>NW_016807882.1:912832-932335 GCF_001698545.2 Rhinopithecus bieti
TGTCTTCTTTTTTTTTTTGTTTTTTTTTTTTTTTTTTTTTTTTTTTTTTTTTTTTTTTTTTTTATCATTTGCCAATAAGGCAACCTTAAACTATTGTTTACACTGTATCATGAGAGATGATAACATACACTGGGGTTTAGTATCAGTTAATGTGGCCATAAGTACCTTGAGAAGATAGTTAACATTAAAGAAGGAGAAAAGAAACTGGTAAGGGTAATTACCAAAACCCTCATTAGCAAGAATACTAAATATTCAACATAATGAAGGAATAATAAAGTAAACACAATGCTGGTTCTTATGGAATGGTACATATCTAATTCTAGGATGGGAGAACCATTTTGACTGGCAACGTTATAAAATCCTGTTTCCCACTGTGTCGCTCAGCAGCTGGGAATTTTCATCAAGTCCCCGCAGAAGATCGTGCTTCGGTTCAATTATGACACAGATCATTTGGAAGTGTAGCTTATTTTTAATTTTGATGATTTTCCTTACTCAATAAGCACACTACATAAGAACAAACCTGATTGTTCTGTTTTTGAGGGCACTATTTTCATTTATTAACCACCTACGCAATGAAGAATTGAAGATCTATCTATACTAGGGTGACCAACTGTCCCAATTCACCTAGGACTGAGAGGGTTCCCAGGACATGTGACTTTCAGTGCCAAAACTGGAAAAGACCTGGGAAAACTAACAAATTGTTTAGCCTAATCGATAGCCATGGTCAGAATAGCAAGGTAACAATTAGGATAATCAACTCTATAAGGTAAATGTAGCAGACAAACCAGCTACTTCAATATGAAAAAAGTTTGATTTATGACCAAATTGTCAAAGAAAGTCTGGTAAGAACTAAGGAACAATGAAAAATTAATCTCTTGTGCCTAGAGAAGAATTGGGAACTTGGACTAAATGCTATTATTGGCATGAGTTTTGCTTCACTCTTCACAGTGTGATTCTCATCCAACTCTTTCAAAAGGGTAACCATATTTAATACAATAACTGGAAGTAAAGTGGGTCATAATTATAATCACAATGAGGACACATCTTCTAATGTTCCTCTTGAATGTGTTTAATACAGCCATAAGTTATTTGAAAGAGAGATAAATTCTGTCCTCTACATCTCATGGTACTCTGTGCAGTGTTGTGCAAACTCTTCGTCAGTCAATCATCATTACGTCCCCTTTTGTTGAAGGCTTGTTTTATGTCAGTCACTGTGCTAAGCACTTCAACTCTATTACATCATTTAATTCTCATGACACTCTTTTGAGGGATGTGGTGGTGCCCTGAAGCCAGCTTGACCCCACTTAAGAGAACTGATTGGATATGTCTCTTCCCATCTCCTTTTTTAGAGATGCCGTGTTTTTAGCTTGAAATGGGTCGTGGTCCAAGAAGTTACACTATAGAAATTGGAAAATACTGAAAATAGAGGCTTGCTTGTTCGTTTTGATTAGCTGGATTATTAGCACTACTGGAGACAGGTATCATTACCTTCATTTTCAGACGAGCTATATGAGATTCAAAAAAGCTAAGGAATGTGCCCAAATTCAGTCAGCTAATAAATAATACAGCTGTCTGCATGATTCTAATGTCTACATGTTTTATAACCAAGGTACATTGCTTGTCTCATGAAACTACTAAAATTTATTTTTTTTTCTGCAATGTTGTAAAAGTGCTGTCTGTACTATATGACTGAGAAATCACATCACCATTTATGTCCCTCCATATTTTTGGACAATTTTAAATTAGTTTCTCTGACTTCACCTGAAAATAATTACTATTGTATATTCTACTACTTTGTAACAAAATAAATTTAAATTAGCTTAAAAGGTTAAAAAAAAAAGCCAAAAGTTAAAATGATAGGTTCTGAAGTAAGTGTATTTTACTTTTATTTATTTGTAAAATTTCTCCTTAATAATAAATAATTTAGAAGTGCATTTAAACATGTTTAATTATACTGAATTATGTTTATTATACTGAATTCACTATGCATTAAATTAAGAATATTACAAATATGGGCCAGGCGCAGTGGCTCACGCCTGTAATCCCAGCACTCTGGAAGGCCGAGGCTGGCGGATCACGAGGTCAGGAGATCGAGACCATCCTGGCTAACACGGTGAAACCCTGTCTCTACTAAAAATACAAAAAATAAGCCAGGCGTGGTGGCGGGCTACTCGGCGTAGTCCCAGCTACTCGGGAGGCTGAGGCTAGAGAATGCCATGAACCTGGGAAGCGGATTTTGCAGTGAGCCGAGATAGCGCCACTGTTGCCGGAAGAAGCGATGCTTCCTAGTCTATATAAGAGACACTTGATTTTCTACCCAATTTGCTTATATTCTTTTTTTGTGATGGAATCATACTCTTATTTCCTCATTACAATTTCTTTGGTCTCTTTTTTATAGTTTATATTTCTCTGCTGAACATTCTTATTCTTTTATTCATACAAGAATATTTTCTTCAAATCACAAGATATTTTAAATTCTTTCTGTGCTAATTAAAACTGTTGTATGTTGACATTGATTACCACTAAATATCTTTTTTAAAGAATGAGTCTTGCTTTTCTGCTTTTAAAATTTTAAATAATTCTGTTTTGTCTTCTAAATATTGTGAATATTACTTTGTGAAGATTATGGATTCTATTATATTTCCCTGGACAGGATTGATTTTTGTTGTTTTAGTCATCAATTAACTAGGCTGGTATTAAAATGCAAACTATCCTTTGATGGCAGTTCAAATCTCAGTTCAGTGTTTTATTCTTGGCTTGGATGTTTAAAAATTTTCACACAAAATGCATGGTTTAGGAGCCAGCCAGGGATTGGAGCATACTTTATCCATAGAACTTAGGACTCCCTATGTGTAACTCCCATTTTTCTGGGAGTTTTCCCTTACTTTCCAGCAGTTGTGATTGTCCGAAATGAGAAAGATTGCAGGCTTTTATTAGAGATTTAGTCAGCACATATGGCAGAGTCTAAAAACCCTCCAGCTAGCAACTGCAAAATTGAGCAATTACTCCTTTATCTAAAGGTTGACTTCTCTGCCTAAGTTTTTTCACCTTCCTGTGCCTTCAATAGTTTTTCTTTGTTTTACTTCACTTTTTTGCTTATGTAGGGATGCATTTCTATCATTTTAACTTTGCATTTAACTTTGTATTACTTGTATCACTTCTATGGCATATTAACATTATTCTTGGGTTACAAGTAAAATAAATACAACTCAGCTTATCTTAAAACAGGGAAATGAATGGCTTACAATACTGAAATATTCCAGGAATAACCTCAAGAACAGCTGGATTACGATGTTCAAACAATATCACCAGGAATTTGTCCTTCTTACATATATTATAACCTGGCTCTGATTCTTCATGGGTTTTGTTCTGAAGGACTCGCCTATATGATTCTCAAAGTTCCAGGCTTATGTGCTACAAGATTAAGGACATCAGCAGAATGAGGCTTGCACCAGATGGTTCCAAGAAAAGTTTTAGAACCAACTTTTATTTTTTGGCTGATTGATTGACCCATTCCTAAACTAATCCTTATGACTGTAATCAATCAAAGGTAGATCTACTGTTCGATCTCTGGAACTGAGTGGTAAGTTCAGCCCCATGTAAGCCACATAGACTGGGATTATCCCTAAAGAAAAATGAAGGTAGCCATACTAAATGAAAGAGAGGTTGGTAGAGTCGAGCAGAATCTCTCTGATGACACAGATGAGGAGAGAAAAGCATGTCAGGTTGAAAGAGGTAGAATGACCAATAACAGATGCTGACAAAAGCGAGCCCTTGTTCATTGTCAGCTTTCTCCTTAGTCCTCTTAAGAGCTGAGCCCAGGGCCTCCTCTTGAGTACATTTCCATTCTCTGACTCTTTTCATTAGTGTTCTCATCTCTCTTCTCTTACCAACAGGGTCAGGGATTTAGTTCTGTTTCATTTTATCAGCATAATCAAATAATTTTCCTTATGCATGCCAAAACAGCTAGGGACATATATCCAACAAAAACTTCTTCCCTTCCGAAAGATTCTGAAGATGCGCAACACTCTTGTCACCAACAATGAAAATATACCAAGACAATAAAACAAAAGCAATAAAAGTATACTAAGAACACAAAACAAAATCTCCAAGGGAAAAAAAATCATAAATAACAACTATTTTGTACACAGGAGTACATAATTTCCAAAAATAATTCTTTCAGTTTGCAATATGATTTTTGTTCCTCATATAATTCATACAGATATGTAAAGAGAATATATAATTTTACTAGCTTGTGGTAAGAATAAATTCACATATATTTTCATGCGTGCATTATAATGGCTCTCAGACCTCAAATCCTAGTCACCAGGGAGTCCATTATTTCACTTAGGTTAAACCTGCCTTGATATTGTGCATTCAGAAAGCATCTGCAATATTTGTTTCCTTTAACATTCAGTGAGCTCACTTCTAATACTGTTACTGATTATTTTCTCTCTACTAATAATCTCTACATAAAGAAAGCCTTTAATTGTTTTTACTAGTCTTTTGAAAGTGTTGTTTTTCTTCTTTTATGTAGATAAAGCCACTTCACGGCTCCAGGTTGATGTCCAGTAGACTGTTCAGTCCCTCATTTTCTAATTTATCACTCATCTATATAATAGTCCATCATATACAAAGGCCTGTTAAAAGAAGTAAAAATGCTGGCTTTGTTCTTCCTACTATAGGAAATTGTCTATTAAACAGAAGATTCCCTTGAAATTTTACGCTAGAGAAAATAGGCATTCATTTTCTACTTCCAGATGCCTCCTTTGTAAATAGAGGCAGAATTCCAAAGGAAGATTTGGGAATTACAGTCTGTTGTCTCATCCATACATCTTCTGATAGATGTGGTTTCTGCTCCTCCCATAAACAAGACCATCACCCTGTAAGAACCACTGGTACCATACTTCACAATGTCAACTGGCCTTTATTATTTTCTCAAATCATTGAGAAAAAAATAAAAGCCTTAAGTTATGATTGGGGAAGACACATTAAGCCAAAGTATAAACTCCGTGTCAAAAGATAGGCTACTTTAATCGTTTAAATAAATAAATAAAGTATAGAGAATTTTTTTCTACTTGTCTATCTATCACTATATGAGAATTAGCAAAACTCTACCTAATGGTGTATGTCGGGTTTGTGTGTGTGTGTGTGTGTATACTTATTCATATAATCATATAGATAGATTTATATAATATGTATCGTATTACTTTGTACTTAGTGAGAGCATTTACAAAGTCTTGCATCAGCAATTTATTCATCTATCCTGGGAGTGGTGTTAATTGCGCCATTATACTAATGATTTATGTATAACCCAGCCTTCAAACAGGCTTCATTTAAAATTGGCAGTGCTAACTTACACCTGCAAAAGGTGAGTATTTTCTCCTAACTTGGGAATATAGGAGGCTGTTTCTCATCACATAACATATGCCTAAGGAATAATATTTTTGTTCTCTGTGATTATTATGCAAAGCCAGAAGGCACACTTCTGTATTAGAAGAAATTTGCTGAAGAATGTTAGGGAAATGATAACTCTTACAAAGTAACTACATGCTGGACAGGATGTTTATTTAAAACATTTGTTTGAATATATATGACGCACAGTAAATAAGATTACAGAATGATCTTGCTTTTAAATTAATCATTTCATTATTTTCATAGCATTCACCAACATGAATATACAATATTCTTACCTTTATTAAAATATTTTATTAATGGAGACTATATGTTCTTACTTTGCATAAAATGAATAGAAAACATTATTTATGGTAATTGCATTCATACAGTTTGTTTAAATGGCATACATTAAGTAATTTAGATATGTGGGGTAATCTAATTCTAGCACACAAAGTGTAATGGGTAATGTATTAACTAGCATCAACCCCTACTGATCAAAGATGAAGCAGTATTCAATCATTTGGTGGGTTTGAATTTATACCATCACTTTCAATGTGACAGCTTTCCTTCCTATCCCAGCACCAAGGTCATGTTAAAGCTCCTCACGAGAACATAAGCTCTGTGAGGGCAGGGGCCCATCTCACCTGTTCATGTTTATATCCAGAATACGTTATGAACGTTACCTGATTTAATGCACATCAGTTTAATAAATAAGCGAGTTTAAAAATTCATTTTTTCTTAGAATTGCAAGTGTGAACATGTGTATGAATAAAAGAGAAGGAGATACTACGTATAGGCTGAGACTCCACTTCTTTTAACATTATAAGCCATTGTGACCTCAGATGTTCTGAGAAATCTGGGTTTCTTATAATTTTTGATACATAAGCAGAATATGTATGAGGAAAAAAAGAATTTTTGAGTTGATAATTTCAGATGATAAATTCTGATTCCTGTTCATCGAATAGCTATGTCTTCCCAGAGTTCTCATCAACAGAGTGTTTACTGAACATCTGTGGTGTGCCTGTAGGGATTCTGGGAGGAACTGTGAATGTAAGAGGGGAAAGCTTGCATGGTATCTCATTTTTGTATAGGATGATAAATAAAGATCATCTTAAACTTATGTTTCAGCATGTGGAATATAATAATGTTTCTCTTCAAATAATCTGATCAATCTTTTAATCTTTAATTCATAGTACACCCCCCCCATTTTTCTCCCTTTTTCTCCTTTTTTCCTTCTTGCCTAAAAAAATGTTATAACAAGCAAGTAGTAGTATTTAAAGTCATTTCCTAAGGAGTTAATAAAAAGTTTGTGAGAGTTACCACAATTAGATTCGTTTTCTTCCACTCCATTAGTTAATTTTCTTTTTCAGGCCACTAAATAATTAACAGAATAATAAGTGATATAGAAGAGATGTTGGCATCTTGATCTCATCTCCACCCTTTGTCTTATCAATGCTATCCTCTACTGTTTAGTATTACAGTGGAGGTAAACCTAACTACAAAGTACTCCGTTTCTGTTCATGAAACTCAATCAATGCAATAAATGAAATGAATACTCTTGGGAAGAAACCAAGATACACTTACTATTTATTGTGATTATGCCTTTAAGATATAGAAATTGTTAAAAACAACAACAACAACAACATAGATGTGTTTTTGCCATCAAGTTGTCTAGGTAAGAAAGGGTTCAAACTCAGTAGAGTTTCTGACTATGCTGGTCTGAATGGAGAAAATAGATGCACAGATCATAAATTAATGCCTGGAAACAGCCTGTGAACTTTTGCCAGCAACAGCTAATTTGCAACAATGGGGTTTCGTGAAAATGACAGTTTCAGTCGGCATGGGGAGGTGAGTAGAGCCATTTGAGAGGATGGAGAGAATGGTGCCTGCCAATAGATGTTGGCAGAGGATTGTCAACCTGCTGAGTACCAGGACTCATCAGCATATTTAATGTTATGAGCACAGACATTCTCTTTAAAAACATAAGCCATGAGAGGGCAATGTGGCTGCAGACTGCAGAGAATGCAGGTGGATTATACATCTACTTAGAATTGTGGTAACTGGGAAATGGGAATATAAAGAAACCAGATACAAAGAGAAAAACGTAAAAGGCCAGAAGTAAATTTACAAGAAATACCAGTATAAGATTTTATTTTTTATTTTCTTTTAGTTTGATTTTATTTTAAGTTATGGGATACATGTGCAGAACATGCAGGATGGTTACATAGGTAAACGTGTGCCATGGTGGGTTGCTGCAACACTTAGGTATCAAGCCCCACATGCATTAGCTATTTATCCTGATGCTCTTTCTTCCCTCCTCCTCTGACAGGCCCCAGTGTGTGTGTTGTTCCCCTTCCTCTGTCCATGTGTTCTCATTATTCAGCTCCCACTTATAAGTGAGGACATACGGCATTTGGTTTTCTGTCCCTGTATTAGTTTGCTGAGGATAATGGCTTCCAGCTCCATCCCTGTCCCTACAAAGGACATGATCTCATTCCTTTTTATGGCTGCATAGTATTCCATGGTGTATATGTACTATATTTTCTTTATCCAGTCTATAATTGATGGACATTTGAGTTGATTCCATTTCTTTGCTATTATGAATAGTACTGCAATGAACACACACGTGCATGTATTTTTATAATAGAATAATGTCTACTCCTTTGGGTATATACCTAGTAATTGGATTGCTGGGTCAAATGCTAAGCATTTTAAATAATATTTTTTAAATTAGTAAAGTAATGTATTCAGTGCAAAAAAAGAAAACAACAAATACAGTCCCGTACTACATAACAGCATTTTGGTTAGCAATGAACTCAATATACTATAGTGGTCCCATAAAATTATAATGGACCTAAAATTTCCTACAGCCAAATGATGTAGTGCGATGCCTTATTCATGTGCTTGTGGTGATGCCGTATAAACAAACCTACTGAACTGCCAGTCACATAAAAAAGTTAAAAATTTAAAGATAGAAAATGTTTATAGAAAAGAATATAAAAGAATATTTTATGCTGCTCTAAAATGTATTTCTGTTTAAAGCTAAGCGTTATTACAAAACAGTCAAAAGTTTAAAAAAAAACCTTTAAAACTGCATAAAGTAAAAAGTTTCAGTAAGCTAAGGTTAATTTATTATTGAAGAAATAAAAATTTCTTTATAAATTTAGTGTAACCTAAGTGTACAAAATTTATAAAGTCTACAATGGTGTACAGTAATGTCCTAGGCTTTCACATTCACTCACTACTCACTCATTTAATCATGCAGAGCGTCTTCCAATGCCTTCTCCATTAATGGTAAATGCCCTATACAAGAGTACCATGTTTAATCTTTTATATCCTATTTTTATTAACCTCTTCTACCTTTAGATACCCAAGTACTTATGATTGTGTTATAGTTGCCTATCATTTTGCTACAATTGCCTGTAGTATAATTGCCTACCTGTGCAGGTTTGTGGCCAAGGAGCAACAGGCTATCCATGTAGCCTAGGTGTATAGTAGTCCATATCACCTAGTTTTGTGTAAGTACATGCTATGACATCTGGGCAACGATGAAATAGCCTAAGGATGCATTACTCAAAACATATTCCCATCATTAACAGATGTATGACTGCAATGTTAGAAAATAAAGAAAACCGTGAATAGAACAAAAATAACTCTAATCACCCCCAAGCAGTACTGTTAAGACTTCATTATGAATTTTTTTCTGGCATTTTTAGCTAAAGAATGTAAAATCATGTAAAAGAAACAGGTAAGAAGATTTATGTTGGTCTAATCTATTGTAATGAAAAAATATTAACTTTTTGTACAAGCAACTAATTTATAAATTACACTAATTGCAGCAAACTACCAAAAATGTTATGAATGCCTCCTATTAACCTATACTTTTACCTATATAATAGCAAATAGATTATTGAGAATGGTTACCAATGTGTATATATTGACAGAAAATAGTGAAGCTATAAATTGTTTCTATCCTAATCATATTACATTAAACTCCTCTGCTTCAAAATATAATACTTGTGAACAGGTGTGATATGTCACAAGAAAACCTTTCAGTTGTTCATTAAATCGTCTGATTGAATCTTATGCTTGTCATACTTCTTGTTCAGTATTAGAATACAAGTAATAATACATAATAAGGTATAATGGAATAAAATGTTAGTGCAGTAACTGATGAATTTTCCTACTCTGGGCTTTGTGGAATTTCTCCAACTGTGTTGATCTTATCTCTCAGCCTAGGCATTACAGTAATAAATTTCTCCAAAAAGTTTTACTTGTAGAGCTAGTCACACCCACCTGCCCTCCAGTCCTTCCTTTCCCAAACCGAGAATAGTAATGGTACTGTATCTAAGCAGGGATGAAGAAAGGTTAGTGAAAAAGTAAGGGAAGCTAGACTCTGGGGGTTTGCAGAGATAGAATAAAGCTGTGCAGGGGTAACTGCACGGGATGCTGAAAGTGGATGGAAGTGGGAGGTGATCTCTCCACATCCTCTGGGAGTCAGAATGTTTTGGAGAAAACAAAACAAATTTTCCAGTTTTTCCAATAAAGTGTTAGACCTTAGTTGAAAGAAAGAAGCAGTTAAGAAGTTTAAGGATAAGATGAGAGTGAACTATGGAAACAGCAAGGATTTTGAAGCATGGGAACCCCTATAGATATCAGATTGAAAACGTGTCCTCTACATCTTTAGAGCAGCAGACTCTATGGATTCTCATAAGAGAGAATGACCTCATATCTACCCACCCTGCACCGCAACTGATTTCATAATGGTACGTAGACTCCTTTGAACTTATTCAAATTGACTAGAGTAGGTTTTTCTGTAATGCAATAGAATATGGCTTAAGATCTTTTTAAAACCCAGTTACAAAAAAGAAAACTTTGCTCTTTTAAGTATTCAAACTCAAAAAATATGTACAGCATTTTCTAGTATATTTTAGTTTGCTACTTACATTTTCAATTAACCTCACAATAACTCCATAGTTTAGATATTATTGGCTTCTGCTTTTCATTAATTCACCATAAAAATGCATTAGGTGATATTAGAAGCTCAAATCTGTACTAGTTTCTAGGCACCCCCTGTTGTAACAGACAGCTCTTGTGCCTCACCTAGTATTTGCTGGACCCAAATTAACTTCACCCATATTTATGGCTACCAAGTTCAAGATGGTGCAACCTAACAAACACTTAAACCTCAGTGATTCCGGATATCTCTCATTTATGCATGTTTAATCTGAAAATGTGGGGAAGTCATCTTGATGCCATGAGGTGACTCTAGACTAAAGGTACCTATAAGCTAATGAATAGATATTCCACATTTTGCTCCCTTAAATAGACAATTCAGAAGTACGTGGTTTGTTGTTTCTTAAAATCTCTTGGTATGACTGAGCCTCATTTGTCCACAGTAGTTAGCAACTCAACAAAGAACCTCAGCATGGGCTTTCTCATCCTCTCTGTGCCCCTGGTCATTATTTCCCAAACCAACTACCTATGCACAAATATGAGACTGTCTGTATCCTGGGGGTACAGTACTATGGTACTAATTTAACAGAACAGGTAGAACTCATTGTCTTAGTTCATGCATGCTGCTATAATAAAATCCATATACTGAGTGACTTATATACAACAGAAATTTATTCCTCATAGTTCTGCGGGTTGGAAAGTCTAAGATCAAGGTACTGGCAGTGTCGGTGTATGGTGAGGGCCAATTTTTCCACTGTAACTTCACATGGTAGAAAGGATGGGTGTCACTCTTGTGCCTCTTTTTTAAGGGCAGTAATCCCAATCATAGGGCTTCATCCACATGCCATTATGACCTCCCAAAGGCACCACCTCTTAATGCCATCATCTTGGGGATTAGAATTTCAGCATGTGAATTTTGAGGGAATATAAACATTCGGACCATAGCACTCATGGAAACTAATGATTTGTGTGGGAAAAACACTTGACAAAGAAGATACTATATTGAAATTGCTTTTTTAAGACCAGATAACTAATGAGAAGTGCAGCTAGCATTGAAATCAGTACTACACATTTTCAAAGTATGTTATTTCTGCTGTAAAATGGTAACCAACAATTTGTAGTGTTATAGTTTATGTTGTAGTGTTAAGAACCATAGAGACTATTTAAACTTAAGTATTTCCCTTATTAAATGCAGTATTGTTTTTTAAAAATAGGCAATGATATGAAAAGAATGAGAGAAATGAGACATTATATGAAATGATTTAGATTGAGATGTTTAGTAGCAAATTCAAAGAAAGGACATTCAAGCCAAGAACCACAAGAAGAAAGTGTGGGAAAGTAAAACAAAAATACTAAGTTTTGTTTTATTAGTAGAGAAGATGAAGTGAATGAGAAAGACACAAAATAATTCATGTAAACCACTTGGCTTCTCAAATCCAAATAACTTAATTTATTTCCATTCAAAAATCCAAAATGAAAACATCAGAAAAAAATGAAATTACAAAACTAACTTGTCTGAAGATCTCTACTACAACTTCAGAATCATGGCTGTCTACTGTATTTTTTCTGTCACACAGTTGCGGACATTTTATTACAGTCCCTACAGAAATAATATTTTTCAAAAATAATGTAGCTGGTCTTTAGTTATATGTGTTTGAATTTCAACCTCATTAACCTTGTACAGTGATATTCTTAAATGTGGGCTCTATTTATAATGCCCTTTTCTTACAGTCAAGTGTTCATTTTAAGCAGCATTATCATACTTAGAGAAAACATTTAAATTAGTTATTAATATCTTGTTGCAGGAAATTTAAAATATCTTACACAGAGTTTTAAAGTTTTCTTAAATGCCCTGTGGTCATAATGGAAAACCTAATGAATATGATCAGGCAGTGGCTGGATAGGCTCAAGTGTTCCTACCCGGTTTCAACCCCAGGAGTCGTCCTTGAGTATGTTGCCTTGGCTCCCTGGTAAGATATCATTCTTAGATATGTATTTTATTAAAATAATTAAGAAACAGAAAATTAAAGTGATAGTACCAATGTAGAGAAATGTAGGCTATTTGAATTTAAAATAATTGACACAAAATTGTAAACCTAAATGTGCTTGAAATTTTAAATCTTTAGCTTGAACCAAAAGTAACCAGACTTAAGGAGGCTCAATATAGATTCAGTGCTGAAAGAATAAGCACAATTAAATTTAAAAAAATAATTTTCTAGAAATATATGGTTGACCATTCTATCTAGAAAAGAAGTAGGAAGTAGGATGTTTCATTGTTTTAAGCACTGGGATTTTAGCAAATTTCTTTAACAATTATTTGTGGAGCAGCTGCTTTGTGCCAGGCACTTTCTGATAAATAGGACTATACCAGTGAACAAAATGCCCCTTGGATCATACATTTCAGTAGAGAATAGGAAGCAACACTAAAAAACAAAATAAATAAGTCAATTATACATTAGTTTGACTCATAATTTCCTATGGCTGTTGTAACAATTTATCACAAATTTGGTGGCTTAAAGGAATAAAGATTTCTTCTCTTATAGTTTGGAAGGCCAGATATGAGACACAAGACTCTAGGGAACAATCTGCCTCGTTGTCTTTTCTAGCTTATAGAGGTCAGCTGCATTCCTTAACTGATAACACCCTCCTCACATCATTCCAACCAGTTTCTTTCCTCATCACATCTTCTCCTTTTCTTTATTAAAATATCTTTCTGCCTCCCTGATATAAGTCCACATGTGATTACATTTGGGGCCCTGCATACATGGATAAACCAGAATAATTTCCCCATCTCAAGACCCTTTATTTAATTACATGTGCAAAGTACCTTTTGCCATATAAAGTAACATTCACAGATTTAAAGAAGTAGGGCCTGGTTGTATTCAGAGGCCATTATTCAGTCTATTATTAAGTGATTAATGCAATAGAAAAAAAATGTCATGTAGGATGAGCGGCTGAGAAAATCCTTGAGGTGCTACTTTTCAATAGTCATCAGTGTAAACCCCATTGAGTGTGTGATAGTCGACAAACAATTAAGGCAGATACGAAGCTGTGTGAATATCCAAGCCAGAGCACTACAAGCAGAGGCAACAGCCATTTAGAAAAGATGTGTCGATGTGGCTAAAGTTCAATCGGAATGGAAAAAAAGTGGAAGTTAAGTCAGAGAGTAACTGGAATAGTTACGTGAGACCTTGCAAGGAAGTAGGCTATTACTTAAGTGAATGGGGGGCTATTTCAGGTTTCGGGGCAGAGAAATGACATGATATAACTTACAGCAGGATCACTCTGGCTGTTGTGTTGGGAATGTCCTAAAAAGGGTAAGAGGGAGAAGAGGAAGACTGGTTAGACATTGCAGAAATCTGAGAAAGAAATTATAGCTGGAACAAGAGGAGCAGCAGTGAAGTGGGAGAAATACTCAGACTCCAAATTTGTTTTGAAGGTAGGGTGAATGTGATTTGTTGGCAGATTTACATGTAGTATAAGAGAGAAACTGAGCAGTAAATATGACTCCAGAATTTGAACTAAGCCTTAGAAGAGACTATTGAAGGGCGAACTTAAGAATAAAGTCAGGAATTCACTTTTGAATGTGTTAGTTTGAAATTTCTAGTAGGCAACCAAGTAGAAATGTAGTCACCACATGATCAGGCTACAGTGAAAGCAGTATTCTCAGAGGAGAACCAGGCTTTCAGGGATTTCAGAGAAGCAGAGGAGTACATAATAAGGAATTGGGGCAATAATGGTCCATACATTTCAGAGGACATAGTGGATGGGTTTCACAATTTGAGGAGGGATTGAAGAAGAGGAGAAAATTGAGAATATACTGATCCTTAGACAGCATAAAGTCCAGGAGGTTAGACGTTACCTGGAGGTGACTTTTGAACCCTTATGGGGTAGAAACCAACTTAAAGGATGCGTTGATGAGGTTTAGGTAGGATAATTGTTCTTAAATACTTTTAGGAGTAAAGAGGGCGCTCATCATAATTCCTGAGACAACAAGCTTAAATGGAGACTGTCTCAAGCAAGTTGAAACCCAGTTCTTCCTAGGTTGAGGATATCTGGGAAGGTCAGCTGTTATTATGAATGCATTTCTCTTTCTTGGACCCTGGTGATGGGGTAAATGGTCTTAGGAGGAGTGGTCATGGTCCCAGAATGCAAGACACACTTCTTGAAAGTATTTTTTACTTTTAATTATTATGGACTCATAATAGTTGTATATCAAGACACACTCCTAATATCTTGGAGGATGGGGCAGATTTATTAGAAGGTTCCTATTTGATCTGTGCCACTTAAATAGAGGAAGGCTGGGGAAGTCTGGTTTTAATCCCCAGTGCATGGTGATAGGTGTTGATCTCTGTCTAACAGGTTCTTGGAGAAAAAATGACTCCCTCTTGAAAATGAGTAATGAAGTTGAGAACATCAAGGGAATCAGATTATAATCTGCTGAGCTTGCGTCCTCTCTGGATCCCTATAAATATAAGGTGGAAGGTCTGAGGGAAATATGGTCTTAGCGCTAGAGTTCAGGTTCATGAGGAAAGAATTTTCTCTGGGAATATTTATCTATCATTAGACTCTTGCATATTAGTACATGCTGTTTTATGATCTACTTTTTCCTAATCTGTTATTCAAAGTATACACTAACTTCTTAATTTCAATGACTACATATCTTATTTCTAGACATTCCACTAGGTACTTTTCCAAATCTTTTAATTTTTCATAATGAGTTTTATTTTCAATATAGCTTATATTTCTTTTTCATATCTTTGCTTTTTTTATTAGTTTTTGGGCACTGTCGGGTTATTCTATTATTCAAGTTGTTGGGGTGACTGAGTGCCAGTCCTTCTATCTATTTTGTCTCCCACTGACTTTCTTGAGAGTATATTGATCCCATTGTTTTCTTTATTTTTAATTTTGGCTTATTAGCAGCTGATTTTAGTGCGAACATGTGTTTGGGAACTAAGGAAGCATACTGGACCTGAGAAAAATTAGTTGTTTCATGTTGTTTTCCTGTGGGATTCACAGGTGACCTGAGATGAGGCATTGTCCTTGAGCAACATTTTACATTTGTTTCTACAGGGCATCTCAGAAGACCTTGGGCTTGGTCCTGTTTCCCTAATGGTGCTACTTTTTAGGCTTAGGATTCCCTCAAGATATTCTAAGTTCTGAATCCACCATACCTTGTAGTTCAGGCTTGTTTTCAGTGGCTTATATCTTCAGCCTAGAATGAAGAAGAAACACTTCCCTGGCACTGTCCTGAACCTGTAAGAAGTGCTTCGGTAGTTCTTTATTCTGTAGTCCCTACATGGTATTACTTGTAGTGTGCTGGATCAATGTGAGGATTTCAATGCCATTGCTCACCCTTCCAGACCACGGACAAGCCTACAGTCCTTGTGTATAGTTCTAAGCTCTATATACAAATGTCAACATCTGAGCCACCCTTCCTACGGGTTCCTCCACTGCCTATTCTACCCACAGCTTCCCTCTTCATTTCAAGCAATTGGTGCTTCTTTTATTTTATAAACAGTTACAAATTTACCATTTTATATTTGTAGGTGTGCACAAACACACATACACACACACATACTTATTTTTTTTCTTTTAACTGAGAAAGTGAAAAGTAGTTCAATTTGCCAACTTGGTGAAACTAGAATTTCTCCCCACTTCTTTGTTCATTTTTAATTGTATTTCCCTTTTTGAATGTAGGTGGCAGAGAATGATTTGTTTAAACATATTAAACATAATGAAAGCCTGCCTTTTATTACCTAATGATTTTTTTTACCTACTTTGTGTTTCTTTGATTTCATTAATATTGTTTCAATGATTTCTAACCCCTTAAAGAGTGTTCTTGTATGCAAGTGTTTTCAAGATAATATTTTTGAACAAAGTAAATATTTCTACTATGGGAAATACCAACATAATAGTCTCATTATTTGATAATTATATGAACACTCAATAAATCTCTACATGAAACATAATTAGAACACTTTTTTTTCACAAATTCTCTGGAAACATACTTTTTAAGCAATTAGATTATATTAGATTTCTTGGAAAATGAACCATTATTTAAAACTACTCAGAATATTTTTTTCAAAGAGTAAAATTAAGGAAACTCTTGTGGGGAAAATGATTGTATTATTAAGTATAATAACAAAATACTTAGTCTCTGTTCCTTAATTATATCAATTCAATTTCCCAATGATATTAATATTAGTAGCTTGTATCCAAATAGATACAATGCAAAACAATGTTAAATCTTATTGAAAGTAAATGGCCATGATACAAAGCCTTCCTTAAAAAGAGAATTATCTGTGTAATAGCCAGCATGAAAATGATATGCTCTGGGTATTTTTTTAAATTCCCATTAATAATAGATTTGTTAAAATTGCATTTGATTTTGAAAAGTAGAATACATTTAAATTTTTAACTCACTAATTTGAGTGTATTATAAAATATTTCACATAGATTTTATATTTTGAGTCCTCTAATAAATTGTGCAAACCTAAACTAATATAAGCTTTTTTAGAAAACATTATTTGACTACTAAGACCACAGTCAGAAATCAGTGTGATAACGTAGAAAAGAAGAGAACATTGCAAATCAGAATATATGAGGGAAGTAGCATGGGAAGAGGAAAAATATCACAATACCTTAAAAACTTATTTGATTATGGCATACGATTTAAAAGAACACTACAATTTCAAAAAAAAAAAAAAAAAAAGAAACCCACATGTGACAATGGAAATGTACGATCAATCAACAAGGCACTCCAATTTGGTAATACTATGGAGTACGTATATCTCTTTATGAAGACTATGGAGATTATAAACTATAACCATCAACACCATCATTTTCTCACTACTCTATTCATTATCATTGTCATTAATAAAGGAGCAGGAATTTGGAGTAGAAAGAGCACTGCACACATTCATTTCCCAAAATCCCACTTCAGGTTCTGGTTCTACTCACTTATTAACTATGTGGTATTGGATTAAGCCCATTCAGCCTTAGCATTCTTTGCTTTCTAAAAATGAGTGATAATAATGCCTGCCTTGCTAAATTCACAATGTTATAAGAATTTTTTAAATGCATTTTATTATAACAATGCACTTTGAAAACATGATACGTTTTTATTTAAAAAATAAAAAAAAAAAGAAAGAAAAAACAGTAAGAATAGAATTTCCTTAGTATTCCCAAACTGATTTTTATGCTGGAACAACTGCAGAGGATAAAATTTCTTCCTTTTACAATGGATCTAAAATGTAACCCCACTTTTTACTAGTTTAAACACAATCTTGATTCTTTTTGACTATAAATATAAAGCAGGCTCATTTGGCATATGCATTATTTCATCACTATATATAAAGGCATTCTTTGGACAAAGCTGTATTATTTGCTTCATTTGTAGCAGCAAACTTTTTATAACTATGCATATTTGGCTGATTTGTCTCCCAGCTGGAGTATTCATTATGCACGTTTTTCAGAAAATGTTCATGAGTGGCATAATTTCTCAGTCTTTGCATAAATAATAATCGAATGCTGGTGGTTTGTCTATGATGTGCAATATTTATGTATATGTATTCATTGAATAAATAAATGACTAATAATTATAAGAAATATAGAAGGATTGTTTCTACTTACTTCCAGTCTTGGTTACTTTAGTTGGATTATTCTTGCTTCCATACCTCTCTCCCATTAAAAAGAACTCTCTAGAGGTATGCTGTCCAATGTATGTGGCTATTAATTAGATTTAGATAACACTAAAAATTTAATTCTTCAATTACATTAATCACATTTTAATTACTCAATAGCCACATGTAGTCATAGGCTACCATATTGGGCAGTGTAAATATAGAATATTTGCAGTAATGGAAGGATCCATTGAACAGCATTGCTCTAAAGTGTCTGTTTTTGTCCAAAGTTTTTTTTTTACAGGCATAAATTTTGAACTTGACCCAGTGGATTTTACTTTTACAAAGTTTACACCCTTTAACTTATTCTAGTCATCCTTTTAAGCCTCTATAATGAAGTGATTATCTTTCTCTAGATGAATATTAGCTACCCAAGGATTTTTTGATTCTTCAGTTGTTCTTCTGATCCATAATTCATTCATTCACCATTCCATTATTTACCAAATACTTACCTCTGAATTCAGGGTACTGGGTAGAAGTAAATTCCTGGGGAATTTCAAGACAATTAAGATAGAAAAAGATACCACCTTAGATCAATCTAAAACTGTGTAAGATAAATTATAAATTTGTAAATTCTGATCAGTCAAGTTTCAGATCCATTAAAATTATAAAGCTGCACTGCTTTGATTCACTATGGTCACATTTATGGTATCTACACCTTGTGGGTTTTTTTCATGATAAAGTTTAAATTAGTTTGTTCCCGATTTTTTATAGTTTTCTTTACTTGCAAAATATACTTTCAACTGAGGGTCATTAAATTTCAATTTACTAATATATATATAGGAATTACTGCCAAAATCAATGATATGTTTACCCCTTGGAAGAACCAGAGAGCACATATTGTGATGCTTTGAGTAAAGAATAATTTTCAGCACAATTTAAGAGGACTGCAATATAAAAGCAAATGTACTTTCAACCACAGATGTACACTAAAACTAAATTCCTGCAAAGCCATACAAATAGAATACGAATAAAAGCTGTAGTCTAGCCAGTTATTCGGCACAATGAAATCAAAACAAAGATTTTTTAACTTGTGTTTTTCTTTTTTTATTTTTCTTAATTTTCATGAAGATAGCCTGTTCCATCCTGAAATAAAATGAGAGTAACTGGAAAGCTACCACTTTACTAATTTCATATATTTACCATACAGAGGAGGGGTTGTGGTTATAAATTTAGTAAACAACAAATTGCAGTTGTAATGATTTTACCAAAAGAGAAAACCAGGCATGATGATAGATTAACAACAAATATCAGTAAATTTGGACCAGAAAAAAAGAAAAGAAGAGTTCACTCTTTGAATCAATCAGAAGGAAGTTTAAAGTGATATTTAATGTTAGAACAGAGGTCCTGCTGTTTCAGAAAATAAATTGCAAATTGTAATGAAAATAACTAAGTCTGTCTCTCTCTGTCCCTCCCTGTCTCTCCCTCTTGCTCCCTCTCTTTCTCTCTCTCTATCTCCCCCCAC
>NW_016807882.1:934659-945421 GCF_001698545.2 Rhinopithecus bieti
CCCCCCCACTCATTCCCTCTTTCTCTCTTCCAAGTTACTTTCTCAGAATCACAGAAGAAGGCTTAGAATGGGTAAATTGCCCCAGAGCAATTTGAATATTCCCAAATGGCCATAACTAGAGTTACCATTAGATAAAATAGAGTTGTGAGCACTAAGTGAAAATGCTATCCATAGAGGTGGTAGGTTCCAACCAATAATGGTTTAGAACTAATGTGTTATCTGAAACACAAAGTTCAAGAATTTGGAAGTATGAGGAAATGCCTGTGAGTTTTATAAATTTATTCTTGTCTTAATATTTTTATTTCTTATTGTCTGACAGTTATACTTGGTTTTAACTGTATAAAATAATCATGGAATAAAGATGCAAGTTTATGCACAGGGAAATAATACTCTTGGGTTTCAATGTAATAGAGATTTCTGGGGGTACTTCTAAAAAGGGATATTTATATGAATCGTAATCTTGGATCTTTAAGGCAGATCATGTATCACTGAAGGATAAAAACTACATTAGAAAAAGTCACACACTGTTTCTCAACAGACATGCCATTGGCATTTAGGGCATAACAGTTCTTTATTTTGCAAGACTCTCACATACATTGCAGGATATTTGACATTCCTGCTACTAAATAGCAGCAGTGTTCCATAGTCATTCAATGACCAAAAAAAGTCCCTCTCAACACATACACCATATTTCCATATGTTCCCTGGAGTAGGAAGGTGGGTTGGTTTCACCTCCGCTAAAAACAACTAGGAAGAATTATAGAAGGGGAGAAAGCCTTACCTACCTGAAAGTATTAAGAGAGGTGTGAGAGAGAAAATACGAAGGTGTTGGTTTATAGGTAATAAACAAGACGTAGATAACTATTTTACATCAGTGTTCTTTGTTTGTTCGTTTGTTTATTTGTTTGTTTGTTTTGAAAAGAAGTCTCGCTTTGTCACCCAGGCTGGAGTGCAGTGGCAAGATCTCCACTCACGGCAATCTCTGCTTCCTGGGTTCAAGCGATTCTCGTGCCTCCGCCCCCCGAGTGGCTGGGGTTACAGGCATCCGCCACCACGTCCGGCTTGTTTTATATTTTTAGTTGAGACGGGGTTTGGTGAATCCCACTTGGTCAGGAAGGTCTTGAACTCCTGACCTCAAGTGATCCACCCGCTTGAGCCTCCCAAAGTGCTGGGATTACAGGCGTGAGCCACGATACCCAGCTTCGATCAGTATTCTTAAAGCCATTTTTCCTCTATGATTTCTTCACTCACCTGATGTTCCAGCGATTGCTTCTTGGTATTATTTATTTATGTATTTAGTGACTTGGTTAGATATTTAGTTACAAAAGCACACTTCTTGCAAGAAAAATAAAGGAGAAGCCAAGCACATAGGAGTTAATATGCAGTAAAAGTCCTCTCACTTTACTACCTCGTTTTTTCTACCCTCAAGTAACATTTTCTTTACTTGATTTTAAATAACCTTTATAAGAATTTATGGGTTTATATTTTAAGCTTCAGTTCTCTCTGCAAGGATAAATCTCTGTATATGGAAGTACAAAAGGTGTTACTGGTACCATCATTAGATTAGATAGTACTGGGAAAAGGAACATTTCAAGGACGTAATGATCTCATTTGTTATGATGTTTCCTTCTCCTGGGTCTTTCTGATCTCAAACATGACCTCTCCAGTTTGGGAAAATTGTGTTGTGCAGACACAGTCCAAACCAACAAGCATTTTTGTTAGTTCTCTAGATTTGTGGTAGGCATATGCAAGGTGTAAGGTAGTGAGTGACAGCTCTCAAAATGCTCAGTTTCAGGTAAATGGACCAACCTTAATAAAACATGACAACCGCTATACCTGTATGATTGCTGCGGCCACCCCCATTCCTAATCAAGTCTACTCTGGCCCAAGTGTCAACCTCTCAGTGCTCTATGACTCAACAGGGTAATCTGATTCAAATTACGAAAGCTCCAAGTGTCTCATAGATCAAAAGTTCAGTATCGGTTATTTCATTATCGAGGAAAACATGATCCAGAGTAATGATGACATGCACATTCTCTCAGTAAGCTTATTCATGATGGATGTTTTTGAAAAAGGGTTAAAGGACATCCAGGAAACATATGTACATTTGGCAATGGGTTTCAGAATACTCTGTATTTGATTTCTGTGTGTGTGTTTGCATTTTTACTTGTGGACTCGTTTATTTTCTATAAAGATGCTGGGTCTTGGTGAGATAAGGAGAAAATACAGTGCAGAATTACTGGGAGTGAAAGTGAAATAAAACATGATCAGTCAAAGGTGAGAATTTGGACACAGGTTTCTTTAATCACACTGAAAGAGTGTTTCATTCTTGTATGGACCCAGCTCTGGCCTCAGTTTATCTAATTATTTTTTTCCTCTCTAGCATCTTTAACTTAAAATATGATAATTTTCATGTAAACACATTTTATTATGCATTTTCTGAATCTCCATAAGTTTAGATTGTATCATACTGCTATACATCTGATATCCTCACTTCAGTACAGATAGTCTGTATAAGATAGCATATGGTTGATATATAAAAAATAATTTAAGTCATTTATACTATTATTATTAACTCACTAATCACATAAATGATTAAGTCTCATATAGATTAATGGACTCCTTTTTCTTCCAAACAGTAGCCTTCTCCTTAAAACACTGAGTAACATACTGTGCACAATAGTGTACTTTTCATTATGATAAAATACTTCCTACTAAAAAGGCCCTCTAGCAGAAAATCTGACAACTTGACTTGTCTTGCTTCATCTTTATTTTTTAAAATGTCATCAGGAAAAATGGGTAAGTGAATATTTTCATTGAAACACATAACAATATTTAGCAAAATCTCAAAGCTCTATATGATCTGCTGTTTTATATAGCTTTGGCATCCTATTCAACTAAACCACAAATTGGATATATGGAAGTGATTTCTTACACCCTTAATCATTTATTTTCTTCTTGTTAATGGAATGTCTCGTCTCAGAAGCTCTATAGGGAAAATGGAGCATTTTTTTTTTTCAAATAGGATTAAACAATTATATAACTCATTGTTTTGGGGATATAGGAACCGAAGCTTCTCCTGATAGGACTTAGTGCTTACTAAATACAAGTTGATAATGATGATTAATATAGGCTGCAATGGGGACTAAGCTCTATCATTTCCACATTGTTCGCCTATGCACACTGTGGGAAAAGGTTATACACTATGGATATGCCAGAAATGTGAGCAAATGTTGATTTACATGGCACACAAAAAGTATGATGATTTGAAAAATTTCTACTAGTGATCATCACTCTGTGTGGATATACTGTCAGTATGCTAATATTTTGGCCCCAAGATGAAAACTTTACAGTTAAGTGGTAGAGGCAATATATCAGAACTTACATCTGAGTGATAAGTTGTTAATGGTTAGTGATGCATATTTCAAGGATTATAAATCTATATTTTTATTGCAGTCATATGCTAAAGTCATATGGAGAAATGCATTATGATTCAGCTTTAAAAATATCATGTAATCCAAGTGTCAGTTTGGAGATAGTAAGTCTAATAGGCTCCTCGCCCCATTATTTGAGTAAATAACCTTGCTCTTATTTTAATGATGTTATTCGAATAATAAAACAGTAACTTGCTCAGTTATTTCCATTAAATCTCCAGCTCATTTGCATTTATATACTCTGCCTCCCTCTAATTACAATTGCAGGACATCTTGTTGTTCCTACCAGAAGTTAGGCTTTCCTGCTCTGGATTCCATCCACTCCTACTTCTAACGGATTTTGCCCATTGATTAATGCCTACCTCCTTTTTTCAAGGTTTATTTAATTTATTTTTTAATATTTTCTTTCTTTATTTATTTGTAAATTTCAGTAGCTTTTGGGGTACAAGTGTTTTTTTGTTGTTGTTTTTTTTTTTTTTTTTTTTTTTTTTTTTTTTTTTTTTTGTTACATGGATAAATTATATAGTGGTGAATTCTGAGATTTTAGTGCACCAATCACTTGAGTAGTGTACATTGTACCTAATGTGTAGTTTTTTATCCCTGGCCCTGGTCCTTGCTTCCTCCTTCTGAGTTTCTAAAATCCGTTATATCTATCTATATGATTTTGCATGCCCATAACTTAGCTCCCACTTCCAAGTGAGAGCATATGATTTTTACTTTTCCACTCCTATGTTACTTTACTTAGAATAATGTCCTACAGCTCCATCTACGTTGCTGCAAAACACGTTATGTCATTCCTTTTAATGACTGAGTAGCATTCCATGTTGTATATAGACCACATTTTCTTTATCCACTTAGTCCATGGGCACTTAGGTTGGTTCCACAGATTTGCAATTGTAAATTGTGTTGCTATAAACATGCCTGTGCAAGTGAGTATCTTTTTCATATACTGACTTATTTTCCTTTGGGTAGGTATCCAGTAGTGGGATTGCTGGATCAAATGGTGGATCTACTTTTAGCTCTTTAAGAAATCCCCATGCTGTTTTCTATAGAGGTTGTACCAATTACCATTCCCAGCTGCAGTGTATAAGTGTTCCCTATTCCTTACATCAATGTCAACACCTATTTTTTTAACTTTTTAATAATAGCCATTCTTGCAGGAATAAGGTGCTATGTCACTGTGGTTTTAATTTGCCTTTCTGATGATTAGTGGTGAGCATTTTTTCATGTTTGTTGACCATGTGTGTATCTTCTTTTGAAAAATATCTGCTCATGTCCATTCCCCACTTTTTAATGGGATTATTTTTGTGTGTGTGTGGCGATTTGTTTTTGTTCCTTTTATATCTGGACACTAGTCTTTTGTCAGATGCATAGTTTGCAAATATTTTTTCCCATTCTGCGGGTTGCCTGTCTATTGATTATTTATTTTGCTATGCAGAAGCTCTTTAATTTAATTTGGTCCCATTTATTTATTTTTATTTTTGTCACATTTGCTTTTGGGTTTTACTCATGAATTCTTTGCCTAGGCTGGTATCTAGAAAAGTTTTCCAACATTGTTTTCTGGAAATTGTATGGTTTCGGGTCTTATATTTAAGTCCTTGATCCATCTTGAGTCGATTTTTACATATGGTGAGAAACAGGGATCCAGTTTTATTCTTCTACATGGGACTTGCCAGTTTTCCCACCAGCATCATTTATTAAACAGGGTGTTTTTGTTAACTTTGTTGAAGATCAACTGGCTCTATGGACTTGACTTTATTTCTGGGTTCTCTACTCTGTTCCATTGGTCTATATGCCTAGTTTTATATCAGTACCATGCTGTTTAGGAAACTATAGCCTTGTAGTATAACTTAAAGTCTGGTAAAGTGATGTCTCTAGGTTTATTTCTTTTGTTTATGATTTCTTTGGCTGCTCAGGCTCTTTTCTGTTTCCTAATAAATTTTAGAATGTTTTTTCTAATTTTCTAAAAACTGGTGTTGGTATTTTATGGGAATTTCATTGAATCTGTAAATCGCTTTGGGCAGCATGGTCATTTTCACTATATTCGTTCTTCAAATCTATGAGCTCGGATGTGTTTCCAATGGTTTGTGTCATCTATTATCTCTTTCAGCAGTATTTTGTAGTTCTTCTTGTAGAGATCTTTCACTTCCTCGGTTAGGTATATTCCTAGGTTTCTTTGGTTTTGGTTTTGGTTTTGCAGCTGCTGTAAAAGGGATTGAGTTCTTGATTTGATTCTCAGCTTGGTTATTGTTGGTATATAGCTGTGCTATTGATTTGTGTACATTGATTTTGTAACCTAAGACTTTATTGAATTCATTTTCAAATCTGAGTGTCCTTGGGGAGCCTTAGGAATTTTAGGTATACAATCATATAATCTGCAAATAGCAATAGTTTGACTTCCTCTTTTCCTACAATGTCAGTTTATCCATCCCTTCTTTAACAGTGCAATAGAGTCATGTATTAAATATCCAATTACAAAGTAAATAAAATTCTAAATTCTCACTTCTTGTTCCATCTATTGCTGAACTTCTCTGATCCCTTTCCCAGTTAAACCACTTAAAAGAATAATCTACAATCACATCTTCACTTCCTCATCACTTTCATTTTTTTTCCTAAGATCTTTCCAAAATGATTCCAAATTCCACTCTTTGAGGAAGCTGCTACTATCACAAGAGATTTGCTAAATGTAATAATTAGCAAAACTTGTCCCTTTACTTTCTTGATCCTTCAACACCATTCAGTACAGTTGACATGTGTTGAAACATTATTTTTTCTTGACTTCGGTTCTACCAATTTCCTGTTTTGTTTTTCTTTTGTCTCTTCCATTTTTGATTTTCTTCCATAAACTTCTTTGCTATTTTCTTCCATTTGACATGTAAGTGCCTTACGGTGCAGTTCTAAGCTCCTGTCTCTTCAAGCAAATTATTTTTCTAGATAATTAATTTCATGTAGAGCAATGTTTTTTTGTTTGTTTTTGTTAGTTTGTTTGTTTGAGATGGAGTCTCATTCTGTTTCCCGGGCTGGAGCACAGTGGCGTGATCTCAGCTCACTGCAGCCTCTGCCTTCTGGGTTCAAGCGATTCTCTTGCCTCAGTATCCTGAGTAGCTGGGATTACAGTCGCATGCCACCAGGCCCAGCTAATTTTTTCATTTTTAGTAAAGACGAGGTTTCAGCATGTTGGTCAGGCTGGTCTCCAACTCCTGACCTCATGATCTGCCCACCTCAGCCTCCCAAAGTGCTGGGATTACAGGCGTGAGCCACTGCGCCCAGCTAGAGCAATGGTTTTAAATAATATCTACATGCTTCCAAATCTATATCTCTATAACTGAAGTCCACAGACTAATAAAGAGCTGCCTGTCTATCCTTTTCCTTGAGGGACAAATGTCCATTATAGATTTAACAGGACCAAATGAAATACTTGTTATTATTCCAAAACCTGTTCCTCTTCCTGTCTTCTTTATCTCGGTAGATTCAAACACTACCTACCCAATTGTTCAAGCCAACACCAAAATGTCATTCTCCACTCCTCTCTTTTCCTCACTGCAACATCCAGCCCACTAGCAAATCCTGTGATGTTCCTTCCAAAATGTATCCTGAAAATATAATTTCCCTTCACCCAATTCTCTCCCCTGCAAATAGAATGTTCTACTAAAAATGGAAACCACATCATATCTCCTTACTACACTTTAAGTACTTTACTTCAGCAACTTCTAATCACATACAATCTCTACATTATGCTTTAAATCTTTGCATCTTACTTATAATAAACTCCTAATTCTGGTTTTAGAGTCTTCCTAATCTGGTACCTGTGTTTCACCTTGCACAATTTCTTTCTCTATCTCCTTCACTCTCTGCTGTGAACACGTGTATCCTCCTTCTGTTTCTTACTCATATATTAGCACATTGTAGAAGCATTCTCCTTTGCATAGAATGTTGTTCTCTCTTCCTGGAATATTCTTCCTCTTCAGCTTAAAATGTCTGCATTCCTGTCATTCAAGCCTAGAGCTGCCTTGCTGGTTACACAGGCCATCTGTAGAAACCACATTCAGTTCTTAGTTCAAATTTAATCCTTGGAGACAGACCTTCTAATCACTTAATTTAAAACAAAACCAAAACAACCATCAACATAATCAGAGTAATTTAATGACATTAGGGGAGGGAGAAAAAGTAGACGAATGTGTTCAAATTCTACCTGTTAATATATGTTTTTTAAAAACCCATTTATAAACCCATTTATTAAAAACCCATTTATAAATAATTGTAAAATTATTGATATATTTTCCCACCTCTCCCTGAGAATAACTTCTACAGGATCATGGAAATTGACAATAGTGTGATCCACTTTATCAGTCTGTTTTCATCACTCAATGCCAGACATATAGCAAACACATAAAGGCTTATTTGTTGAATAATAAAAAGTGAATAAATTAAGCTGAAACAGAATGTAATTTGAAATAAAAGAATTAGAGTTCCAGTCCTAAGTCTTTTGGATACTATAATTTTAAGCAAATATTATTATTAGGTGAAGCTTAATCTTATACATTAAACATAAGATCACTCACAAGTTTTGTGTTCCAAAAAAAAAAATTACGACAGAAACTTTTACTATGTAAATGAATTAGGGGAAAATCAAATGGGAATCGGGATGCTTTTAATTAAATAAAACTTTAATAACTAAACCTGACTCATTTAAATATAATTCCTGAGACCAGCACAGCCTGAGTTGAGAGAACAAAAATACAGCAACAGAAACTCCCATGGCATTCTGTTTGGATAACAGCAGCCATCTAATACACAAGTATGACAAGAGACACTACATAGCTCCACTTATTAGAGCAAAAATACCAAGAAAGGTGGGTAAGACTTTCATGTATAGATGGCAACTTGAGCACAGCCCACCAAAATGATAGTCAGTTTTGTTTTGCTGTGTTTTGTTTCACTCAGAAAACCACAGGACACATAGAGTATGAAAGATTAGATGGGCCATAGAGGTTTAAAAAATGGAAAGCAAAGGACACTTCCAAGATGGCTGAATAGGAACAGCTCCAGTCTGCAGCTACCAGCGAGATCAACACAGAAGACAGGTGATTTCTGATTTCCAACTGAGGTTCTTGGTTCATCTCATTGGGACTCATTGGACACTGGGTGCAGTCCATTGAGGGTGAGCCGAGGCAGGGCGGGGTGTCACCTCACCTGGGAAGTGGAAAGGGTTGGGGGATTTATCTTTCCTAGCCAAGGGAAGCCATGAGTGACTGTACCTGGAGAAGCAGTACACTCTGCCCAAACACTGCACTTTTCTCATGGTCTTCACAACTGGAAGAGCAGGAGATCCCCTCCCATGCCTGGCTTGGCAGGTCCCACACACACGGAGCCTTGCTCGCTGCTAGCACAGCACTCTGAGATCAACCTAGGATACAGGAGCTTGGCAGGGGGAGGGGTGTCTGCCATTTTTGAGGCTTGAGTAGGTGGTTCTATGCTCACAGTGTAAACAAAGTGGCAGGGAAGCTCAAACTGCAGCTCAGCTAGGCCTACTGCCTCTCTAGATTCCACCTCTGAGGGCAGGGCATATCTGAACAAAAGGCAGCAGACAGCTTCTCCAGACTTAAACGTCCCTGCCTGACAGCTCTGAAGAGAGCAATGGTTCTCCCAACACAACGTTCGAGCTCTGATAATGGACAGACTGCCTCCTCAAGTGGGCTCCTTACCCTCTTGTAGCCTGAGTGGGAGACAACTCCCAGTAGGGGCCAATAGACACCTCATAAAAACAGGTGCCCCTCCGGAACGAAGCTTTCAGAGAAAGGATCAGGCAGCAATATTTGCTGTTCTGCAGCCTCCTCTGGTGATACCCAGGAAAACAGGGTCTGGAGTGGGCCTCCAGCAAATTCCAGCAGACCTGCAGCTGTGGGGCCTGTCTGTTAGAAGGAAAACTAACAAACAGAAAGGAATAGCGTCAACATCAACAAAAAGGACATGCACACCAAAACCCCATCCATAGGTCACCAACATCAAAGAACAAAGGCAGATAAAACCACAAAGATGGGGAGAAACCACAGCAGAAAGGCTGAAAATTCCAAAAACCAGATCACCTCTTCTCCAGAGGAACAAAACTCCTCTCCAACAAGGGAACAAAACTAGATGGAGAATGAGTTTGACAAGTTGACAGAAGTAGGCTTCAGAAGGTCAATAATAACAAACTTCTCCAAGTTAAAGGAGCATGTTCTAACTGATCACAAGGAACCTAAAAACCTTGAAAACAGGTTAGACGAATGGCTAACTAGAATAACATTGTAGAGAAGAACTTAAATGACCTGAAGGAGCTGAAAACCACAGAACAAAACTTCAAGAATACACAAACTTCAATAGTCGATTCAATCAAGCAGAAGAAAGGATATCAGTGATTGAAGCTTGAAATAATGAAATAAAGTGAGAAGACAAGATTAGAGAAAAAAGCGTGAAAAGAAACGAACAAAGCCTCCAAGAAATATAGGACTATGTGAAAAAACCAAATCTAGGTTTGATTGGTGTGACTGAAAGTGACAGGGAGAATGGAACCAACTTGGGAAACACTCTTCAGGATATTATCCAGGAGAACTTCCCCAACCGAGCAAGGCAGGCCAACATTCAAATTCAGGAAATACAGAGAACGCCACAAAGATACTCCTCGAGAAGAGCAACCCCAAGACACATTATTGTCAGATTCACCAAGGTTGAAATGAAGGAAAAAATGTTAATGGCAGCCAGAGAGAAAGGTTGGGTTACCTGCAAAGGGAAGCCCATTAGACTAACAGTGGATCTCTCGGCAGAAACCCTAAAAGCCAGAAGAGAATGGGGCCAAAATTCAACATTCTTAAAGTAAAGACTTTTCAACCCAGAATTTCATATCCAGCTAAATTACGTAAGTAAAGGAGAAATAAAATGCTTTCCAGACAAGTAAATGCTGAGAGATTTTGTAACCACCAGGCCTGCCTTACAAGAGCTCCTGATGGAAGCTCTAAACATGGATAGGAACAACTGGTACCAGCCACTGCAATAACATGCCAAATTGTAAAGATCATAGATGCCATGAAGAAACTATATCAATTAATGGGTGAAATAACCAGCTAGCGTCATAATGACAGGATCAAATTCACACATAAAAATATTAACCTTAAATCTAAATGGGCTAAATGCCCCAATTAGAAGACACAGACTGGCAAATTGGATAAAGAAAGAGTCAAGACCCATCAGGTGCTGTAATCAGGAGACCCATTTCACTTGCAAAGACCTGCATAGACTTAAAATAAAGGGATGGAGGAAGATCTACCAAGCAAATGGAAAGCAAAAAAAAA
>NW_016807882.1:945490-967345 GCF_001698545.2 Rhinopithecus bieti
GACTTTCTCTATTCCTGTTTGAATACCGTTTATTTATTTCTCTTTCCTGATTGCCCTGGCCAGAACTTCCAATACTGTGTTGCATAGGAGTGGTGACAGAGGGCATCCTTTTCTCGTGCCAGTTTTCAAAGGGAATGCTTCCAGTTTTTTGCCCATTCAGTATGAAATTGGCTGTGTGTTTATCATAAATAGCTCTTATTATGTTGAGCTATATTCCATCAATATCTAGTTTATTGAAAATTTTTAGCATGAAAGGCTGTTCAATTTTGTTGAAGGCCTTTTCTGCATCTATTGAAACAATCATGTGGTTTTTGTAATTGGTTCTGTTTATGTGATGGATTACGTTTATTGTTTCACATATGTTGAACCAACCTTGCATCCCAGGGATGTAGCTGACTTGATCATGGTGGATAAGCTTTTTGATGTGCTGCTGGATTCAGTTTGCCAGTATTTTATTGAGGATTTTCTCATGTATGTTCATCAGGGACAGTGGCCTAAATATCTCTTTTTTTGTTCTGTCTCTGCCAGGCTTTGGTATCAGGATGATGGTGGCCTCATAAAATGAGTTAGGGAGGATTCCCTCTTCTTCTATTGATCAGAATAGTTTCAGAAGGAATGGTACCAGCTCCTCTTTGTACCTCTGGTAGAATTCGGCTATGAAACCGTCTGATCCTGAACTTTTTTTGGTTGATAGGCTATTAATTATTGCCTCAATTTCAGAATCTGTTTTTGGTCTATTCAACTGCTTCCTGGTTTAGTCTTGGGAGGATGTATGTGTTCATGAATTTATCCATTTCTTCTAGATTTTCTAGTTTATTTGCATAGAGGTGTTTATAGTATTCTCTGATGGTAGTTTGTATTTCTGTGGGATCGCTGGTGATATCCCCTTTATCATTTTTTATTGCATTTATATGATTCTTCTCTCTTTTCTTCTTTATTAGTCTTGCTAGTGGTCTATCTATTTTGCTGATCTTTTCAAAAAACAAGTTCCTAGATTCACTGATTTTTTGAAGGATTTTTTGGGTCTCTATCTCCTTCAGTTCTGCTTTGATAGTAATTATTTCTTGCCTTCTGCTAGCTTTTGAATTTGTTTGCTCTTGCTTCCCTAGTTCTTTTCATTGTGATGTTATGGTGTCAATTTTAGATTTCTCCTGCTTTCTCTTGTGGGCATTTAGTGCTATACATTTCTCTCTACACACTGCTTTAAATGTGTCCCAGAGGTTCTGATGTGTTGTGTCTTTGTTCTCATTGGTTTCAAATAACATCTTTGCTTCTGCCTTCATTTCGTTATGTACCCAGTAGTCATTCAGGAGCAGATTGCTCAGTTTCCATGTAGTTGTGTGGTTTTGAGTGAGATTCTCAATCCTGAGTTCTAATTGGATTGCTCTGTGGTCTGAGAGACAGTTTGTCATGATTTCTGTTCTTTTACATTTGCTGAGGAATGTTTTACTTCCAATTATGTGGTCAATTTTAGAATAAGTGTGATGTGGTGCAAAGAAGAATGTATATTCTGTTGATTTGGGGAGGAGGGGTCTATAGATGTCTATTAGGCCAACTTGGTCCAGAGCTGAGTTCAAGTCCTGGATAGCCTTGTTAATTTTCTGTCTCGTTGATCTAATATTGACAGTGGAGTGTTAAAGTCTCCCTTTAATATTGTGTAGGAGTCTAAGTCTCTTTGTAGGTCTCTAAGAACCTGCTTTATGAATTTGGGTGCTGCTGTATTGGGTGCATACATATATTTAGGATAATTAACTGTTCGTATAAAATTGATCCCTTTACCATTATGTAATAGTCTTCTATGTCTTTTTTTATCTTTGTTGGTTTAAAGTCTGTTTTATCAGAGACCAGGCTTGCAAGACCTCCTTTTTTTTTTTTTTTTNCTGACACAATCAAGCAATGGGGAAAAGATTTGCTATGTAATGAATGGTGTTGGGAAAACTGGCTAGCCATATACAGAAAACTGAAACTGGACCCCTTCCTTACACCTTATAGAAAAATCAACTCAAGATGGATCAAAGACTTAAACGTAAGACCTAGGACCATAAAAATCCTAGAAGAAAACGTAGGCAATACCACTCAGGACATAGGCATGGCAAAGACTTCGTGTCTAAAACACCAAAAGCAATGGCAACAAAAGCCGAAATTGACAAATTGGATCTAATTAAAGAGCTTCTGCACAGCAAAAAAAACTACCATCAGAGTGAACAGAATGGGAGGAATTTTTTGCAATCTACCCATCTGACAAATGGCTAATATCCTGAATCTACGAAGAACTTAAACAAATATACGACAGAAGAAAAAAACAACCCCGTCAAAAAATGGGCAAAGGATATGAACAGACACTTCTCAAAAGAAGACATTTATGCAGCCAACAGACATATGAAAAATGCTCATCAACACTGGTCATTAGAGAAATGCAAATCAAAACCACAATGAAATACCATCTCACACCAGTTACAATGGACATCATTACAAAGTCAGGAAACAACAGATGCTAAAGAAGTTGTGGAAAAATAGGTGCACTTTTATACTGTTGGTGGGAGTGTAAATTAGTTCAACCATTGTGGAAGACAGTTTGGTGATTCCTCAAGGATCTAGAACTACAAATGCCATATTTGACCCAGTCATCCCATTACTGGGCATGTACCCAAAGGATTATAAATCATTCTATGATAAATACACATGCGCACATATGTTTACTGCAGCACTATTCACAATAGCAAAGCCTTGGAACCAACCCAAATGCCCATCAGTGATAGACTGAATTAAGAAAATATGGCACATATACACCGTGGAATACTATGCAGCCACAAAATAGGGTGAGTTCATGTCCTTTGCAGGGATATGGATGAAACTGGAAACCATCATTCTCAGCAAATTATCACAAGATCAGAAAACCAAACACCACATGTTCTCACTCATAAGTGAGAGTTGAACAATGAGAACACATGGACACAGGGAGGGGAATATCACACACCGGGGCCTGTGGGGGGTCAGGGGCTAGGGGAGGGATAACATTAGGAGAAATACCTAAGAGAGGTGGTGGTTTGACAGGTGCAGCAAACCACCATGGCACATGTACATCTATGTAACAGAACTGCAGGTTCTGCACATGTATCCCAGAACTTAAAGTATAGTTTAAAAAAAAAAAGAAAGAAAGAAAGAAAAAAGAAATGCTGACTTCAGAGAAACAGACTTGGGGAAACAAAACAAAACCAAACAAGCAAATGAATTAGGATACTTTCTGCTGTAAGAAACAGGAAACTCTAGTTGAACTGACTTAAATAAAAAAGGAAATTTCACCCCTCCACCCACAAAAAAAAAAAAAAAAAAAAAAAAAAAAAAAAAAAAAAAAAAAAAAAAAAAAAAAAAAAAACATGGAAAGCAAATATAATGAAGACCTTAAGGGACATGAAAAAGTTAAATTATAACTTTAGGAATAACTTATAATTTATATATAACTTTTATATAACTTGGGGAAAACCAAGCACTAATCAGGTTAACAATTCGGATTCCCTAAATGATTCAAATATTGATAGCACCAATACCTCAGAAAATGGTTACGGAGAGAAGAGGAAGGTACAATGAAGCGGACAAAGTTAGTGTAAGAATAAACTAGGTTGTTTCCAGATTCCACTCAAGTAGCACCTGCCCTACCATTCTAGAAGAAGACTGACCAGCTGTTAAAGGATCTCTGGATTCGAGGAAGTATTACACTACAAACAGGTAGATTTAGTGACTGTAAGCACAGTAGTGCCTGAGACAGCAGCCCATGCCCAGGGCTCTTTCATAGGTTTATCATATCTCTAGGGCTCCTAACTCTAGAACCCCAGAGACCAGAACTTTACTCTCTGGGGAATCTGACCAGCCCAGGATAAAAGATTTGAAGATTCTGACTGGACAAATCCTATCTGAATTTCCCAGGCACATCATTCTGCAGTTAAGCTTGCAGTTGATGAGATCCAGTGAGGCATTAATACATTCCAATCTACTTTTTAATTTCCCAGACTAAGGTAAGGGTAATTTTGTAAAGATTGTCAGAGGTGTGAAAGATGGAATACAAAACAAACAAAAGAGTCATTGGAATATGGAAGAAAAGACTATGCTGAAAGGTTAAACTTAACAAGAAAAACAATATACTCAGATAAGAGAAGATATTGAATCCAAAAGGAAAAAAAAAAAGCAGGATACTATTTTTTAAAAGTGGGGGGAGTTGGCCGGGCACGGTAGCTCAAGCCTGTAATCCCAGCACTTTGGGAGGCTGAGAAGGGCGGATCACGAGGTCAGGAGATCGAGACCATCCTGGCTAACACGGTGAAACCCCGTCTCTACTAAAAGTACGAAAACTAGCCGGGCGAGGTGGCGGGCGCCTGTAGTCCCAGCTACTCGGGAGGCTGAGGCAGGAGAATGGCGTAAACCCGGGAGGCGGAGCTTGCAGTGAGCCGAGATCGCGCCACTGCACTCCAGCCTGGGCGACAGAGCGAGACTTTGAAAATTTAAACTATAAGAAAAGAAATGGAAGGAAAGGAGAAAATTAATACAAAGTTTGTGAGATAAATTAGAGAAACTCTCACAGTAAGAAAAAGAAAAAAATAGAGCATTATGCTCAGGTTATTGGCTGGATGTTTTAATAAAGATAAAAGAATGGCTTAAATGAGTTAGGTTTCTGTCAGTCTCTGTCTGTCACATACATACACACACACACACATACACCCACACACACACACACACACACGTCCAAACTGATCAACAATATAGTAGGGCATCTGTTATCTATTATCAACAAAATTACCTGAGGACCATATTCCTTAAGCTTTGTTGCTACTCCATCCCCTAGAAGTTTCTTTTGGTTAGTCACCACCACATATATATTCCAGCTATCTTCAAAGGGCAACAATGGAAGAATGCAGCTTCCTTTCAGGGACAGTGTTGTGCATAAAGGGAGATTTTACATACCTTTTGCTCACATTTCTATTAGCCAGAACTTAGTCCCATGGCAGTATTTAATGATAAGGAGGGCTGAAAAGTTTAGAAAGTAGCTGGATGTTCATGAACGAAGCTACAAACCAGGAGATTCCATAAATTCAAGGAGGAAGTGAAGATCGTATAATGGAGATCAACATTCTCTATCAGAAAGAGAGAAAAGAAAAAATTCAATTAGGTGGCTATACCAAGAGTTCTAACAACCAAACAACAGAAATTCCCTGAAAGAGCAGGAAAAAAAAAAAAAAAAAAAAACAGAATGGAGAAAATCATTGTTAAATATTTTAAAGAAAATGTATCCATCTGTCAGGAAACTAAATGAAAATAGACCCACATCAATGCACTTTATTATGAAACATTGGAACCTTAATCACAGGGAAAATAATCCATGAAATTTCAGATGGTTAGAGAACAGGACATATACAAATGATTAGGAAGCAGAATGTCTTTGAAATTGTCAGAGGCAGGTTGGAAGCTGGAAAAGAAAGAAGTGATGCATTGGCAAATTCTAAATGAAAGCATAATTGCCATATTAGAATTATTTTATTCACTCGATCTAAAAATCAGAAGCACGTTTGTAATATATTCATCTACCATGGGCCTTTGTTGAGAAGGATACTACAGAATATGCTCTTTCAAAATAGTAATTAAATCTAAGAGAGAGTAAGACAGAGGAAAATAGAATCAAGAGATCAATAAATAGAAATGAGAGAAATTCCCAGAGTAGTGGTGAAGGTAAATGCCAGGGTAACAACTCAGTGTAGACTTAGAGGCAAATCAGTCCAGATTGAAGAAGGTTAATAGGTTTAGCAAAGACTTCTTAAGCAAGTTGCAATGGAAACATCTTTCCATGTATCTGCACATCTTAGGTGAAAATTTATGCAATTGTTGTAGAGTTTTTACTTAAATTAATAAGTACTAAGACAAGCAAACATACCAAAAATAAATGAAGTAAGGGGTGCTAGGAAGGATGCTTGTAACTGGGTGGTCTAGAAAAGAAAAACTCTGTATTCTCATCAGATGAGAGGATCAATAATAAAGCTTAAGATATAACATTATCAAGGAGTAACAATATTTTTAAGTAGCAATTTAAACATATAACCATGAGACATAAATTATTTACCAAAATAATCGCCTGAAAAAAAAAGGGGTCACCTTATGGGAAGGATAAAACAGTGGAAGGGGCAGAGAGCACTGGGTCTTTAGAACAGTTTTTATTATTTAGTGGTTACAAAGTGTGGTGAAGTATAAAGAGCACTCTGCTACCAAGTTTAATAAATGGAATATTATCATTAACTTTAAATGCCTACTCCTCCCCAACTTAGAATGTATTCGCCTGCCCATGCTCTTTTCTTTGCCTTCAGAAGTATCATGGCTCCCGAATGGTGTTTCTGAGGAATGAATGTATATGTGTGTGTGTGTGTGTGTGTGTGTGTGTGTGTGTGTCCACTCTGTATCGCTATAATTTATTTTGAAAAGATGTTTATGTTGCTCACGGTTCTGCAGACTGTACCAGAAGCATGGCACCAGCGTCTGCTTCTGGTGAGGGCCTCAGGAAGTTTCAATCATGCCAGAAGGTAAAGAGAACAGGTGCATCACATGGCAAGGAAAGGAGCAAAAGAAAGAAAAGGGAGGTCCCAGACTCTTTTTAACAAACAGCTCTCATGGTTACTCATTACCATGGGAAGGTCCGCAAGCCATGCATGAGAGATTCACCCTCATAACCCAAACACCTCCCACTAGGCCCACTTCCAACACTGGGAATCACACTTCAGCATGAGATTTGGAGGGGACAAACATCCAAACCATATCAGTGTGTGTGAGTGTGTATTTAAATGTCCATGAACAATATGTTATTTAATTTTGCATGGATTTTATCTATTTATACATAAATTAAATTATGAAGATTAAGAAAGGAAAGGCAATTAAAAGAAAAATGAAAGGAGAGGAAAGAAAAGAAAAGAAAAGAAAAGAGGCAGGAAGAGAGAGAACAAAAAAGGATACCTGATATGTTCGAATGTATCACAGGAAGATCTATACTTATAAAGAAGGATTGGGGAATAATTTGATTACAGAAAGCAAAGAAAAAAATGGAGCAATTATTAACTTTAGGAAAATCAGTAGGCTTATAGGAAACATAATCATAACATTTGACACAGCTTAGGCATGAAGTATATTATGATAATATTTGTGAAATCATAGTAAGGCAAACATTGATCAAACTGAAAATTATCACACAGCTGGGAATTGGAGAGGGGTGTGGGTATTGTGGGTGGGCCAAGGGCACATATAAAAGGATAAATCCTCATCTGCCATAGAGAAAGGAAGTATGTCTGACATAAAGAATCAAAAAGTAACTGTCTGAAAGTAAATTCCAAACAAAACAGCTAAGAAAGTTTAAAATGGTTGCATCTGGAGGTAAGAGTAAGTAGGGTTAGGTAGGAATTTTTGTAAGAAAGGGGAAAAGGGTATTGCTGCTTTTTAAAAATTCTGTAGGATTATCTGAATTTTAAAAGTATGTACATTCATAACTTTTATAATTTTAATTTCTCTTTAATATATGATACTAAATTTAAAAAGAAAATTACAGCATGTGTGTATGTGTATACACATATATCACAATCTATAGATTTCTAAAAATACTTTAATTGACCAAATCATTGTATATTTCATATTAAACTTCTAATAACTGAATAATTAAGATGAAGCTTTAGAGTTGTTTAATGAAGACTTTGGGCTGTTTTCAGAACACATAATTTAGAGTGAGCTACATGCTTTTCAACTTGCTACAGAAGAACGGAATCTGACTAGGTAAGATGAATGGCTGCTACTCTTGTAGTCTCAAGTACTTCAGAGTGTGCCAGCCAGGTGCAGTGGCTCATGCCTGTAATCCCAGCACTTTGAGGGGCCGAGGCAGGCAGATCACCTGAGGTCAGGAGTTCGAAACTAGCCTGGCCAACCTGGTGAAACCCTGTCTCTACTAAAAATACAAAAATTAGCTGGGTGTGTTGGTGTGCTACTGTAATCCCAGCTACTTGGGAGGCTGAGTCAGGAGAATTTCTTGAACTCAGGAGGTGGAGGTTGCAGTGAGCTGAGATTGCACTACCATACTCCAGCCTGTGTAACACGGTGAGACTCCACCTCAAAAAAAAAAAAAAAAAAAAAAGTGTGCCATCTCCTGGGTAATAGAAAGAGTTTTCATGGAGGTGAGCTCCATTCAGACTACTCAGAAATCCCAGGAGACACTTCTCACCCTTAGCCCACCACAGTAGGATCCTTACTTTATTCTCTCTTTAGTCTCTTTTCCACACACACACAAACATACAATAGAAAAGTCAATCAGCTGTGACTTGAAATTATCCACACTCAAATCACTGAGACCCACTCAGCCTGAGTTTGTCTTTGTCTCTCAAAGAAAGAACAGAAAAAAAAAAAAAAAAAAGAAGGGGGAGTGAGTAGGATATATGCCAATGAAACAAATGTAAAGGCTCCCAAATAGTCTCCCTACATGCTTGTTTCCCTGCTCTCCTATGTCTAATTGAAAGCTGTGAATATCCACCACCCCACTGTTTCTCAGAAGTCTCATTAGAAGCCAACATGGTTCTGAATTAGAATAAGTGCAACATCTGCCAATGACGTCTGTGTTTTGCAGGTGCCACTGCCAAGTGCCAATGCTATACAATATTTGCTCACCACTGCCCACGTGGGACCAAACCCACACTTAATAAGACAGAGACTGCATTGTCATGACATATGTGCAATAATATTCTCTGCATTTAAGCCCCAGAAGCATGGTTATTTAGCTAACGTAGACTTCTGCTATAATCATAGCAGTTTTTCTTCCAGCAGTAAAAGTCTCACCAACTACAGTTCGGGTTTTTTCTGCTTTCCAATTACTTGCTGATGCTATGCCAAGTACAGAGTAATATTTTCATATATCATTAAACAAATGCAGTTGTGCTCCCCAAACAGGTTTCAGTTTGGGCTAAACTGTATCCATTAAAGCTTTCATAAATGGAACACCCTTCAGCTTGTAGTTTCTTTTTACTCATAAATATTTAAACTGCACAGATAATACCTCAACTTCCCAGCAAGTGCTGCATTAGCTGGGCAATCATTAAAGCATAAAACTTTGTAGCAAGAGAAAACTAGGAAGAGAGAAATAAGTTGTACTACTAGCAAAAAGCATACCAGATTCATATTTCCTTATTTCTAAGAAATAGTCTATTTCTCTTTTACATATATAATGCACATACATATGTAATTTTCTGAGATATTTGTACATCAATGATAGTATTTAAGTTTACAAGGTACTACAGATTTATATTAAAAGAAAAATAATCTTATTTCCAAAGACTTGATTTTCTTTAAGTGGAAAAAAATAAACCTGAGACTAGGGGTATGAACGTAGTGATTGTCAGACTGAAGTGAAAGCGTAAGTCTAATGCTATATTTTCATCAAAGAAAATTTGAGGTGACTCAAGGACTGGTTTACACAGTGGGTAAACTTTTTTTGTTGACTTAAGGAACATTTGGTTGGTAAGAACCAAAAGTCATCCCAGCTGACATAAGTGAAGGGAGGTTTATGTTAAGAATGCAAGGATAGCCCGCAGAATCTAACTGAAGAAGTCATGGATCAATAACTATCTTTTCTTTCCTCTGGGCAACAGCCTTAAGGTGGCTGGACTCTACTTACTCTCTCTGTCTCCCTCTCTTTGCTCTTTTCCATTCTCTCTAGGAGACCTTCTATAAGGTGCTTAGTTATAGTTTCCTCATAGTTTCAGTGTCCCAAAGGTTTAGAGTCAGCACTGGGACCAACTCCCACCACAACTTTATATAATCCTGTAATTTGTGGGCCATCATCAGAAAAATACATCGTGTAACTCAATTCTAATTCTTGAGAGGAAGAATTTCTTAGTCTTAGTCAGACTGGGTCAGGTGCACAATCCAGTCCAGTTGGTTGAAACAAACATGGATTTCTAGGTTCATTTTCATCAGAGACTGAAACAATTTAAAAGAGGAGAAAGATATTCAACATGTGTCTACTACATAGTCCTCAAGAAAACCTAAACGGAGGTTGAGATTTTCAATGCAAAATGGGACTTCTTCCAAAACAATTATGTATTTCACATTGAAATTTATATTGCATTCACATATTATCATATATGTTCTTTATGATATCCTAATGATATATTGAAGGAAGATGATACCAACCCCATTTTAAAAAGTAGAATAGTAAAGATCAGAAAGGTGGAAAAGGATGGCTTTTAGTGAGTAATTTGGACACAACTTCTTGGGGCACTTCCAATTGTACCATACCTTTCAAACAGTTTAGGAACCTTAACCTAGGCTCTTAAAATTTAAAAAGAGCTGTATTGATATGGGTGTTGACAAAGAAAGAAGTAGCCCCAGCTATTTATCCCCTCATTCTTCCCTACTAGTCTACCCAAATAATTCTTTCAAGTATTACCTGTTTGTCTATTAATTTGAATGTGGCTTAAGGTTAGCATGACCATATAATTATATATTAAACCAATAACATTGTAAAATAAAAGAGACACTATTAGTTACTTTTAATCAGGATAACAGACATAAATCCGGATTGTCTTGTATCAACCAGGCTGCATGACTCCTCCTGGAATAGAATTCAAATTACGGATCCAGTCTTTCCCATCCTGGGACAACTGAAACACTGTGATAAATTTGGATTTCAGGGTTTGAAACAGGATGAACATTATTACAATAGGAAATACCTTGATATGTGTCTAGGCCCAGAATTTTTAGTGCTTTCCACTTATGTCTTGTATGCTAAAGACAAGCATGGTTCTTTGTACCAACAGTGATGAGAAACAAGAGCTCATTATCTTAGAGATACTTGATAATAAGAGTTCCCTAGCAAATGTGAAAGCCCTTTATTAGAAACATGTTTTACAAATATTTTCTCCCATACTGTAACTTGCTTTTTGCAATTTACTAATAGTGGCTTTTGAAGAGAAGAGTTTGAAATTTTATCAGTTCAAAGTATCAGTTTTATTTTATATTCCATTTTTTTGTTTTATCTAATAAATCTTTGCTTAAAACAAGCCCATAAAGATTTTATCTTATACTTTATTCTAAAAGGTTTGTAGTTTTAGATTTTACAGATATGTTCATGATCCACTTTAATTTTTGTATACGCCGTGAGACAAGAACTGTTGATCAGTTCTCTTATTTATTCATTTGCATGTAGATATCCACCTGCTCCACTCTAACTGATTGAAAAAATACTTATGCTGGTTATCCATTCATCACTTGACAGATATTAGGGTTGTTTCCACCTTTTACCTATTATGAATAATGTTGTTGTAAACATTTGTGTACAACTTTTTTGTGGAGATCTGGGTTTTTAATTACCTCGTATTTTATTTAAGTGTGGAATTGCTAGGTCACATGGCAACTCTGTTTAACTTCTTGAGAAACTGTTGTGTGTGGTTTTGTTTATTTATTTATTTTAATCAAATTGCTGCACCATTTATATTCCCACTAGTCCATAAGGGTTCTATTTCTCTACATCCCCGCCAACACTTGTTGTTGTCTGTCTTTTTGACTATAGTTATCCTAGTGAGTATGAAGCAGTAGGCATCTCATTGTTGTGGTTGTTTGTATTTCCCTAGTGACTAATTATATTGAATACATTGTCATGTGCTTATTAGCCACCTACATATATGCTTTGGAGAAATGTCTATTCAAACCTTTAGACCATTTTCAGTTGGGGTATTTGTCTTTTTATTATCAAGTTGTAAAATTTCTGTTTATATTTTGGATTCTAAACCCTTCACAGATAGATGACTTGCAAATATTTCTTCCCTTAGTGTAGGGTTGCCTTCACTTTTTAATAGTGTCTTTTGATGCACAAAAGTTTCTAATTTTGATGAAGTTCAACTTACCAATTTTTTTTTTGATTGTTTGTGGTTTAGTTTTTATATCTAAGAAACTATAGCCTAATCCAAGGTCACAAAAACTGGATAATCTCAATTGCTGTAGTTTCAAGTTTACTGGCTTTTCCAGTAAATGTTTTATTTCAATTATTATACTTTTCAGCTTCAGAATATCTATTTGATTCCATTTTTAAATTTCTATCCCTTTATTGACATTCTTTTTTTTTGGTGAGACATCATTCTAATACTTTCCTTTAGTTTTTAGACATGTTCAGTTCTTAAAAAAATCAATGAGTTAGGTCTTTTTCTAATAAATACAACATCTGTATTTTCCAGGGACAGTTGGTTGGTTTTTTATGTATGGATCATGAATTATTGTTTCTTCACATGTCTTCCAACATCTTGTTGAAAACTTGACATTTGAAGTAATATAGTGTGGAAACTTTGGAAATCAGACATTTTACCCTCATCATGGATATCATTTTTGTTGTTTGTTGTTTGTTGTTATTGTTTGGTTAGTGCCTTCTTTGAACTAATTCTGTGAAATCTGAATTCTTCATTACATTTGACCAGTGAAATATCTGTTTACTTTTCTTAGTGGTCAGCTAATGACTGGACAGAGGTTTCCTTAAATACCTGGAACCAATAGCCTCTAAATCTTTGCTAAGGGACTCCGTAAGTGTTCTGAAACATGCCTTCAACATTTGTCCAGATAGATTAAAGCACTGCCTTAACTTTCATTTTTTTCTTGCACAGAGTCTCAAGATTAACCAGAGGTGAGAACTTAGTGCCTTCTCAGGTCTTTCCTGAGCATGCAGACCTCACTTGGTATTTGTGTGTGGCTTTGTACATTCTCAGGAATATACCATAACCTTTCAATGTTTCTTGCAGACATCTCATTCCATACCTTTTCCCTTTAAGTTTTTTGGTTAGCCTATCATTTGTATCAACTGCTATCTACCTCCTTAATATTCAACAACTGCCTCTGATTGTTTTTGACGAAGGATTTTGGGAAAAGGCTATTTGGACAAAACTAAGTTAATGGTTCTACTCTACATAGATGATTACATTTTCTGCATGTATAAACTGTTTTATTATCTTTTCAATCTGTATATCTTACTGCACTGGGTACAACTTCATCTACAGTGTCAAATAGAAGTGATTAGAAAAGTATTCCTTACTTTTTTCCTGATCTTAGGGAGAAGAAATTCAACTTTGCATCATTAAATTTGATGTTATCTATGGAATTTTTAAAGATATCTTTTATTTAATTGAAGTTCCCTTCAGTATCTATTGCAGGATCTGGCCAGCAGTCCGCATCGCAACAGGGCTCTCTCTTTGTTCCTACGAGGATTGGCAGGTAGAGAAATAATAGACACACACAAGATAGTGAAAGCTGGGTCCAGAGGAGTCACTGCCTTCTGGTCCTGTGGTGCCAACAATGCACTGGATATGCCAGCATTTATTATTAAGTTTAGTGAGGGCAGGGGTAGGTTAGTGAGGGATTTAGGGTCATTTGATTATGAGGTGAGATGGTCACATGGGGATGAAGTAATTCTTTAACATAACATCTGTATGCAGAAGTACAGTATGCAGAGGTAAGAATTTGCAATATAGTGTGCACATCAGTAATTTCTAACAGAGCCTTAAAACAGAAACACAGTCTTCAAAACCTGTGATTAGCAAGATATTAATCAACAGTAACAGTTGCAGCAAAAGCTGGTGAGAAACAATTCATAGTAACAGGACGTGAAGCTGGACAACCGGTTAGACCAGAAATTATCAGAAGGGAGTATGCCTTAAACCTAAAGAGGCCTAGAAGAGCCACGGCAAGATGAAGGCATTTATAGCCCTATCTTATCCATATGGACAGGCAGCCCCCATGCATCAGTTTATAGACTCTCCACAAGGGTTGCATGCCATTCCCAGAGCTATGAACATCTGTTTTTCTGGGATAGGAATCTTGGTGATGTGAAACCTCCCTGACTACACGTCCATCCATAGGCTCTCTGCAGGGGAAGCACATCACGCGCTGTTGGCTCATTCTGGCAGTCCAACCTGGCATTGTCTTTACACAATCCTGCATCCAATTTTGTATTTACAATAATCAGGAGCATTTCATCTTTTATTCCATAGCAATAGTTTCAGGGAGTCTCCCTACATCGCCCCCTTTTCTCTGATTTAAATGAACCATAGCAATCATAGCTTGGCACTGATTATGATTGGATTGAAGAATATTTTTTTGAAGTTTACACATGAACAATAAACCAATAGCACAAATTAAACACAGAACAAAATTAACGATAGTGGATCCTCCCAAAGATTTTACCCATTGAATGGAGTTGAGATTAGATAATCCCTCAGAGACACAGTCTAAAACTTCAGCACCGGGTAAAGAAGTTAAGTGTGCTTGAGAGGTCTCAAAAATCTGTTCTTTTAGCCTGCTTATGTCTAAACTTAAATTATCTTCACTTCCTTGTAAATGGCATTTTACTGATTCCCAATTGTGAACAGACTCATATTGAAATGGAGTTATACAAAAATCAGAAGTATTCCAATCACATTGTATTTGTAATCTATGTTCTAACCTCATAATTCTATCTCCCATCCATGTAACAGTTTGTCTTAGATCATTAATTTCATTGGCCAATTTCCCTACATCGCCCCCTTTTCTCTGATTTAAATGAACCATAGCAATCATAGCTTGGCACTGATTATGATTGGATTGAAGAATATTTTTTTGAAGTTTACACATGAACAATAAACCAATAGCACAAATTAAACACAGAACAAAATTAACGATAGTGGATCCTCCCAAAGATTTTACCCATTGAATGGAGTTGAGATTAGATAATCCCTCAGAGACACAGTCTAAAACTTCAGCACCGGGTAAAGAAGTTAAGTGTGCTTGAGAGGTCTCAAAATCTGTTCTTTTAGCCTGCTTATGTCTAAACTTAAATTATCTTCACTTCCTTGTAAATGGCATTTTACTGATTCCCAATTGTGAACAGACTCATATTGAAATGGAGTTATACAAAATCAGAAGTATTCCAATCACATTGTATTTGTAATCTATGTTCTAACCTCATAATTCTATCTCCCATCCATGTAACAGTTTGTCTTAGATCATTAATTTCATTGGCCAATTTTTTATCAATACCTGACTGAGAATTCCACATCCTAGTAGAATTTTTTTGTCATTTATCCACAAAATGAACAGTTTGAATAGATTGATGTAATGCTCCAGCAGTAGCAGCAGTAACAGCAATCAAGCCCATAATTACTGCAATTAATGTAAAAATAAATCATTTAATTGTTTTAAAAATTTTGTGTAAAATATTGTTAATAACACGGATAGAAGGGGAAGATTCCCAAGGCCTATGTAAGGCAACAGGGAGCCAAATACCTTCTCTGGCTCTGACTATTAAAATATGATGATATTGATTAAAGAATGAGTCAATACAAGTATACAAGTAACAATTAACACAGGTAATTATGTTGGATTTTGAACTAATATGCATCTTTCCTACTAATAACATATATGGTAGTTTAACATAACTTTTAAGTGATATAGTTTTGTTGGATTCCATATATATAGTATATATATTTTGGGATGATATTCTTTTTTGTGAATGTGGGGTGGGGGGAATAGGTTGTATGAGAGGTGGTGGGGGGACACAGCAATGGGAGGGTAGAAGTCCTCATAATCTTTACCTTCCCATCTTTGAATTGACCTTTTGACAACTGCCACAGTTATATTTTTGGCTGTGTGGAAATCAATCTGTTGTCTTAGTTTTCAAGGTGACAAGGTGGATTTACTTATAACACTTTCTCCAGCCCAAACTCTCATACCAGTCATAGCTATGGTTAATCTCCATAATTCTGAATGTTCAGGTCCTAAGTGGGAAACAACGAGCCTTGGCTTTGGAGGGGCAACCCCGGTGCCCAACGTTATTGCGGGAAGGACCCAACACAACATTTTGTTGAGAAATTTATGAAAGTGTTGAATTTTGTCAAATGCTTTTTTGTATCTATTGAATAAATCATGATTTTCATATTTTGGAATCTATTTAGAAATACATTAAATTAAATTGGTTGATTTTCAAAGGTTAAACTATCCTTTCATTCTTGGGCTAAACTTTATACAGATGTAGGCTGTATATAAATTAAGATTTTTCGTGTCCATATTTGTGAAGTATATTTCTTTGTATTTTGGGTTTTTTTTACTTTATTTTTTATGAGATCCTTTTGCCTTTTATTTCGGCATCAGAGTAGAGAAGGTCTTATAAGTTGGAAGGTGTTTTTGCTTTTTCTATTTTTTTGAGAACTTGTATAGGATTTCTATTCTTTTATAAATATTAGAATTGAACAGTGATGCCATCTGAGCCTGGAGCCTATTATTTAAGGGAAGGTTTTTAACTATGAATTTGATGTCTCTAATAGAGATAGAGCTATTTTGGGCACCTACTTTTCTTTAACTCAGCTTTGGTACTTAGTCACTTTAAAGACTGTGTCTATTTTATTTAGATTGTTGAAATTCTGATCATGAAGTTCCTTAAATTATGGAGTACTACAAAGGAATTTTTTTTTTTCTTCTGTGGATTATCCATTCTTTTGTCAAGAGCAATGATGTGATCTCACAGACTTCTTTGTAAAGGACTTCTGGGACTTCCAGGGTTTACCAAACCATGATCTGAGTGCCAATAATACAATCTTTTCTAGTAATTGTCATCACTATTTACAAAGTTGCTTAGACAAGAAACATTGGAGAAACTCTACCTTCATTTGATTTCCCTCAAAACCCACATCCAATTCATCAGTAATAAGTCACTGAAATACAGGTATAAAAGCATTCAGTTGGCTTAGTTGGCCTTCAGCTCAAAGTGACTTAGTTGTAATATGCTTACCATATTCTCACCTCTGACCATTACTATTTTTCCACCTAGTATAAATATGTTCACAGTTTTAAAAGGTTTTTCTTATCTCTGTCTATTCATTATCTTTTTTCCTATATTTTTTCAGAAAATAATTATTATCTCTAGGAAGACTACTGTGTGCCAACACCACCACCTGCTCTGTTAGCTTTTTCTCCCTCAAGTAGTTCTCATACTTCCTTCCCACTTGAAACATTCAAGAGAGAGAATCACAGATCTTCTAGGGCCGTTTGTGACAATTTCCCTATACCCACCTCATTGGTTCCAAACTTACTGCCAATTTTCCTGTTTCTCTAGCTTAGTTCAAACTACTGGATCCATACCCTTGCTGGATTCTACCTCAAATTCCATAGCTAGAGTTTGTGGTTTTTGCTGTTCCTAGCATTTCATAACAGGTTTTTCCTAAATGAATTTTCACTCCAAATCCTTCAGTTCTGGGCTTCTTTGAAAAGGATACTTTATCTTTGGTTTCAGCCTCTGAAAATCTAGCCTCTAGCATGGACAAGCAGGTGTTTGCCAAATTATACCTCCATAAGTGAGGGTGGGCTCAGACATCTTCATCTTCGGTCCCTTCAACTTCATTTTGTTTATCTTCTCATTAACATATGTGCTAAAAATAACATTTTTATTCTGTCATCCTTCTGTACTTTCTTTGCCCTTTATTTTTGTCTTAGTATAAACTGATAAAATACCACTTATGAAAGTAATGAAGTTGAATATTTTGGAAAAGAGCTTAATGTTCTCTGCTACAATGTAATGTGTATAGATAGCCAACAGATTTTAAATAGTATCCAAGGTCTGCCAGCAACATATGGTTTTGTTTAGATACAGTGTTCATATGGAAGTGGAATTTTGCATATCTTTTACAAATCCATCCCCAAATTTCAAATATCATTTTATTAAATGTATACTTAAACTAAATAACATATTTACTACAACTCCAGGGATCTATTAAACTGAAAGGATCTCATCATAACATTACTACAAATGACTCAAAGTCAAAAGGTTATTTTTTAAAAATAACATTTATAATGTTCTTCCCTAATGTGGAAGTAGTTGGAAAATTTAGATATTCAGTGTAGAAATAAAAAATAACAATCTGCAAAATATTGTACATTGTAGGTAATAAGGCCTTTTTCAAATTATGTTATGCATCCAATATGGCTATGAGAGAATCAAGAGTCAGACTGATATATACCAATCTTAGGCAGCATCACAGGGGAAAAAATTGTCATATTTATTAGTTCTACAACAACAGGGCTGGGAGTTTTGATTCTGTGAGGATTTTAATATTTTACTTGTTGATATTAATAAAGCTATTCTGGTCATATATATGATTATCTTATTACAAAAATTAATCATACTTTATTTATTTGACATACTGGACTAGATAATGAGAATTCCTTTATTTCTCTCCGTTAACTGCCACCCAGATTCTATTTATTTCTCTCTCAACTACTCAGTTTTTTAATGCCTTATTTTCTAGAGTCTAGTGTTGTATGAAATGAGAGTAATAATATTTGTTAGCTAGAGGGTTATAAAGACTAACATGAACATTCATTATGCACTTTGAAATTATATGAGTGTTTTTTTTTTACATTGTAAGCATTAGTATTTCTCAAATAAAAATTATATTATCTCCATGAGTGGTATCATTTTCAGATTCCTGTGTATAAAAGCATATATGTGATTCTGATTTAAATCCATGTAATTCATAGTTTTAGTTAATGTATATTTCTAAAATTTATACACGGCATCAAAAGGAAGTAGTTCTTGCTGGGTGCAGTGGCTCACACCTGTAATCCCAGTACTTTGGGAGGCCGAGGCAGGTGGATCACTGAACATCAGGAGTTTGAAACTAACCGGGCTAACACAGCAAAACCCCGTCTCTACTAAAAATACAAAAATCAACCAGACATGGTAGCACACACCTGTAGTACCAGCTACTGGAGAGGCTGAGGTGGCAGAATCATTTGAACTCAGGAGGCGGAGGTTGCAGTGAGCCAAGATTGTGCCACTGCACTCCAGTCTGGGTGACAGAATGGGACTCCATCTCAAAAAAAAAAAGAAAAAAAAAAAAAGGAAAGGAAGTCATTCTAAGGATCCAGCTCCTTTGGGAAAAATAAGAGCCTCACTGAGAGACAACATGTGAAGATCTGATATGACTTGTGTTTAAAACTATAACATCAGTCTATGTTCTTTTGCCCTTTACAATTTTCTTAGTCTATTTGGGCTACTGTGGCAAATTATTATAGATGGGGTGGCTTAAACAACAAATTATTTCTCACACTTCTGAAAGCTGAATATCTGAGATGGGGGTGCCTACATTGTGATGTTCGTGGTGAAGGCTTTCCTCCTGGTTGTGCTGTTATGTAGCCTTTCCTTGGTGCGTAGAGAGAAAGATCTCCTCTTCCTTTTTTAAAATCAGAGCACTAATCCCTTCATGGCTGCTCTACCCTCCTGAGCTTATCTAACCCTAATTACCTTCCAAAGATTCCACCTCCCAATACCATCACGTTACGGATTATGGTTCCAATATATCAGTTTTGGAGGGACACAAATATTCAGTCCATAACAACAGTAAATACAGTATCTGCCTTAGTCTAGTGTTGCTAAAACAGAATACCTGTGACTGAGTAATTTATAATTTATAATTTATAAATTTATAATTTAAACCATAGGAAAAATTTATTTCCTATGGTTTTGAAGACTGGGAATTCCAAGACTGAGGGGCCCCCATTTGTTGAGGGTCTTCGTGCTGTGTCATCACATGGATGGCAGAAGATGGAAAGGAAAAAGAAGATGAGAGGGAGACAGAAAGGGGGGCTTAATTCTCTTGTATAACAAACCCACTCTCACATAAGATAACCCATTCCCTTGTTAAGCACAATAATTCATTCATGAAGGCAAGGTCCTCATAACCTAATCAACTCTCAAAGGTACCACCTCTCAACACTGTTTCCCTGGGGATTAAGTTTCCAGCATATGAACTCAAGGGAACATGTACCAACCATAGCAGCATCCAAATTATTATAATAAAATTCACATCCTTATGCTGACAACCCCCAATAACTGCTATGTGTCTTCTCACATTAAAAATGATTAATTTATGATAGTACCAGAATACCTTATTATAACTCAAATTCAATATAAAATTAAGTTTTGTTATATTAATCTCCCAGATTAGTTTTTGACTCCTCTGAACTGTCTGTAAAGAACCAATTACGATAATCAAAATTAAGTTTAGTGGGAACATTACATTTAAATGAACAATAGTTGGATTTCATCTGTAAACTTCTCTTTTCAAAATGGTCCTCCATTAAAAACATATCTAGGCCATAATGTAGATAGCCCTACAACAATTTTACATAATTTAAAGCTACTCTTGTGATTATTTAATCCATTATTGATAGTACCAACAAAAACTAGCCAAATACTGAGTCCCCCACCTCCAACCACCTCAGGGCTCCAGGTAATTTCTTCCCAAAACACAGATGAAAGGTCATGATTTTACAGTCTCTGCTATCTCTCTGAACTTTTTAATAATAACATTTAATATTTCTTGGGCCCTTGCTATGTATGCTAAGCCCTTTCCACATATTATTTGTAATAGACTTAGTAGCCATAATCCAGGAAGAGATGTCCTTATTATCCCTCATTTATAGATATGGTTTAGAGGAATAAAGTCAATTGCCTAAGAGCAAACATAAGAATCTCTAATATGGGCCTTAACAGCTACAGCACAGAGCATGTTAATATGGAGCTTATGTATGATGAGAGTTTAATAAGAATTTCAATATTAACTAAGATTCACTTATTTTCAAAGACTTAGAATACTCGGATTTATAGGTTTATGCAATTACATATAATTTTGTGGTATATTAAGTAATCCAAATAGACTAACATAATGTAAGGTGTATAGAGAGTAAAGAATGAATAAATGAGAGAATGCATGGCTAGTGAAATCATATTCAACAGTAGTTCCTATTTTTCTGAGTGAAGATAAGTTAGAGGATTCAAAATACAGTAAGGCTTAAAGAAAATGCTGAGACAAAAGCTCTTTAAAATTTAAAGAAACATAACTCTTTGCTATAAAAACTAATCAATCACTAAATATTTCACCAGTAAACTTGTAATATTTAGACATCAGCATTTGATTAATCAAGTTTGTAATTTTGATTAATATAACTTCTCTGAAGAGAAAATTCTTCCGTCTACAATTAAGGTTGTTATTCCTTTAATTAAGCTTTATACCAAAATTCATGAACGTAAAAGAGAAAGCCTAATATGGATAACTGAGTTTTTAAATATGTATATGATTATATGTCATTATAGATGCAAAATATACAGTTAAGGCAGAGCAAGATGGCCGAATAGGAACAGCTCCAGTCTCCATCTCCCAGTGCGAGCGACACAGAAGACCGGTGATTTCTGCATTTTCAACTGAGGTACTGGGGACATCTCACTAGGGAGTGCCGGACAATCGGTGCTGGTCAGCTGCTGCAGCCTGACCAGCGAGAGCTGAAGCAGGGCGAGGCATTGCCTCACCTGGGAAGTGCAAGGGGGAAGGGAATCCCTTTTCCTAGCCAGGGGAACTGAGACACACAACACCTGGAAAATCCAGTAACTCCCACCCCAATACCGCGCTGTAAGCAACGGGCACACCAGAACAATATATCCCTCACCTGGCCGGGAGGGTCCCACGCCCACGGAGCCTCCCTCATTGTTAACACAGCAGTCTGTGGCAATCTAACCGCAAGGCAGCAGCGAGGCTGGGGGAGGGGTGCCCGCCATTGCTGAGGCTTAAGTAGGTAAACAAAGCCGCTGGGAAGCTCGAACTGGGTGGAGCTCACAGCAGCTCAAGGAAGCCTGCCTGTCTCTGTAGACTCCACCTCTGGGGGCAGGGCTCAGCTAAAAAACAACAGGGGAAACAGCAGAGGCCTGAGCAGACGCGAAGGACTCTGTCTGACAGCTTTGAAGAGAGCAATGGATCTCCCAACACGGAGGTTGAGATCTGAGAA
>NW_016807882.1:967837-969831 GCF_001698545.2 Rhinopithecus bieti
GCACTATTCACAATAGCAAAGACTTGGAATCAACCCAAATGTCCATCTGTGACAGACTGGATTAAGAAAATGTGGCACATATACACCATGGAATACTATGCAGCCATAAAAAAGGATGAGTTTGCGTCCTTTGTAGGGACATGGATGCAGCTGGAAACCATCATTCTTAGCAAACTATCACAAGAAGAGAAAACCAAACACCGCATGTTCTCACTCATAGGTGGGAACTGAACAATGAGATCACTTGGACTCGGGAAGGGGAACATCACACACTGGGGCCTATCATGGGGTGGGGGGAGCGATTGCATTGGGGAGTTATACATGATATAAATGATGAATTGATGGGTGCTGACGAGTTGATGGGTGCAGCACACCAACATGTCACACATATACATATGTAACAAACCTGCACGTTATGCACATGTACCCTAGAACTTAAAGTATAATAAAAAAATGAAAAAAAAGATATATACAGTTAAAATAATTTGTTCAAACGTTTTCTTTCAAATGTAAATATGATGTCCTGAACAACAGTAGTTTTAGTTCATGAGTAAATAAAACATTATATAATCTTTTTATTTGTCTGTGTAGGAAAATCTCTCATATTTTTCTAAATATAATTTTTAAAAACTTTATAGCAACTCACAGACTTCTCTAGGAAAATTGATTATTTAAATATTGGAGAAATAATACCTGATTTTCTTTGGGTAAAATAATTGATTAAAAAATTAAATTCACTACATTACACCTAGGAGTATGGCTAAACACTGGTGTAATTTATACCCAATTTAAGTGTAAGAACATAAATGAAGTACAGTGAAATGTCTTTGGTTAACTGCCTTTGCCTCAGTTAAAGTGAACTTTTTGTAAAAGTGTGAAATAAAGCCAGAAACAAGAACATGGTTTAAGGGCACGGGTGGTTAGTATCAGAGCAATCTGTCAGCCCACAAAGATGTCTATTTCCTCCGTGGCATGGCTTTGGTGGAGGTGCGTGGTGGCACTTAAGTGATGTTAGTTCCAAATCAAACCCGTGTGTGCAGGCACTGATTGTCTGACTTTTCCAAACTGTTAACAGTCACTTTTTATATTGCTTATAAAAATGGTAATTTAACATATTTATTTAGTCAGTCATTCTCAAGGTTGACTGACAAAGATTGTAGAAAATTTATTTACCTTAAATCTATATTTCCTAACTCAGGATGTGGTCAGAATTTTAAAGATGCTATAGAGCTTGCAAACAGGCATCTTATTATTCCTTGGGGCCTACTTGTGGGAAATATGTCTAAATTCTAAGACAAAATTGCACATTTATAAATCACTAAGCAGCACTGTAGGAGCTTGCAATTTTTTCTTTTTGGAAAGAGTCAGGTTTACTTGCAAGACAAGAAGGTGAGTATATCCTCATTATCCCAGGGTAATCAAAGTGTGGTGACTTAGAGCTCCAACTCTGATCCAGCTGGGGTTTATGTATTACTCTACTGATGACTGATTGTGTGAACTTGGGGATGCCTCTTCAACTGTCAGTGCCTCAGTTTCCTCACCTGCAGTACCAATTTAAATAATTTTTATCTGAAAGGGCTTGTCGTGAAGATATATCTTTCGGCCGGGCGCGGTGGCTCAAGCCTGTAATCCCAGCACTTTGGGAGGCCGAGACGGGCGGATCACGAGGTCAGGAGTTCGTAGACCATCCTGGCTAACACGGTGAAACCCCGTCTCTATAAAAAATACAAAAAGCTAGCCGGGCGAGGTGGCTGGTGCCTGTAGTCCCAGCGACTCGGGAGGCTGAGGCAGGAGAATGGCTTAAACCCGGGAGGTGGAGCTTGCAGTGAGCTGAGATCCGGCCACTGCACTCCCTCCTGGGCGACAGAGCGAGACTCCGTCTCAAAAAAAAGAGCTATGGAATTGAAAAGTACCATAACTGAAGTGAAAAAATTCACTAGAGGGCTCAAGAGTAGATTTGAGCTCGCAAAAGAAAGAATCAGCAAACTTAAAGA
>NW_016807882.1:969987-987436 GCF_001698545.2 Rhinopithecus bieti
AAAAAAAAAAAAAAAAAAAAGGTATATCTTTCACACATATAAAGTGTTTTGACTGGAACCTAACATATATTAAACATTATATAAGTTTAAGTTGTTGTTAAGCAAACTGGCATCTCTCCTCATTTTTTAATGCCTTCTGACAAGGACAGACAGAAAAGAAGTGAACATTCTACCATGGGAGCTGTATGTGTAAGAATGCAGTCTTCAGGATAATACCATGAGTAATTGCAATACTTACCACTGCTTTACAGGTGAAGAGCCTGCCTAGGTTTGAATCATAGTTTGCCATTTAAAAGCAGTACCACCTTGAGAAAGTTACTTTACCACTTTGTAACTCAGTTTCCTCATTGGTAAAGTAAGAATAATACCTGCTTCTCAAGATCATTGCAAAAATTAAATGAATTGACACCTATAAGGAGGGTGGGATATTATCTGACAGACGCAGAGTAAATATTCTATAAACATTAGCTGTTTTTATTCAGACAAAGAGAATGAAAGAGATCATTTCGATGGCACTAAGTGGGGAGGAGGAGAAACAAGGAATTAGTAATAGGATAAAATAATTAATCAACAATAAGCAGAAAGGCACAGGATTTTACGTAATGGCAGAAAAAAGGATAAGATTAAGTGACAGTGGTCAGGAGCTTAAATTATAGAAATCTTAATTATTAATAATCCTAATATTGACTGGCAAACTTGTAAGATTTTATTTTTTTCTGGAACAAATCTCTAGATTTAAACTCTTAATAAAGCTTAGGTTATTCTCTTAACTTTTCCAAAATTAGTATTTAACCATGGTTTATATTGTTGTCACCACATATTCACACAGCTACAGATATTTCTAAGATGTCGTAAATCCTTTGATATCTTAGAGATCTCTAATACTTGAAAGAACAGAAAAGATTTGAGGTACATGGTAAGACTGAGGTATGTAAGAAAATGAAACAGATTAATCTGCTGTTTACCAGCATAAGTCACAGAACAATAATTTTCTCTCGGTGCTGTTACTGAGATATGAAAAGGCTATGCAAACGTAGCTCAAATATGAAATAAAGTCCTACCTAGCTCCATCACACACACACATACCCTCGCACAAATGAATGCCTTCATACTTACAGATTAATCAAATCAAGTAATCAAATCAACCATATTGTATGTTTCAGTTTTAGAAATATACTGAAATTTTGAAAGGTGGGGAAAAAAGTGAATGAGAATTAGTCGACATGACAATTTACAACAAGTTATGGAGAGAAATGACATTGCCAGTTGACCACAGGTAAAGCGTCTCCTGAAATATTTTATTATGGCCCCCAAACCACCACCGGGTATTTATGGAAGAAATATCTCTTTCAGAATTATTTTAAAGTTAATTATAATCATATAATCAAGTAATTAACTACTTTCATTTATACTATTGCTACTCAAAGTGTGGTTGCTAGATCAGTATTATTGACATCACATGGAAGCTTGTTAAAAAATCGGGAATCTCAGGCTCCACCCTAGACTTACTGAATCAGAATCTATAGTCTGATTAAATCTACGGGTGATTTTTATGCACACTTGAGTATGAGGGCACTAATAGAGGACAGTGTTTCTCAATATGTGCTTCACATTAAATCTATCTAAAATATATATAAAAATAGTAATGTCGGTGTTTACGCAAAGAGATTTCATTTAATTGGTCTTTTTTTTTTTTTTTTTTTTTTTTTTGAGACAGAGTCTTGCTCTGTCACCCAGGCTGAAATGCAGTGGCAAGATCTCAGGTCACTGCAGGTTCCACATCCCGGGTTTAAGTGATTCTCGTGCCTCAGCCTCCCGTGTAGTTGGGATTACAGATGTGCACCATCTTTTTGTGTGTGTTTTTAATAGAGATGGGATCTCACCACGTTGGCCAGGCTGGTCTTGATCTCCTAGCCTCATGTGATCTGCATACCTCCGCCTCCCAAAGTGTGGGGATTACAGGTGTAAGCCCCCTCGCCAGGGCTGTTTAATTAATCTTGAATGGAACACCGCAACACTTTTATTTTCTCAGGTGATTCTCTTGTTCAGCCACCACTGAAATCCAGATCAGGAACACCAAGCAACACTTAGTGCATAAATATGAATTACACAGGTTTCAAGACGAGTTCCCATGAGTCAATGATCAAAGTAGATAAAGACAGAGTTTGGAAATATTTAAACATTTTAAGGACAGAGAACATGTAATTACTTTGGTCCTAAATTTAAAAAAAAAAGAGAGAGATACTATAAGATTCAAAGGAAATGAATATCACAAAGCTAAAACAGTTGATCAAACACAAAACAAAAAATATTCAGGAACCAAAATATGAGACATATATTATCTGATTAATTTTCAGTCTTGACAAAGCATTTTAATTGGTTTATTGTGAATGCATATTTGCTTGTCTTCTAGTTCCTGCATGTACAATGATCAGTTCTAATTGTAATAATCTTGGAATTCATAGATATGGACATAGAAGTAATTGTATCGAGTTGCAGCAGAGACAGGCAGGACAGAAACACCAAGCAAACTTGCTTCATGTCTTCCCTCATTTTATTAACTGGCTGTAACATGGATGTTTTGCCTCCTGAGGTTGTTAAAGGGCACTCATGATGTTCATCACTGTAATACTAGACATTATATATACAGTTAAATAATGTATCAATGGTGAAAATGAATGTTTTAGATAAATATTGCCCATTTGGCTACATAGATGTAATTTTATAAATTTCAGAAAGCTTAGGTAATGACTTGCAGATGTGTGCAAGGAGAGAAATGGTTTCAGTATTACTCGTATCATTGATATCTTTACTGAAACCTTTTCTAAATTTGCAATTAGTCGCATATTTCCAAGGTGATAATTAAAAGTAAATAAAAATGAACAGTTACATAATCCAGTGCAAGCTAAAGTATCTGCATGGTTTACAAACGAATTCCTAGTAAAGTAACAGGTGATTAACACTTCATAGGCCTTTCCTCAAAAAATCAAATTTCCTTTTTTGTTTTGTTCTTATGCCAATGAAAATTTACAGTGAAGCTCAGTGGGCTGGACACGGCGGCTCAAGCCTGTAATCCCAGCACTTTGGGAGGCCGAGGCAGGCGGATCACCTGAGGTCAGGAGTTCGAGATCAGCCTGACCAACATGGAGAGAACCCCGTCTCTACTAAAAATACAAAAATTAGCCAGATGTGGTGGCACATGCTTGTAATCTCAGCTACTCGGGAGGGTGAGGCAGGAGATTCACCTGAACCCGGGAGGCAGAGGTTGCGGTGAGCCGAAATCGCGCCACTGCACTTCAGCCTGGGCAACAAGAGCAGAACTCCGTCTCGAAAACAACAATGAAAAGCAATGGAGCTCAGTGTATTTGTGGGGACGATGTATATAAAGAAGGAAAGACTAGGAGTGGTGAGAAGTTTTATTTTGTGAATGAAAGCCTGTGATATTTATAAAGTCTATTTTTGAAAAAAAAAATTTTGGATGCTGCTCATTTTGTTTTGCCTAAGATAGAATGTGATGGACCTTTCAAATAATTTCCATTTGAGGTCAATACCACTGATACAGGTCAATATTGTGTCTGATAGAGTCTCAGGGACAAGTCTGAGACTTGTGGTGAGGTTAGGATTATAACACATCTAAATATTAAAGAAAATCTTGAAATATTAAAGATTTCTTAGGTAATTCATTCTGAATGAGTTACTGAAAAATATCTTTTTTTGTTGTTGTTCTGGAAGCTGGTTTAATACTTACTGGTAAGTTAACGTTAACATTTCTATAAAGCTTAGAAAATTTTTAAATTTATCTTCTAAAATTATTTTAACAATCACAATATTAGCAGAAATAGGAATGTTTGTAAATTACTTCTGCAGTGTTTGAAATCCTTAGTAAAATTCCTAAAATTCCTTAGTAAAATTTCCATAAGCAATTATAGTTAGACTTCCCTTTGGAAATTTATTCCTCTGTGATCATTTTACAGCACAGTAAAATGCTGTAATTTTTAGGTCCTACTTAATCATAAATGTCTAATTTGGGAAAGTATGTGTGCTTGTAAAAAGGTAAGATATAATTTCTCATTTTTTAATTCTTCTCCACAATCAAACCCATAGTCTCTCTGCCTCATTTGGGATGAGAATAAAACCCTTTCCACCCTGCTTTCCCATTCTCTCCTTCCTTCCTTTTATACTTTAAAGTTTTCAGTGAAATTTACTTTAAAATTCAGTATGCTTTTAGAGCTTTTCCTCTAGCATGTTTATACCAAGATATTTCTTCTTTTATGTTTAAACTCACAACATCAGCTTTTTTTTTCTCCTCTGATGGCAAGCCACAAATGAAATTAGGATGGGGAGATTATCCTTTAGAGTAAGATTGGAATTTCGTAGTCTATTCATTTGGTCATACAACGAACACCTCTGAGACTTTTTGGTTACCTTCAGAAGAATAATTTGGATCTTGAATATAAATGTTCTGACTACCTAAGTAAACACTGTAATTGCCGTGGGTTGTATAACACTCTGCTTTTCTAATGAAACACATTTTAATTTTTTTAGAACCTGGATGGCTAGTCGCCCTCACTCGTTCAATACACTTTTTAACGTGAGTAACTCTGTAGATGAAAGAGTAGATTCAACAGAAAACAAAATAAAAGCAAAACAATAACAAGATTGATAATAGAGAAATATAAACAAAGTCCTAGAAAAAGATAAAAAGAAGATAAGCAATATCATAAACAAAGATGACTTAGTTAAACCAACTAACCAAGCAACAAATAAAGAGGATTTCATGTGAGTTAATAGAAAGGGAAAATAGAGGAAAGATTGAGTTGATGAGGTAAGGATATTGAATTATGTGAATGGGAAGGTAATTATTAGACAAAATAGCAAAAGGAAATCTACAATTTATGCTGTTCCAAAAGGAGATATTGGAATTTATCTCAGTGTGGTTTTTGTCTTGAATCTGATTCCCTATTCATCAAAAGCTATATCCCTTCATTTAAATGTAAATCAATTATTTTAAATCTTTTTGATACAAGTGGTTGTCAATTATTTACAAATCTCTCAAAAGGTATTCTCCTTGAGCAAATCATTTCTCATGGGAAAATTCTAATAATATACTAACCACTATGCTGTATTGTTCAAAAGCATCATGTCATTGTTCTAAAGGAGATGGCCTTCTTTTTTTTCATATTTTAGTTTGGACATTTTTGAGGTCTTAAAACAGGGTTCCAAAATTTTTCACACTCATTCTATTCAAGAGCAGAGATAAACTGCTAAGCCCTGTGCAAATTGCAGATTTCTGAGCAAAATGAAAAGTTGTTATTGCTTTAAGTCACAAAGTTTTAGGATGGCTCACAATAGATAATTGACACAGACTTTGTTACCTGAAAGATAAGTGATTCCATAACAAAAATTAATATGTATTATTGGTTTGGGGCTGGGGAGCAGGTGAAAACCAGAAGGGCCTTGAAGAGAGTATTAGTGAAAAAGCCCAAAAAGCGTTGAGCAAGCTGTTACTGAGGGTTTCAAAGGAAGTGAGGGAAATGTTATTGGGAACAGGAGGAAAGAGGACTCTTACGCAGTGGTGGAAATGTTGGCAATATGTCTCCTGTAAATGTGAAAAACAGGAAATGAATTTAATGATCTAGGAGAATACTGAAAATCCCACATAACTGCTTCTTGCCAGCTATGATAAAACGCAAGAGGAGAGCGGGTACAAGGTGAGGGAATTCAATGTTAAGTCTAAAGGAGCCAGAAGTTACTACAGTTAAAAAAAAAAAACACTCTTTCTTCTTCCAAATCTTTCCATACGATGAAAAATTCTTAAAATAATTAATACTCTAATGCCTAAAACCTAATTCTGGGTGAGATTGTAAGATTCTTTGTTGATATCTAAGAAAGAACTGAGGTGGCCCTTTTCAGTCAAACAGGAAGGACTGTAAGAATCAAGAAGGCATGTCTTACAAATCTCATTAATTAAACAGTGAGGTTTTTGAAAGTCTTAAGGCAAGTTATGTCACCGAAGCTTCACAGGGAACCTATATAGAGAAGGACCTACCTTTACAATGTATGGTTGTGACTTTTGTGTAAAAGAGAACCGTAAGTATATTCGTGGAAAACCCACACAATTTTTAAGATAATTATTTTGGTCGAATTAACTCCAGCTTAGACTATAACGCAAAAAAAAAAAAAAAAAAGACTTTGGGATACCTAAGGTTTTTTTGGGCAGGAAACTGGCTGTCAAGGATACAGAGGGCAGATCCATGAGCCGTGAGCATGGAAACAAGAACCACAGAGAATAATGCCCAGAGAGCAGAAGTGAGGTCTGATTATCAAAGGCCTAAGTGATCAAAATGGACCCAGTGGATTTCACAATGGACATGTACCAGTGACTGCTGTGTACTTCCTGTTATTCCCTTTTCATGAGAGTGTTTATGGAAATTATCTTATGCCTGTTCCCTGTTAAATTCTAACTCATAGTCTCTCTGCCTCCTTTGGGATGTGAATAGAACCGTTTCCACCCTGCTTTCCCACTCTTTCCTTCCTTCCTCTTATACTTGAAAGCTTTCAGTGAAAATTACTTTAAAATTCACTATGTTTTAGAGTTTTCCTCTGGCATGTTTAAACCAAGATATTTCTCCTTTTTTATTTAAACTCACGACACCAGCTTTTTTTCCTCCTTCATGTGTGTTGGGGAGAAGATAACTTTTTTCTTTGGTTCCCAGATCTGTAGATTAGGAGAACCATACTCAAGGATCTGTCCCATAGGAGCCAAGTTCCAGGAGCTTCACCTGCACATGGACCTGATTTAGGTGATGAAACCCTGGACTTTGAACCTAAGACAAATTTCATAATGAGATAGGATGTTTTAGGATTTTGAGAAAGGGTAAATGTATTTTACAGGTGAAGAGAATGTGAATAACTTGTGGCAAGACATCATACCATGGCAGTTTAAAAATATGAGCCCCGAATGCTTCACCATTCCTCCCATTGAATAGTCGGGTTTATGTTCTTCCCCGTAAATCCAAGTTCTGTGACAGGTTGACCAGCAGTATATGGCTAAAATGATTCTGTGCCATTTTCTGAGGCCATGGCTTAAAAAGTGAGGGCTTCCACTTCCTGTGTCTTGTGGTATTGCTTCTGGGACCAAACCACCACAGTGTGAGTAGAGAAGACGGAGGCGCCTCATGGAGAGACCTGTGAAAGAGAAAAAACCAAGCCCTCAGCATTAACACCATTTTGGAAGCCTTGTGAGACAGTCACCTAGCAAGTAAATCCTCCAGTCTGTTGTATGTAACTAAACTTTGCTGCAATCAATAACTGATACATATTTACTGTTGCACACCAAAATGACCCCGCACAAATTATTTGCCTTTCAAAGAGTTTTCTCAGCTGTAACATAGAGATAATCATGGTTTCTACCTGATAGAATGATAGTAAGGATCAAATGAGGGAGAGATTTGAAATCTCTAGCAAAGTGTTTAGGACATATTAAACTTTCAATAAGTGCTATCTATAATTATTTTCAATGTAATTTAATTTTTGTTATTTTTTAAATAAATATGAGGAACTATCCTTATTTTGATTTCTCAAAATATTAGGTTCTGTTTTAAAGGAAAGCTTGAAGTCACTTGGAGAGACTCTGGGCTCCTCTAACCACATAACTCCAATACCTGTGTATTTTCAAGTAAAAATGAAAATAAATTTGAGTCCTTAAGTTGTTTTATACATTTTGCCATGTGAGATTTAGCCACATGTATTTTACTTTTATATTTTCATATATAATTTCTGAGTTTTCTGTGTGGAAATATTAGATCTTATTTTTCTCACTGCTTCTATTTTCTCATTATCTTTCATTCCTATTCAGGCATCTGTTTTAGGCAGATAACTCTCCGTATGTACCAGGTACAAATTGTTCTTCATCAGTGCCACTTCACAAAATTAGAAAGAGAGGCGTAGAGTCATTACAAAGGCTATTAAATAAAATAAAGTAGCTTGTTCAGAAACAAATAGATATTAACAGCTTCCTGTAACTAGACAACTTAAATAGTATATGGGATATATATTTTATCCTTACATGGCATCCTTGTTCTAATTCAATCACTCCTGTCAAATATGCAGGTAAAAACAAATTAGATGACAGGCATTACAATTAGCATGCACGTACAACACACACAAACACACCAGTTATTAAAGACCCTAATGAAACCACGTATTTTTAGATTTGGACTTCTTAGAAACTTGGGCAGTCTGAGTATATCAACAAAGTGTCTTCCTTGGAAACAGCATATGTAGGTTTGGATGAGAAGTTAGCAAATGCCATCTTTATCCAGTGACTTGATTTGTAATTATTATAGAGTTCTTACATATTATAAAACCTGGAAAGTTATTTTTAAAATATAGTGGAGAGAAAAATTGTTATTTTTTTCCAGGCACCAGAGAGCATGCAACATTTGATGAAATACATGGAAATCACACACAATATATGATTTTCCCTGAATCAAATTGATGAAATGTGAAGATTTTATAAAAGATTCAGAAAGCAAAATTACTTTACTTTTGTTAACATAATTCTTTTTCATCTCTATGGCCACACAACCATTTCAAAGAAAAGTCTCAACTCAGATTTTCCTTTGCCAAATGAAGAGGAACAAAGTCTGTGTCAGCGTAGCCCAGGCTCAACTGGGTCTGCCCTTTTCATCAGGAGCATCATCTGCTTGCTGTGTTAGTCTGCTGGTCATGCTCCCATGAACATGGAGAATGGGAGGGGCTAGAATTCATCAAGTATTGTCCAAGAATCTTTCTGTGTTGATGCCTAATACGTGCTGAAACTACAGTAAATACCTCGAAGGTAAAAAGGTCCTACTTTTGATTTCCTTGACTTTTTTTTGTACAATTAAGAGAAAAATACATTAATAAGGTACTTGGGATCTTTTCTGGAATTCAAGTTAGCTTTGCTTGTATGCTCTGCTAAGTTAAAATGTGAGTGGATTAAAATAGCTTGTCATCATGCTAAGTAACAGGAATAAGGTAAGTTCTTAACAAGCAATAAGAATGAGTTTAGTAGCCTTGACCAGGGTTCACAAATAGGTTAGCATCACTATATTTAAACTGGTAATGAGAATTTTGTTCAGAGTTAAATGAGCTCTGTTTAAGGATCACAGTGAGATAACTATACAAGAAAAATATTATTTTATCTGTATGCCTTACAATTTCTAACCCCTAAGATAAAAGCTTCATCCATTCCTTGAGATACCTTAAAGATATATGGCAATGATTTTACTCATTTGGTAGCCTTCACAACACTCATAACACCCCTGAAAAAAATTGTTTTATGAGAGGGAAAAAGTGAAATGCTCATAACTTATGAATGTGCATTAAGATAAGACAAGAAATGTAAAGTTAAGATTAGAATGTAAGTTACTGATATGTTAGCCTAATACATCAGCCACCTCATCAGCCTTGTTTCTATGTTATTATAGAGGACCTACCAATTACAAAACAGTTATCCACCACTATTATTAACTCAGTCTGTAAAATTTCTTTTCCTCTAGAAACAATATATCCAACAATAATAAATACAGCAGCAATATGGCTGGTATTAACTATTAGAATTTCATTTATTATACGATGATCATAAAAATAAATAGGGAAACTTTGTCAGCTATAATGAGATCTTACTGATATTTAATGTAACCTTACCTTTTACATGGTATACAAGATGGCCTTATATATGAATAATTCATATATCCAACAAAAATTATACAATTTAAGGTTTATAACACTTCCTATATGCCAGACATTGTGTTTCATGCTTCACAAAGAAGATTGCTAGTTCCTAACTACAATTACTTCTACCTTCATTCCCATTTTGCAGGTGTAGAAATTGATTATGGCTTAGAAGGATTAATTATATTCTATTAGGTTGCAGAGCTAGTAGTAGAAAATCATTATTCACACCAGTGCTCATTTTGCTATCAAGTACAAGCTCTTACCATTATACTTTGCTAGAGTGTGAAATCCTGGAGAACTAACTTGTATATTTATATATTCCTTGCATATAACATAATGCATAATTTTTATGCTCAAAAGTGCTCTAATGTTTATTATTTATATATGGAGGGAAAACTATATCATGGTATGTTATTATCTTTTGTAAATAGATAATAAATTGGATGCTATTATGCCGTCTTCCCAACTCTACATTCAATGATGTCACTTTGGTAGCCTGAATTCAACCAGGTTGGAACACTTTATATCACAGAAATTAGAAATCAGCAAATGCTACATATCAAGGCTTGTTTTGTTGATTCCCTAGAGTTAAGATAATAATGAAGAAAATGTTAATAATCCAGATTAAATATTATAGTGTGTTATGTCTATAGACATTCTATGGTAAATTGTACAAAAAAAATTGAATAAGTAGCCTTCCAGCATTCTAATACTGTCTCATTTAGCAAAGGAATCACTTATGATATTAACCAATGAGTGAAAGTCTAACATGCATTTTCATTGTTTTACTTTTTGTCTTAATGTAAAGGAAAAATAAAACAACATCATGTTGGAAGTACACTTGGAAAGCTGGTTGTTAAATATTTGTAAATACTACGGGATGGTGGGTCAAAAAGATAATTAAGAAGAACCTCAGTAGCTGGAAGAACACATTAAAACAGAACTTTCTAGTCGTCCTTACCTGAACAACTATGGGAGAAATAAACTCCTAGACTATTTGGATCACAGTTTTTTGGAATATCTTTTTTGCATATATTCAGCCTATACCTAAAAATAATATCAGCAGGTAGAGAGAGCCAGGTTGAATTGATGGATCTAAGGGCTAAGTGTACAAACTCTTCCTTCTTCTGGAGCTTATATCATTAGAGCCAACCCTGGTGTGTCCTCAATATCTTCTGAGGAATCTCTCCTTTCTTAGATGCCCAGTACCATTTTCTATATCTTAATAGCTGGTAGTGTTCTTCTAAAATGTCAGTCCCATCTAGGACTCACATTTCAGGTTTAACACCTATGCTCCAAAGTTTTCCTGACCCTCTTCTCCAGAAAATGTTGTTGGATATGTCATTCCTTCAAAGTCATGCTTGTTAGATGTCTAATTTTACGTAAATTTCACCTAAGTTGTTCACTAAAAATTTACAGGCCCAGAGAATATTGTCCATTATTTTAACCTGTAGTAGTGAAGAATATCATGGCTAAATTAGAGAGAAAATGTTGTTAGTATAATCAACTATAAATTGTTCTACAAATTCCCTCATGTATGGACTGAATTGTGCCCAGTCCTACCCCCCAAATTTATACATTGAAATCCTAATCCCTAGTGTACTTCAGAAAGTGACTGTATTTGGATAGAGGTCTTTTAAATAAGTAATTAAGGTTATATGAGATAATATGGGTGGGTCTTAATACAATGACTGGTGTCCTTATAAGAAGGTGGAGAGACATCAGGGATCACTACACAGAGAAAAGGCCATGTGAGGACAATGACAAGGCAGCCATCTACAAGTTTAGGAGAGAAGCCTTAGAAGAAACCAAACCTACCTTCACCTTGATCTTAGACTTTTAGCCTCCAGAACTGTAAGAAAATAAATTTTGTTGCTTAAGTCACTCAATCTGTGGTACTTTGTTATAACAGTCCTCTAAAACTAATACACCTCAATAATATTTGCTTTATGGCTATTTTAAAAAATCTGTTCCTATCAAATCCCTATTCATTTGTGCATTTATCTCCCTTTTTGTTTATTTAACATTGATTTAATAACCACTTTAAAGCATATGGAGATAAAGATGGATGTGTGTGTGGGTGTGTACATAAACTCACTTAAAGAAACTCGGTTCAATGGGAGAGACATTTCATCATAAGTATAATCATTGTTCTATAATATAATCATTGAATAATTGTTCTATAATATAATCATTGAAGAGACTTATGAATTTTCCTTTAGTTTTCTTTAAGCAAAACCTAGAAGTACTGAGTTCAAAATCCTAATGCACTATAGCTGTGAAAAATATAATACTAATGATAGAAGTAACTACATTTATTCTGTAATTATTCTGTATATCACCTCATGCTAAGTGTGTTCACTTTCATCATCTAATTCTCACAACATACTTATGTTATAGGAATTTTTTATAGATAATGAATTGCAGCTTATAAAAATTGTCCAAAATCACATATTTCTCTCCATGTTATATTTCTACATTTAAGCCTAGTGAATAGGTTTTCTTTTTAAACTTATCTCAGGATAGACTGTCTTAGTTTTGTGTTTTTTTATATAGTGGCCTTGTTTGTCTTTTTTTTTTTTTCTACAATCTTTGAGTCTACTATATCTAATACATGTATAACTACTCCTGTTCTTTTTCAGCTTCCATTTGCATGGAGTATCTTTTTCTATCCATTCACTTTCAGTCTATGCAAGTTCTTAAGATAAAGTGACCCTCTTGTAGGCAACATATAGGTGAGCCTTTTTTTATTCATTCAGCCACTGTATGCCTTTTAACTGGAAAATTCAGTCCATTTTCATTCAAGGTGGTAGAGTTATTTTCTCTAGTAGTACGTTTTGATTTTTTGCTTTTTATTTTAAATGAATCTATTATAAGTTTTACTTTATGGTTGCCATGAGACTTACAAAAAACATCTTAATGTTATAAAAGACTATTTTAAGCAAAACAATTAACAAAGAAAAAAATCTGCATTTTTTTTTTTTTTTTTTAAGACGAGAGTCTCACTCTGTTGCCCAGGCTGGAGTGTAGTGGCATGATCTTGGCTCACTGCAACCTCCACCTCCCAGGTTCAAGTGATTCTCCTGCCTCAGCCTCCCAAGTAGCTGGGATTACAGGCGCCGCCACCACACCCAGCTAATTTTTGTATTTTTAGTGAAGACAGGGTTTCAACATGTTGGCCAGGCTGGTCTGAAACTCCTGACTTCAGGTGATTCACCCACCTTAGCGTCCCAAAGTGCAAAAAATCTGCATTCATTTTTACTCCATTCTCCCTCATTTTGAATTTTGGATGTCAGAATTTATATATTTTTATGTTATCTATTTTTAATAAATTATTATAGTGATTATTTCTAAGTTTTGTCTTATCTTCATATGTGTATGTATAGTGTATGAGTAAAATATATATACTATAGATATACACATATATAAACTATATAGTTTACATGTCATGATTATAATATTTAAAAATTCTGAATTTATCTGTGTACTGACCTTTNNTCCCAAGTAGCTGGGATTACAGGCGCCGCCACCACACCCAGCTAATTTTTGTATTTTAGTGAAGACAGGGTTTCAACATGTTGGCCAGGCTGGTCTGAAACTCCTGACTTCAGGTGATTCACCCACCTTAGCGTCCCAAAGTGCAAAAAATCTGCATTCATTTTACTCCATTCTCCCTCATTTTGAATTTTGGATGTCAGAATTTATATATTTTATGTTATCTATTTTAATAAATTATTATAGTGATTATTTCTAAGTTTTGTCTTATCTTCATATGTGTATGTATAGTGTATGAGTAAAATATATATACTATAGATATACACATATATAAACTATATAGTTTACATGTCATGATTATAATATTTAAAAATTCTGAATTTATCTGTGTACTGACCTTTACCAGTGATCTTAATATTTTCAGCTGCTTTTGTGTTATAGGTTAGCATCCATTTGTTTCAGGTTGAAGAACTCCCTTTAGAATTTCTTGTAAGACAGGTTGGGTGGTGATGAATTCCACTAGCTTTGTTTGTCTGGGAAAGTCTTTACTTCTGCTTCATATTTGAGGACTAGCTTTGCTGGATACAGTATTCTTGATTAGATTTTATTTGTTTGTTTTGTTTGTTTGTTTGTTCAGCACTTTGAAAATATCATCTTACTTCGTCCTGTCCTCTAAGGTATCTGCTGAGAGGTCTGCTTCCAAGCATATTCAAACTTCCTTTTATGTTATTTGATTATTTCCTTTTGCTAGTATTAGGATCTACTCATCATATGTGACTTTTGGGAGTTTGATTGTTTTATGCTTTGCAGTAGGGTTATTTGGGTTGAATCTGATTGGTGATCTTTGACCTATCTCCACATTTGGAAAATTTCCTACTTGTTATTTCTTTGAATAAACTTTGTACCCCTTTGTCATCCTCACTTACTCTTGAACACCAATGACTAGTACATTTTCTCTTTAGATGTTTTCCCATAGATAGCTTAAGATTTAATTCATTTTGTTATTTTAATTTTCCTTTTCTGTGTTTTCATATAGGCTGTCTTTGCACTCATGGATTCTTTCTTCTGCTTGATCAATTCTGCTGCTGATGCTCTCTGTTCCATTTTTCAGTTTGTTAATTGTGCCTTTCAGCTATTTGATATCTATTTGATTTTTTAATAATTTCAATTATTTTCTTAAATTTTTAAAGTTCTGAATTATTTCTGTGTTTTCTTGGAGTTTACTGAATTTCCTTTAAATCGCTATTTTGAATTCCTAGTCTGAGTGTTCACATATTTCCACCTCTTTATGGTCAGTCATTGGTATCCTGTTTTGTCCATTTGATGATGTCATAGCTTCCTGATTACTCTTGATGCTTACGGATATACATATATCAATGTCTATGGATTTAAAATTTAAAAGTATTTGTGCCAGTCTTTGCTATAGGCTTTGTTTGTGTCTGTCTTTTTATTATATTCTGTCTAGACATCCTGTGCTGATTGACTAGAGTTTCTTAGCTTGAGATTACTGCCTTTTCTTCAGCACTAGATGGAGCCCTAAACCCAGGTTTGCTGCAAGTCTATTGCGGGCTCTGAGGTTGGCATAGCATTTAACTTGGATAGGCCTGGAGGAGACCCAAGAAAGTTACCTGAGCTGTGTGGAAACACCAGCTAGGGAATCATGCCCATACGACCCACGGAACATTCTTCCTGAAACATAGCATTGCTCAACAGCCTCTCTGATTTTGTGTCTCCTCTGGTGAGAATGGAGAGCAGCCATACTCACATTCTGGCTACTGCTAGCCGCATCCCCATTCTTTGTCTCTATCTGGTCTCAAGTGCTTTAGTCCTGCAGGCACTCACCACGCTTCCCGTAGGTCAAGGCAAAGAGAGTTTCCTGTGAAGAGACCCAGGATAGTGAGGAAGCTGAGTGTATTTTAGTTTTAATACATAGCTATCTTAACTAAACATTTGTATAAAATAATTTATTTTCATTAGAAATAATTTTGTTTTACCCTAACATGTTTTCTTTACATTTATGTAATATAAATTCCTATCCTTTGAATTGATGGTGATACAAATGAAATGGGCTTTTTGAAAACTAGTGAATGCATGGTTACCTGTTAAGTCCTGAGGCAAAGAGGAAAAGCACAGTGAAAACTGAAAATATGTAAGTCATCATGAAGGTGATGATTTAGAAACTAAAAAATATTAGTTTGCTAGATCTGTGCCAAAACCGAGTGGTTTTTAAAAACAAAAATTTGGCTGGGCGCGCTGGCTCACGCCTGTAATCCCAGCACTTTGGGAAGCCGAGGCGGGCGGATCACGAGGTCAGGAGATCGAGGCCATCTTGGCTAACACTGTGAAACCCCGTCTCTACTAAAATACAAAAAAAAAAAAAAAAAAAAAAAAAAAAAAAATTAGCCTGGCGTGGTGGCAGGTGCCTGTAGTCCCAGCTACTCAGGAGGCTGAGGCAGGAGAATGGCGTGAACCCGGGAGGCGGGGCTTGCAGTGAGCCGAGATCGCGCCACTGCACTCCAGCCCGGGCGACAGAGTGAGACTTTGTCTTAAAATAAAATAAAATAAAATAAAATAAAATAAAATAAAATAGTAAAGTAAAGTAAAATAAAATAAAATAAAGATTTAATGCCTTACAATTCTAAAGACTAATGCCTAAAATTGAGGTATCAGCAGGGCCACAATTGCTCTGTGACTGAAAAGAATACTTCCTTACCTCTAGCTTATGGTTTATCAGCGATCTGGAGAGTTTATCAGCTTGTAGATAGATGTATCACTCCAATCACATGGCTACTTTTTCTCTGTGTCTTCATATTATCTTTTCCCTGTGTATTTCTGTCTCTGGGTTCAAATTTTCTCTTCGTATAAGGACATTAGTCATATTGGATTAAAACCCACCTTAGTGACCTCATCTTAACTTGGTTAAATCTGCAATGACACTGTTTCCAAATAAGGACACATTCTCAGGTTCTGGGGTTTAGGACTTCAGCATATCATTTGAAAGGAATACAATTCAATCAATTAGAGTAGTAAATATGACTTCCCATGCTTTATTGTGCCCGGATATCTGTTTTCCCACAGCAAAATCATGAAGTAAAGGAAACTGAATCTTGGACTGTACCAAATCTTTTTATTGTGCTCATTTTTGTTGATGAGTCTGATCCCTTCTCTCTCCTTCTCATTAGGAACCCTGAGCTCAGTGCCCATGCGTGTACTCTTCCCTCTTACTCTCCTCTCATCGTAATCAAACTGCTTATTGGTCTTATAGTCACCCTTCATCATAAATTATAGCTTCAGGGAGTATGTACATGTGAACTGAAACGCATCATTAAAACAAAGAAACAGAGTATATAGAGCATAGCAGAAAGCATATCCTTTTATAGAGGTTTTTCCAAAATTGTTTATTCTTAATTGTCTTCAATGTTCATGCTAATAGCTATGATTCATTTTTAGACTCAGACTCAGAATAAATACAGCATTCTAATTATTTTTAAGGAAATACATTTTCTCTAAAAATAAAATGAGTGTGTTACTTTTATCTGTTTTAAGTAATTAAAATGAGAATTTTGATGTTTTAATCTATAAAATTATATTGCAGGCACAAAATCAGAAATATTGAGTTAAAAGAACAGACAAATCATGCCAACTTTCAGTTACATTATAGCAGATTCCTTTTGGCAACCTTATACATGTATACAACAGATAGACCTAACTGAATTTTTAAAGAACAATTTCAATATATTCCTAAAGCCATTTTCAAGAATTTCTCTGATTGAGGGAAAATAAAAATAAGAGAAGTTAATTAAAATGATTGAATTCTGTCAGTTTTAGCAAGGTAAGCTATATCTCATCAAAGACAGGGTGGATGCAATATAAAGAAAATAAATCGAATATGAAGGTATTAAATTATTTAACAATAATTTACATAATTTTGAATTAATAAGACTAGGCAAGCTTAGTGAATAAAGAAATGTGCATATATTTACTTAAAAATATGCTTTTAGCGAGTCTGACTTTTTAAGGGTACATGATACAGTTGATACCAATGTAAAGCAATGGCATTCTGATTTCTCATTATTTTGCATTACTGAATATCAGGTGTATAAATAATTATCATGTGTAATTACAGGCTGGTTGTTCAAAATAACTTTTCACAGTGTTTCATCTATTCTGTATCCTATCTTCAGAGGGACAGTAGTATTTTAAACCAAATCAATTAATAGTCTATATCAAT
>NW_016807882.1:987788-994286 GCF_001698545.2 Rhinopithecus bieti
GTCTTAAAATAAAATAAAATAAAATAAAATAAAATAAAATAAAATAGTAAAGTAAAGTAAAATAAAATAAAATAAAGATTTAATGCCTTACAATTCTAAAGACTAATGCCTAAAATTGAGGTATCAGCAGGGCCACAATTGCTCTGTGACTGAAAAGAATACTTCCTTACCTCTAGCTTATGGTTTATCAGCGATCTGGAGAGTTTATCAGCTTGTAGATAGATGTATCACTCCAATCACATGGCTACTTTTCTCTGTGTCTTCATATTATCTTTTCCCTGTGTATTTCTGTCTCTGGGTTCAAATTTTCTCTTCGTATAAGGACATTAGTCATATTGGATTAAAACCCACCTTAGTGACCTCATCTTAACTTGGTTAAATCTGCAATGACACTGTTTCCAAATAAGGACACATTCTCAGGTTCTGGGGTTTAGGACTTCAGCATATCATTTGAAAGGAATACAATTCAATCAATTAGAGTAGTAAATATGACTTCCCATGCTTTATTGTGCCCGGATATCTGTTTTCCCACAGCAAAATCATGAAGTAAAGGAAACTGAATCTTGGACTGTACCAAATCTTTTATTGTGCTCATTTTGTTGATGAGTCTGATCCCTTCTCTCTCCTTCTCATTAGGAACCCTGAGCTCAGTGCCCATGCGTGTACTCTTCCCTCTTACTCTCCTCTCATCGTAATCAAACTGCTTATTGGTCTTATAGTCACCCTTCATCATAAATTATAGCTTCAGGGAGTATGTACATGTGAACTGAAACGCATCATTAAAACAAAGAAACAGAGTATATAGAGCATAGCAGAAAGCATATCCTTTTATAGAGGTTTTCCAAAATTGTTTATTCTTAATTGTCTTCAATGTTCATGCTAATAGCTATGATTCATTTTAGACTCAGACTCAGAATAAATACAGCATTCTAATTATTTTAAGGAAATACATTTTCTCTAAAATAAAATGAGTGTGTTACTTTTATCTGTTTTAAGTAATTAAAATGAGAATTTTGATGTTTTAATCTATAAAATTATATTGCAGGCACAAAATCAGAAATATTGAGTTAAAAGAACAGACAAATCATGCCAACTTTCAGTTACATTATAGCAGATTCCTTTTGGCAACCTTATACATGTATACAACAGATAGACCTAACTGAATTTTAAAGAACAATTTCAATATATTCCTAAAGCCATTTTCAAGAATTTCTCTGATTGAGGGAAAATAAAATAAGAGAAGTTAATTAAAATGATTGAATTCTGTCAGTTTTAGCAAGGTAAGCTATATCTCATCAAAGACAGGGTGGATGCAATATAAAGAAAATAAATCGAATATGAAGGTATTAAATTATTTAACAATAATTTACATAATTTTGAATTAATAAGACTAGGCAAGCTTAGTGAATAAAGAAATGTGCATATATTTACTTAAAATATGCTTTTAGCGAGTCTGACTTTTAAGGGTACATGATACAGTTGATACCAATGTAAAGCAATGGCATTCTGATTTCTCATTATTTTGCATTACTGAATATCAGGTGTATAAATAATTATCATGTGTAATTACAGGCTGGTTGTTCAAAATAACTTTTCACAGTGTTTCATCTATTCTGTATCCTATCTTCAGAGGGACAGTAGTATTTTAAACCAAATCAATTAATAGTCTATATCAATCAGACAAAACTATATTTTTTCTTAAAATAAATCCTAAAAATAGCTTAATTTTAAGTTAATTCTGATATTTGCATTATTTATTTCATTTACAAATATATTGCACATATATTTGAAGATAAAATATTCAAGTTTTGTCTTTCCGAAAACTTGACTATCATCTTATCATGGACACTCAGAATGTAAAAATTAAGACGCATAGCCATTCTTCTGTTCTCATTAGGGAACAAACATCACTCAGGGAGCAGGTGTCCTCTCCATTCTTTCTGCCAGCTTTCTGCCCGCTGCCAAGCCTTTCATCCTATCTGGATATGTTAGCTGTGCACCAGAGGTTGATAGTCTCCTGAGCACTTGGCTTGAGTCCTTCCTTATATGACCCTCAGAAAGAAATGTTAAAGATAAGGGGTACCTACCACAACAGTGTCTGGGAAAATGGCAAAATGTCTGAATAATCACTGCAGCAAGAAAGCAATGATACTGCCTTCTTCTGATTCAAGGAGGAAGAAAAATTATTTCAGATAAATTCATGACAGGAACCTTCCCATGACTTTACAATGCTATAACACTAGATGAAAAAAAGATTAAATACACACACTATCAATGGGACAAGAAAAACATTTTGAAATTGTTTAACCCTGCTGTGTGTATGCATAATGTTAAAACATACATGTGGAGTAGTTTAATTTTTTTGGAAACTTTTCTCAGACTAACAATAATATTTCAATAGAATAATTATTAAAACTAAATCTGATCCATGAGGATGAGTAATATTTACATAGGTAGGGAAAGAAGACTCATATAGAGAGGAGTCACAGGATCAAATGAATGGAAGAGGAAATGGGCATAAGAATTTTCAGAGGGCTGTGAGTAAGGAACCAATTTGGGCAAGTTAATGAAGACTAGGGGCAATAGTAGGTAGCAATGAACCTACTAATATTTAATGGAAATGTAAGTGCTAGAGAATATTAAAAACTGAAGACATGGAGAAAGGACCACATAAAATTTTATCCAGCTAGTAAAAGGATAAAAGTGATATTTAGGAAATGTAGGCATACAGCAATATATTTTTTTTTAAGTTGAAAATAATAAAACCCACTTAATATTGTACTCATTGTTGGTGCAATAATAACACTAATAATAATATTATCTTATTTCAATGAATTATAGAAACATCAATTGAAAGATGCACCATTGTATATCAATTATTTTACAATCAGGAGGAAAACACAGTCTGATTTTTAAGATATGAAAATGTGAAAAAAATGTATCATTTAAAAAATGAATTACAGTCATGTCTACTGCTCGCTGAGTGATTTTACTTGTTAGGAATTGTGCTAAGTATTTTATATGTATTAATTAATTATCAAAATATTTCTGTAAACTATTATTTATATGACTAGATACTATTATAGTCAATTTCGACATGTTGAGATAATCAAGGCTTAGAGTAGTTAAAAAAACTCCCCTTGACTATACAGCTAGACAAGGAGCCAAGATTTTTATTCAAATCATATATGATTTAAATATAATAAATAGAAAATGATAAGTGACTGAATAATTATTAAAGGGCTAAAGAAGTAAACATTAACAATTTTATTATCAATATAAGAAAACCCTAGGAATAATTGAATCTAATTGGCAAAAGAAAAAAACCAGAAATGTATGCATTTCCAAGTTTTCAAGTATAAGAAACTAAAACTAAAGATGTTATATTGGCAGTAGTGGGCATATTCAGAAGGGTAACTGCTTTCAGAGAATGTAGTATTTCCTTAGGAAACATTGAGTTTCAAATAATGTCAGGGTGACAAACTCGCATTGCTGTTTAGCAGTTGCACATATGTGACTGAAGCAAAGGTGAGAAGCCGGGGAGTCATGTGCAAAGTGGTACTTGAAACCATGAAGAGAAATGGGCCATATCATGTGAATACTTAAGGAGAAGAGCAGGAGACATAGGACCAGTGTTCAAGAATCAACCACAGTTATGAATCATGAGGAAATGTGCCAGCTGCAGAGAAAGAGAAACCAGCAGGGAAGAGCTGAAGAACAAGAATCATAAAGAGGCTTATCAATCAAAGACTCTAAAGAATTTGAGAGATTTAATAAAACATGAATTGAGAAAAGGTTATTGAATTTGGGTAGGCAGGTGGTGATATTAAGAGAATAATTTCACCAGCCTGGTGGTTTTCAAAGCCAGATTTTCAGAGGATTAAAACGGAAATGAGTAGAAGCTGTGGCACAGGTGTAGGTCACACACGTTAGGAACTGGCGATAAAGGAAGAAGGGAAATTAATACATTAAACTGGGAAAAGGAGACATTTTAAATGTCAGCAAAGGAAGCATAAGTAACATGAAAGAATTGAATGCAGAGCACAATTTGAAAATATGAAGTTCGAGAGGTTCAATACAGAGGCAGTTCATCTACTCACTGCACAATATTTTATTGAGTAACTACTGTGTCATTGCTACATAGTTCCTGCTTTCAAGTTAAAATCTACTGAGAAAAAGCCAGGTGCAGTGGCACACACCTATAGTCACAGCTACTTAGCAAGCTAAGAAGGGGGGAAGATTGCTTGAAGCCAGGAGTTTGAGACAGTAGTGCACCATGATCCAGCCAGTGAATAGCCACTGCACCCCAGCCTGTGCAACATAGTGAGACCCTGTTTGTAAAAAAAACAAAACTAAACTAAGATGTTAAAAGGCAACTAAACTATAGCAAAATAATAGATGTGTTAAAGATATGTGTAGCAGGCAAAGTAAACAGAAACAAAAGGACCTCTTAGTTCAGACTGGGGACAAAATTTGCCATGAAAGTGAGGCCCAAATGGAGTTTTGAAACCTAAATATGTGGAGGGTGGTTGAAAAAATGAGAAATACTTATGAGGGAGCTAAGCTTTTTTAGAACCAAAAAGTAGTTCAGTATGGCTGATATGTTGTGTAAGAGGAGAATAATGATGAGAGATGCAGTTGAAGAGGTTAGCAAGGCTATGCCACGGTGGTTTACATTTAGCTGACATTTAGTTATAGGCTATTTAATAATCAGTTCACATACACACATGAAAACCTTTGCAGAAAATTTACGCTGAATAGAAATATAATCTTCCCCTGACTTAATGGAAAATTTTAGTAGATTTCCCATAAAAGCGTGCTTAATATTTTGATTAAATGTTACATTGGTTTTATAAAATCTACATTTGAAAACAGAAGATGTAAATTTATCTTGAGATGTCATCATTACCTAGGGAAAGTTACCTAGGGAAAGACATTATCTTTCATAGAAAAGTAATGCATGTTACCTAGATTGACGTCATGATTGTAATAAGAAGGTGCTTTGAAAACTTTATAGTCAATTCATGCTGGTTGTGCTGTTAGTTAAAATTACGGTGATTGGAGTGGGCCTTAATAACTAGATTAAAGAGTTAAGATTAAAATTTATGGAGAATAGAAAGATACTTTTGTTTCTTAATTTGAAAGTAATGTATGAGGTAGAATACACATTTATTATAGAACTAAAGGAATTAAATCAAAGAGTAAAATTTGAAGGTCACCATAGAAATAAAGTAGGGAAAATAAGAGGATCTAGATTGATGAGGAATCATGAACTTCCCAGACAGAATGGCAACTAATGCATTACAAAGAAAAGCATTCATAAGAATTGGTAATTGATTTGGCAGGGAATAGGAGCAAAAATATAGCCCTACGATTGTGCAGAGGAACAAATAAAACACTTTTTTACAATACAAATAAAAAATAGTAAAGATGTCCCATTGCTAACAAAACCAGAGTTAAATTATCATTAAATATACATATGAATTAATCTAGATATGTATTATACATATTTAATATTTAAATATGTACTATACATGTTTAATTAATATGTATATTTATTATACCGATTGATATTTGTAGATTTCTAAGATCAGTGTCCTACTGGACACTTGTGATCTGAGATGATTTAAAAGAAACTACTTTTTTCTACATTGATTCAAATTGTCTTAGTATCCTCAGAGAAGTTTTGTGTAGACAATTGTCAAGGTGTGCAATAGAATAGATAGGTATGCTTTAATATCTATTCACTGTATGATTGAATGATACATATCTAGATAGATAGATATATAGATAGATACAGGTAAAAATAGATAATAGCTTTGTTCTGTCAATGTCACTCAAACTGTAGTGATGGCTTGGAGTACTGCTGGTGAAAGAGTTCTGTCCAGGCTTAGCAGTGTTATAATCTGATATTTTTGTCTGCTATGGAAATGGTACCACAGACGTGTAGACCCAATACATATCATCTTGATATATATATATATATATGTATATATATATATGGCTTAGCAGTGTTATAATCTGATATTTTTGTCTGCTATGGAAATGGTACCACAGACGTGTAGACCCAATACATATCATCTTGATATACATATATATATATATATATATATATATATATATATATATATGGCTTAGGGGTACACTGTATATGTGCCCATGTTCTTTATAGCAATTGTTATAGTCTCTAATTGCATGCTTCTTTGTGTGTCTAAATTTTGATTATATGCCCTTTAAGGATAAGGCCTGTGTCTTTTTGTCTAATACAATCACTGCTTTTCAAAATGCCTTTAATACAGCAGAAATTTAGCAAATGTAGAAATAAATCAATTAATTACTGTGCATTTCAGAATCTGTCTTATAAATTTTGGGGTTTTGGGGAAATAATTATCTGCTCCATAAATTAGCAGAGAACATCTTTCATTATTTTGGCATCACCAATCATTCGTTGCAAAATGCTGTGAAAATTCTTGGCACTCAATAAGTATTTTCTCAATT
>NW_016807882.1:995046-996867 GCF_001698545.2 Rhinopithecus bieti
GGGAGGGGAAGGGAGGGGAAGGGAGGGGAAGGAAAATTCAAGCTAAAAAGCTTTTACTGCTCCCATAGTGTAATAAACAAAATCAATTTCTTAAAATTGTATTTTTATAATTGTCTGCCATAGATTGTTACTGACACTGAATGCACAATATATATACTTTACTTCTTATGGTGCTTCAAGTTATATTGCCCATATGACCTGAAAATTAGGCAGTAGTTTAGTTGAATAACTCAACAGACAATTCTTTCTTTTGCTTCTTTAAAAAGTCAGAATAGTGGCTCATGCCTGTAATTCCAGCACTTTGGGAGGCCGAGGCGAGTGGATCAACAGGTCAGGAGATCGAGACCATCCTGGCTAACACGGTGAAACCCCATCTCTACTGAAAACACAAAAAATTAGCTGGGCATGGTGGCGGGCTCCTGTAGTCCCAGTTACTCTGGAGGCTGAGGCAGGAGAATGGCGTGAACCTGGGAGGCAGAGCTTGCAGTGAGCTGAGATCGTGCCACTGCACTCCAACCTGGGCAACAGAGCGAGACTCCGTCTCAAAAAAAAAAAAAAAAAAGTCAGAATAGCCAAACCCTATCAAATGGGGAAATTTGGTTCCCATGTGACACATTTTCTTTCTACTTATCAGTGAGATGAGCTGCACCTACTAAAAAAGACAAAATGCCCTCCAAAGTCAATGGGACCCTTTCCCATTGGAAATTAAAGCAAACCAAATATTTGCTTGAGTAAATTTTAAGAAACACTGGTCTTGTAATTTCATTCCATAGGAAATAAATGGAAAATGGTCTTTCTAGGATGTGGTACTGAATAATGACCTCCAGTGGCCATGCCAAATCCCCAGCAAATTGCACAGCTGGCAGAGATGTGCAAAGTAGGAGGCGTGACAGAATAGGGAGAAAAAGTCACCACTTTTAGTACCTACTACAGTTGCTGGAATAGGAGCTTAACTCAAATCAGAATACAAATACATGCAGACAACAGGTACGTCACTATGTCACAAATCCCATCATGAAATAAACTACACAAATTTTACTTCAATCAGGCCAGTCTTGTAAATATCATAGTTTTTTTTTGTTTGTTTGTTTTGTTTTGTTTTGTTTTGTTTAAGTCACAGAATTCCAATACCTTACCCTTCTGGCTCCTAGGTGTACCAATGACTCAGAAAGATTTAAAGCACCTGTTACTGGTTTAGTGCCGTCCTTAACAATAAGCTGTTTCTCTCCATCCTTTCTGTGTTTTAGTGATTGTAAAACTCCCATTCTATTATTGAAGAGTGCCTTGAAGAAATGACAGTATTCTACACTTCATCACTTCCTTGGCTTCCTTCAGTTTTCTAAGATAATAGCAGTATCATAGCATATTGCTTGGACACCAATTGATATTGGTAGATTTCTAGGATCAGTGTCCTACTGGACACTTTGATCCATGATGATTTTTTTAAAAATACTTTTTTTCTACATTGATTCAAATTGTCTTAGCACCTTAAGAAAAGTTTTGTGTAGGCAATTGTCAAGGTGTGCAATAGAAGAAATTGTTGAGGTTGATGTTTATCTATAGTTTCCATTGCTTTATTTAGAATTGAGTTAGCATACAATGTAGAAGCACATAAATGACATTATATTGTCAAAAGGTTAACTTTCACAATTTTCACTTTTCTATTACACCATTTCTATTTTTGAGTAGAGTGTAAACAGCTGATTATCTTACTATGATTCTTTTCTTATGAAGTTTTGTCAGTAAATCAAGATGAAACTGATTTACATACCTAAGGCAAGGGATATCCAATATTAAGCCTATATATATATATATAATATA
>NW_016807882.1:997043-1049510 GCF_001698545.2 Rhinopithecus bieti
TGTATATATATATTATATGTGTTTATATATATATATATTGCATCATGATAATTTAAAAGTTACCTACATAACTTATTTTATGGAAAAGGTTTACTACTCTGATACCCTTCATACAGTGTTTCCATTAGGGAACTTCCTTCCTTGAGAATACATACTAATTAGTATAATAGATACAGTGTATATACGTAGATACCACGAAAACGTGAACCTCACTAACTGATTTGTAAGACCCCTAATATACTTAGAGCACATAGAGCATTTGAAAACTTTAGACCCTTGCTAGTGGAAGTGTGAACTAAATATCAGCAACAGAGGCTCCACATGGGAACTTAGAAAGGTAGAATCTTTGGTCCCATCCTGAATCTACTGAGGATAAATATTTGCATTTTAACAAGATTTCTCAGATGAATGTTACTTAATAGATTCACGTTTGAGAAACACTGCTTTAGACATTTTATATCAAAGCCTGTTCCACCAGAGGAAATCAGGCATATTCCTTCTTCCTCTAAAATACGTGTTTTGGGCACGACAAAATATTGGTCTCCAAGTAGGGAGGGGTCCTGATGCCTTGTCATATTGCTTGGAATTAATAGCTTTCTCTGAACCCCAGTCATCATCTTGTGGAAACCACTTATTAGTATTCTCATGTCATGAATCTCCAGTTTTAGCAGTTTCTCTAAATACACCACTATTTGTTTTTTTCTTCTTTAAGATCTTATTTTGGCACTACCCTCCTAAGACCTTTAGTAGAAAACAGCAGTATGATAGCTCTGAAACAACCTGTGTAAAATCAGCTGGTGAAAATGGTTCTCTCTCTTCTTCAGGTGTCTTTCATTCTGGCTGATCAGTACTCAACTGAATATAGCATGGGGAACTCTCTGCAAATCTTGGGGTTCTCTTTCTTCTCCCTTGTACTGTCTTGTGAATGCCAGTGGCCTTATTCTTCCTGAACTATCAGCTCTGTTTCCTCCTGGCAGAGTCTGCCAGGCTGCAACCAGTATTCTCCTCCCTGAGTCTGGAAACACTCTCCAGGCAGTAAACTAGGTTGATTGGAAGACTCCTCCCAAAACCCCCAAAACACCATGTTGTTCTCCTCTTTCAAAGAGTATTGGGGTTTTGCTATTTGATGTTCAGTATCTTGAAAATCATTGCCAATTTGTTTGTTCTGTGTTTCCTGTTTTAAGGAGGAGGTAAATGTGGTCTATATTATTTCATTTTGACTCAAAGTGGAAGTCTCAATTTTGCCTTGATTTGAAGATAGCAAGCACCAACCTAATATATTTGCACATAAAAATCACTTACACCAGCTTTGTAAAACTTCAACTTTTAAGTGAAATCAAGAAGTATTATAGAATTTTGAGCAAAGGAATGACATGAAAACATGTTGATTTTAAAAGGAAACAATTAAAGAATAAGTCAACTTATCTCTGCAGCCTCTGCATAGAATGTGCTCAGTAATGTTTTTGATAATAGTAATAATGTAATACAGTTAATTACTTGCCTTAGCACCTGGCTACAGGTTACCATTATTTAACACTGATAATATGTCACATTCCATGCTAGATTCTTGATTCTTGCTATTCCCACTCATTCTTACAAAAATCAGGTAAACATATTACTCTCATTTTGCAGAAGAGAAGAAACGAGGCTTACAAAGTTTAAGCATCTTCACATATTTGGTAATCAAATTCAATCTCAAGCCCATCTGGCTCCTGTACCTGTGCCCTGTGACATTACTCCTACTGTGTACATCCCAGGTACTGTATAGCAAGTACCTTGAGAAAATGTAACTTTCTTTTCAGCTTCTTGCTGTAACTGAAGTATGCTCATTCCCCAAACCACTAAAACATCTGGCTCAATGCAACTCTCACTCCTGAAATTCATGTTGATGATTTTCATATGTATGAAGATGTTCCCAATATTTTTTAATTTATTAATTTCTGCTTTTGAAGTGTATGTATTCATGTCATGCTTCTACTCAAAATTCTACAATGGCTCCTGATTTCAGTTAAAAATCAGCTAAAGTTTTTACAATGATTCTCCAGAGAAACAAACCAAAGGTTCTTCAGGGAAACAGAACCAAGGGTTCTCCAGAGAAACAGAATTAGTAGGCTATATATATTGATATAAACATTAATTTACATTATCATGGGATTGGCTCAGATGATTATGAAGGCTGAGAAGTTCCATCATTATGAAGGCTCAGAAGCTCCATCATTTGCCATCTACAAGCTGAAGAACCATTAAAAACAGTGCTGTAATTCAGTCTGTGTCTAAAGGCCTGAGAGCCCGGGGAGCCAGTGGTGTAACTACCAGTCCTAGCCTGAAGTCTCAAGAACCAAAGTCCAAAAGCAGGAGAAGATGGATGTCCTAGTCTATGAAAAGAGAGATGGAAGGCCGGGTATGGTGGCTCATGCTTGTAGTTTCAGCCCTTTGGGAGGCCAAGGTGGGGGGATCACTTGAAGTCAGCAGTTTGTGACCAGTCTGGCCAACATGGCAAAACCGTGTCTCTACTAAAAATACAACAATTAGCCAAATGTGGTGGCAGGTGTCTGTAATCCCAGCTACTTGGGAGGCTGAGGCATGAGAATCACTTGAATCTGGGAGTCAGAGGTTGCAGTGAGCTGAGATCGCATAACTGCTTTCCAGCCTGGGCAACAGAATGAGAAAGAAAGAAAGTGACATAATGTTCAAAATCATTAATGTTCAAAATCCCCAAAATTACAATGACAGGATACTGGCATCATGTTGGATGGAGCTATTGCCTTGTTATTATCTTTATATGGAAATTAAGTATGGTTTAAAGAGATGCGTATGGGTGGCAAATTGACAAAGGATGGACATCTGGACTAAAGGAGATTAACATTTAAGTTAGTGGACTGGGAGAGACCAGACCCACCCTCAATCTGGGTGGGCACCATCTAATCAGCTGCCAGTGCACCTAAGGTAAAGCAGGCAGAAGAACGTGAAAGGACGAGATTTGCTGAGTCTTCTGGCCTTCATCTTTCTCCTGTGCTGGATGTGATCTTGTGAGTCAATTCTCCTTAATAAACTCCCTTTAATATATACATATATCCTATTATTTCTGTCCCTCTAGAGAACCCTGACTAATACATTATGTTTTATTTATTTTTCTAGAATTATATTGTTGGGATTTTGATCTTTCAAGATTTTCACTTTTGGGATTTTGACATTTGAAATTGTGCCTTTGGGATTTATGATTGATTCCACCATCTAGCTCGCTCCATCAGAGTTATCTCTGCTTTTCATTATCCTTGACCTATATTACAATATGTAAGTTGTAGAAAGCTAATAATAATGGAAAAGCTTTCTGTCCTTAAAATACACATTTTGTATTCAGTAAATGGAATTGATTATTACCTGTGACTAGACAAATTTTATGTATCTATTTATAAAGTCCATGTTAGCATTTCATTACTACACAAAAAGTGTGGCTATTTAAATGCTCCTCTCAATCAATAATAACATCTTACTAGTTCCCTCATTAATTAAGTTAAATAAAAATTTGACTTGTGTTTATGTTTCTTAGAGAACCACGATTTTACATTTTAAAAAGCATATTGGAGAGAGAGACCAAGATGGCTGACTGGAGACATCAGACACTCACTCCAGAAAAAAGAACCAAAATGATAAATAAACAATTATACTCCAATAACATATCTCAGAGAGAACACTAGAATCTGGCAGAGAACTCACAGGAAACATCTGAGGCACAGAAGGTGAAGGAAGCAAATGGCCAGCCCAGATGAGATCAGCCAGGAGCCTAGAGGGACTCAGAGTTGTGGAGAAAATCTAAGTGGAATAGCTTCAATCGTCCACATTTCTGACCCAGACTGCTGTATTCTAAATTGTGGGAGAACTTCTCTACCCACATGAACCCTAACACCAGGGTGGGTGCTGATGTGAAGATTCCACAGGGTGTGGCAATAGACAGGGAACTCATGTTGGGTCACTCAATTTCCTGATAAGACTGAATGGCTGCAGGAGGGCACCATTTTGGAAACACAGCTGTCACAGGATTGCACTTGACCCTGGAAACATTAGCTCCCATATTTCCACATCCCAGAAGCACCCCCTGATATTCCCCAGCATCTACTAAGCAAACTGCAGCAACACAGCACTGACTGGAGCCAGAGGTGTCGCAAGATCCCCAGTACTTTAGCACACAGGGTGGTGCAGCAAACCAAAAGGCAGTCCTTAGGATAAAGGAAACCAAAGTTTATGCTTTCCAGAGCATGAGAGCTCTCTGTCTGTGGCTATGAGAAGTGGCTTTGCCCCTAGTAGTGAAACAAACTCTGTGCTTGGCTTTGCAAGCAAAGAGTGAATTCCTCTCCCACCAGCAGACAGGCATCTGTGGCTCAAGCTCTTGCATAAATAATAGGACCGTTCCTACCCTCCTGCACGTTGACTCCTGCTGCTGCAAAAGTGAAGGGCTACCAGTCTGTGGTGATGAGTGCCATCTGCAACCCCACTGGCAGCATAGCCCCCTTATCTGAACTTGTACATAAAAGTGGGCACCCTCTCCTCCTCTGTGTGGCATTATAGCATTCCTGCCACATTCTCTGTGGCAGAAGAGCCTGAGAGCAGCTTATCTGGGGCTACAGGCTCTTCCAACACTACCCTGCACCATTTTGGACCCAGAAGGTGGTCCCACCACAACTACTGCCATTGACCACACCATGTCGGCTGGCCATGGACCTGAGAACCCACTCAGCCACTCAGCCCACCACTACCACTACTGGCATCTAAGCAAGGCTCCTGGAGACCCAAGAATTGGCCCACTGGTAACTGCCAACACAGGTACCAGTGTATACCACCCGGGAACAAAAAGACAGGCACATCAGCCCACTGCTGCCACCACTGGGTGTGAAGACTGGCCCATCTGGCTTCTTAGTCACCCGTACAACTTCACTATAGCTTTCACAAATAACTACCACCTCACTCCCTAATTACTAACCCTGTTTGCAGCCAAAGAAGCCATACAGAGATTACACTACTGTGCACACCCAAAATGAAAGAAAAAGATGACTACTTTCACCACTCATATTCAACAAAGTATTTTAAGTCCTAGCCAGTGCAACTAGGCAAGTGTAAGAAAGGACATCTGTGTTAGAAACAAGAAAGTGAAAACATCCCTGTCTGCAGAGGATATAATCTTACATATGACAAAACCTGAAGATTCCACCAAAAACCTTGTAGAAATAATAAAGAAATTCAGTAAATTTGCACAATATAAAATCAGCATACAAAAATTAGTAGCATTTATATACTCCAACAATGAACTAGCTGAAAAGAATCAGAAAATCAATTCCATTTATAATAGCTACAATAACTAAAATAAAATAAAATACATAGGATTAAATTTAACCAAGGAGGTGAAAGATATATACAAGGAAAACTGTGGAACATTGATGAAAGAAATTGAAGAAAACACAAAAAATTCAAAGGTATCCTGGGTTCATGGACAAAAATAATTTATATTTTGTAAATGACCATACTATCCAAAGTAATCTACAGATTCAATGCAGGCTCTACCAAAATATCAATGACACACATCACAAAAATATTTTTAAAATCCTAAAATATGTATAAAACCACAAAAGACCCCAAATACTGAAAGCAATCCTGAGCAAAACGAACAAAACTGAGGTCATTACACTAACAGATTTTGAAATATGCTACAAAGGTATAGTAACCAAAACAACATGGTACTGGCATGAAAATGGACACATAGACCAATGGAACAGAATAGAACTATCATAAATAAATCCATTTACTTACAGTCAGCTCATTTTCAACAAAAGCACAAAGAACGTCTATTGAGGAAAGAATAGACTCTTCAATAAGTGATGCTGGAAAAACTAAATAAGGATATGCAGAAGAATGAAACAAGACCCCTATCTCTCATCATATTACAAATTCAACTCAAAATCCTTGCAACTTAAATGTAAAACCTGAAACTGTAAAACTACTAGAAGAAAATATAAGGGAAATGCTTCAGAACATTGTTCTGGGAAAAGATTTTATGAATGAGACCTCAAAAGCACAGGCAACAGAAGCAAAAATTGACAAAATGGAATTGTATCAATCTAAAAATCTCTGCACAGCAAAGGAAACAATCAATGGAGTGAAAGGACAACCTAAGGAATGGAAGAAAACATTTTCAAACTATTCATCTGACAAGAGAGTAATATCCAAAACATACAAGGAACACAAATAACCTAACAGCAAAAAAAAAAAAAAAAAAATTAACAAATATCAAATTTAAAAATGTGTAACTGATCTGAATAAACATTTCTCAAAAAAATATGCAATTAGCCTATGAGTATGAAAAAAATCCTCAACATCATGAAAAATGAAGGAAATGTAAATCAAAACCGCAATCAGATATTCCCTCACCCCAGATAAAGTGGCCATAATCAAAAAATCAAAAATAACCTGCCAGTGAAGATAAAGGAAAGGGAACGCTTATACATTGTTGTAGGGAATGTAAACTAGTGCCACCATCATGGAGAACAGCATTGAGGTTCCTCAAAAAACTAAAAATTAATTACCATATGACTCAGCAATTTCACTATAGAGTACATACTCAAAGAAAGGAAATCAGTATATCAAAAAGTATTGACACCCCACGTTGATTGGAGCCTTCTTCTCAAAAGACAAGATATTCAACCAACCTATGTGTTCATCAGTAGATGACTGGATAAAGAAAATGTGGTATGTATGCACAATGGAATACTATTCAGCTATAAAAAGAATAAAATTATTTGAGGCAACATGGATGAGCCTGGAGGACATTAAGTGAAATAACCCTGGAAAAGAAAAATAAATATTGCATATTTCCACTCATATGTGGAAACTAAAAAAATTGATCTCATAGAATATAATAGTAGAATAGTGGTTACTAGAAGCTGGAAAGGGTAAGGAAGTGGAGAAATGGGAAGGGATTTGTTAAAGGAGGAAAAATTACAACTAGATAGGAGAAATAAGTTATATTGTTCTGTAGCATTGTAGTGTGATTATAGTCAACAACAATTTATTATATATTTTCAAATAGCTAGAGGAGAGACTTTTAAATGTTCTCAGCACAAACAAAAGATAAATGTTTGAGGTGATGGATACGCTAATTATCTTTATTTGATCACTATGCATTGTGTGTTTGGAAACTCACTACTCCACAACTATGCCCAATTATTATGTGTCAACTTTAAAAAATAAAATTAAGAGATTAACTCTGAGGCTCTAAAACTGAAGTGTTGAATGTTTAGTCAATTTCCTGGCATGGCATCACAACCCAAGAATTTGAATCAAGGAATAATGTTGATGTGTCACATGAAAATAGAGCAAAGCCATGCCACAATAGGAAGATTCTACTCCAAATCCCCTGCAAATTCAGATGAAATAAGGAATAGACTCTAAATCTCCCAGAAATTGTTCTGATAGTATAATAGAGACATTAACACACCTGTTTTCAGAGGCCTGAGCAGGAGTCTTTCGCAGTTGAGGACAACAAATGCCTTGGTACCATAAGGGAAAGAGGATATTTGGTTGTACATGAAGGCATGTGGCCTTACGAGAAATTACAATGACCATTTTCAAAGACGGGTGTTTTCCATGCTGTCATTGTCTCCTGCAAAGTCAGATGAACCCCCCACTCAAAGTTCGGTTAGATGTTAAAACTGATGACAACGTGCATATCGTAAGTATGAAAAAGTTTATTACTTCATAATTGGGGTCTTTGGGGGAAAGTTTGGCAGTTCTCTCACTATCTAAAATGGCTAGGGAGGGAGACTGGTGTGAATTTTTATTGTGGTTAGGTGTGGGGCCGAGGTGAAGGCTCATATGCAGGAAGAGGCTTAAAGGTTTGAATCTCCCACCTGTGCCAAAGAAGGGAGTATCCAAGCTTTATTATCAGCCTATCCAGATGTGGGGAACAGGGGGAAAAGGGAGCATGCCTTAATGGCTGTCAGTAATAAGATACCAAGATATGGAAGCAGACTCCTCATTACATATACTAATATACACAATAATATTATCATCATTCAAATAATCCATATGTTAACATTACAAGCAGATATAAGAAAAAACACACAAAATATATAATAATTCTATCCCTCAAAGACAATTACAACTAATAACTTATCATTCTTATGTACTATTGATACATATAGTTCTGTAACAGCATATGATGTAGTATCTGCATGATTCTGAATCAGCATATGATTCTGTATCATGATTCTGTATGCAAAAAGACTGCATTGTGTATTGGATTAATTTTAGAACCATTGAAGTATTATTGATATTTGTGTCCTACGTCTAGAAAGTCTTGTTGAGGCCAGGCGCAGTGGCTCATGCCTGTAATCCCAGCACTTTGGGAGGCCAAGGTGGGTGGTTCACCTGTGGTCAGGAGTTGGAGACCAGCCTGACCAACATGGTGAAACCCTGTCTCTGTTAAAAATACAAAAATTAGCCAGGTGTGGTGGTGCATGCCTGTACTGTAATCCTAGGTAGTTGGGAGGCTGAAGCAGGAGAATCACTGGAACCTGGCAGGCAGTGGTTGCAGTGAGCTGAGATCATGCCAATGCACTCCAGCCTGGGCAACAAGAACGAAACTCCATCTCAAAAAAAAAAAAAAAAAAAAAAAAAAAAATTCTTACTGAATTGGTCTGGATTGTGATCTAAGCAACGAGAGTTTTGTAATCTCCCCAGTTGACTGTAACATATAGCGAAGTTTTAAAATCCCTGTTTTAGATGGTGTGTGTATAGGTGGGAGGTGTAATAAATGTGGGGCCAAACTCTTAATATAGTTAATTTGATCAGTAGTGCTCATTCCGTCTGAATAGAACATCTTTCCGTGTCCATAAATGCACATCTCCCTCATAATTGTGATGCCTCTCAATTACTTTACTACATGGACATACGCTACAATTTCTATCCTGGTAGGCCACTGTTTTGAGATACATACACGATATTCAATTTATTATACTCATAAAAATCCTTATGAATATTTTTATATATCCCTTCTTGTAAATTTGTCTGATTCCTGGTGAAAATTTTCTAGAAATAGAATTGCTGGCTTACAGAGTATGCATGTGTTTAAGGCTCTTGTTCCATCATCCAGCCAGCAGCAAATCAGATTGTCCGTTTTCCTATAACTTCACCATTCTGGATATTGTTTATTTTTCTCAAATATTTGCCTGAAGGTAGTAAAAAATACATAATTTACCAATTTTATCAAGCTTTTACATTATGTCTTTTTCTTTGATATCATGCTAAGAGAGGTATTTTCTGCCCATAGTTTATGTAAATAGTTTGCCATGCTTTGAAAGTTTTGTTTTCCTTGTATTTTATACTTAATATGTTCATATTTTAGAGCAGGTATTACAAAGAAATCCCTAACTTTATTTCTCTCTGATGGCAAATCAGTTTTCCAAAATCAGTTACTCAATTGTCCTCAATGTACCAGACTCAGAGAACTCATCTCCAAAGTGAGGAAATGGCACCTAACTCACATAATCTCAGAGTGGACTGAAGAGTTAATGTATATTAAGCACTTTTAATAGTACATGGCACACAATCAATATTCAGCATACTATTGCTATTATTCTTATGATCATAATGATTATAATCATATTTGTTATATAACTTCAGTCTCTCTCCGGATTTTGTGTTCTACGGCACTGGACACCTTGTTTAACCTTGTCTCAGCTTCTCATTGTTTCAATGAGTATATTTTGACATGCGTATCTTTAATAATTAGAAATTCCTTATTTTGTCAAAATTATTCTGACATCTCACGTGTTTATTATATTGGAGAAATGTAAACTCATATTTTCAAATTCAAAAGAAAAAGTCATTCTGATTTTATTTGTGATTGGGTTAAATACATGAGTTAATTAGCCCAAGATGCAAAGTGTTTACAATTGTTTATTCTTTCTACTTACTGGCATGGTGTGCATTTACCTATTGTTAAGACTCTTTTTACGTCCTCTGTAAATTCATGGAGTTTTCTTCAGAGAGGTCTTGCATATTCTTGTTCAGTTTATTGCTAGAAATTTTACATTTTTATTGGGTTGTCAAAGGGTTAGTTTTTTCTCATTTTCTAACTGCTTGTATTTAGTATACATGGGAGATAATTTTGTATACTTATTTGTAAGTGACTTACTTCATTGAACTCCCTGTGTTGTTATAATTCAAGGACATTATAACTCAAGGCTTCTAATTTTATCAAGAATGCTGTGTGTTGCAGCTAAATCCCCACTGAAAATTAGAATGGGATTGAGAGGGAATGACTGGATGGAGAAATAAACATTTCTCCTGTTTCACCTTTAGGATTAAAATGTGTGTCATCACTTTTATTTGTAGTGTTCATACTCCAACTTTCACAGAGCTATATATTGAAGTTACTAATTATGAAAGCTTTTAGGTGACAGTCTAGGGCCTCAGTGACTAGCAAAATATATTAAATATGGCCTCAACTCACAAAATTAATTACTGTCATCCTTTTCCCATAGTAGCTATCGATAAATGAATCCCTAAACTTTATTCTTACCAGTATATCTAAGAAGTAAGGAAGTTGTTCTCAATGTGTGTCAATGGATGCTTAAGGGATCCAAGTTATTTTTAGGGAATCTGTAATATCAAATTTAATATTTTTTTTTTAAATTAAGATCTTATTTGATATTAGCAATCATAGTAAAAACTAATAATGAGTAAAACTGGTAGTGCCTTAGCATGAATCAAGGCAGTGGTACCAAATCATCATTGTATTCTTTACCATCATGCACTTGCAGATAAAAAAAGAAAAAAGAGAATAGTTTAACCTAAGAATGCTCCAATGATATACTAAAATTACTAATGTTGCTAAATCTCAGTCCTTGAGTATGCATCTATTCTGTTTGACAAAATGAAAAACACATATAAAGTACTCTGTAGATTAACATGTTGGTTAACCCAGGGAAAAGCATTTGTGTGATTATCTGATTAATAAGATGAACTAGCCATTTTTTTCATAAAGCATCATTTTATTTGAAAGAATAATTCCCAATCTAATGGTTAAGACTTTGGTATTTGGCAGATACTTTCTGGAAACTGAACTCAGTGAGACTGTCACTTCAAGGAAAATAAGTAGCAGTATTTGTTACCAGCAATGAAATCTGAGGCTTTAATTGAAAATTTAAATCCTAGAAAGCTTGAAGCTGCCACTATGACCTTGATAATTTCAGTATTTAAAGGCTCTCTAATGGGATTGGTGATAATAACAAATGTGATTTTTCTTTGCACATGCATAAAGATATCTACATTTGGAATATCTACACAGTATAAGGAAGCAATTTTCCAAATGGCAAATTCATAATATTATAACATTATATATGGACAAAAGATCCATTTGAAATGTATAGCCAATGAATGGATTTTAATGTAACAGAGCACTAAAATTCACTGATATCATTTCAGATGTCACAACACAGCTAATCTTTATGAAACTACTGCTTGTCAAAGACGAGTAGCCACAAATATCTGAAAAGTCTATTAAAATATTCTTCTGTGTTTTTTTTTTGGGGGGGGGACAGAGTCTCACTCTGTTGCCCATGCTGGAGTGCAGTGGCTTGATCTCGGCTCACTGCAAGCTCCGCCTCCCAGGTTCATGTCATTTTCCTGCCTCAGCCTTCTGAGTAGCTGGGACTACAGGCGCCCGCCACCACGCCCAGCTAATTTTTTTATATTTTTACTAGAGACGGGGTTTCACCGTATTAGCTGGGATGGTCTCGATCTCCCGACCTCGTGATCTGCCCGTCTCGGCCTCCCAAAGTACTGGGATTACAGGCGTGAGCCACTGCGCCCGGCCTTCCTCTGTTTTTCAATGACATATTACCTGTGTTAGACTAGATTTCCTTTTATATACCTCAATCAAAGCAACATAGTCCAATAGGTTGAATGCACAAACAGCTCTGGGAATCCAGCTTTCTTTGCTCAAGTCAGCCTTTAAAGAAATTTGCAAAAACATAAAACAATGACATTTCACTTACTAAAAGTAAATTTTGTTGGGGAAAGTAGAGTTGCTTTCATAAAATATAATTTTATATTAAGGTAAAATGGGTTTATTATCATTTTAAAGTCTATTAATATTTTAACCTTATAAATTTCTTGCTGTGTGACTCATATCTCAAGAAACATTATTTCAAATAGTGTATTCTTATAAGCACCACCAATGATTAGAAGTATTAAAAATGCAAATAGATCCTAAGGCTTCTTATATTACACAGGCTTCCTATATTACTCAGGCTCTCTTTATGAATATTTGTAACACTGTATTCAAGACAAATACAGTTTCTTCCAGTCCTAATGGAAATCAAGGGACTTTCAATAGGATGATGAATCAAAAATTCATCAGAAAACTCATTTCAGATACACTACAACAGTCTTCAGATTAATGGAATCTCAATTTCTGATTCCTATAAAAAGTTGAATGAAAGTTATTTATTATGTTTTATGCCAAGTCTACCGTGATGCTAGATAGTTCTTAATTTTTTCTTATACCAGTTCTTCTCAAATTTTCATCTCAAACCAACTTATACTCTTAAAACTATTAGGAACTCCAAGCCACAAAGAACTTAAGTTATAGTTACTGATATTTAGCAAAGTACACATACTTGAGACAATTTAAAATATTGGTTTTCCAAGTATACAATCATGTCATCTGCAAACAGAGAAAATTTGACTTCCTCTTTTCCTAATTGAATACCCTTTATTTCTTTCTCTTGCCTGATTGCCCTTGCCAGAACTTCCAATATTGTGTTAAATAGGAGTGGTGAGAGAGGGCATCCCTGTCTTGTGCCAATTTTCAAAGGGAATGCTTCCAGTTTTTGCCCATTCAGTATAATACTGGCTGTGGGTTTGTCATAAATAGCTCTTAATATTTTGAGATACATCCCAACAATACCTAGTTTATTGAGAGTTTTTAGCATGAAGGGCTGTTGAATTTTGTTGAAGGCCTTTTCTGCATCTATTGAGATAATCATATGATTTTTATCTTTGGTTCTGTTTATATGATGGATTACATTTATTGATATGCGTATGTTGAACCTGCCTTGAATCCCAGGGATGAAGCCAACTTGATCATGGTGGATAAGCTTTTTGATGTGCTGCTGGATTCGCTTTGCCAGTATTTTATTGAGGATTTTTGCATCGATGTTCATCAGGGATATTGGTCTAAAATTCCTTTTTTTGTTGTGTCTCTGCCAGGCTGTGGTATCACAAGGATATTGGCCTCATAAAATGAATTAGGGAGGATTCCCTCTTTTTCTATTGATCAGAATAGTTTAAGAAGGAATGGTACCAGCTCCTCTTTGTACCTCTGGGAGAATTTGGCTGTGAATCTGTCTGGTCCTGGACTTTTTTTTGGTTCGTAGGCTATTAATTATTGCCTCAATTTCAGAACCTATTATTGGTCAGTTCAGGGATTCAACTTCTTCCTGGTTTAGTCTTGGGAGGGTGTATGTGTCCAGGAATTTATCCACTTCCTCTAGGTTTTCTAGTTTATTTGCACAGACGTGTTTATGGTATTCTCTGATGATAGTTTGTATTTCTGTGGGATCGATGGTGATATCGCCTCTATCATTTTTTATTGCATCTATATGATTCTTCTCTCTTTTCTTCTTTATTAGTCTTGCTAGTGGTCTATCAATTTTGTTGATCTTTTCAAAAAACCATCTCCTGGATTCATTCATTTTTTGAAGGGTTTTTNATTTCTGCCTTCTTTTCATTTTGTAGCCAGTCATTCAGGAGCAGTTTGTTCAGTTTCCATGTGGTTGTGTGGTTTTGAGTGAGTTTCTTAATCCCGAGTTCTAATTTGATTGCACTGTGGTCTGAGACACAGTTTGTTATGATTTATTTTACATTTGCTGAGGAGTGCTTTGTGGTCAATTTTGGAATAAGTGCGATGTAGTGTTGAGAAGAATATATTATGTTGATTTGGGGTGAAGAGTTCTGTAGATGTCTATTAGGTCTGCTTGGTGTAGAGCTGAGTTCAAGTCCCGGATATCCTTGTTAACTTTCTGTCTCGTTGATCTGTCTAATGTTGACAGTGGGGTGTTAAAGTCTCCCATGATTATTGTGTGGGAGTCTAAGTCTCTTTGTAGGTCTCTAAGGACTTGCTTTATGAATCCGGGTGCTCCTGTATGGGGTGCATATATATTTAGGATAGTTGGCTCTTCTTGTTGAATTGATCCCTTTACCATTATGTAATGGCCTTGTTTGTCTCTTTTGATCTTTGTTGTTTTAAAGTCTGTTTTATCAGAGACTAGGTTTGCAACCCCTGCTTTTTTTGTGTGTTTTGTTTTCCATTTGCTTGGTAGATCTTCCTCCATCCCTTTATTTTGAGCCTATGTGTGTCTCTGCACATGAGTCTCCTGAATACAGCACACTGATGGGTCTTGACTCTTTATCTGAAAGTCTGTGTCTTTTAACTGGGGCATTTAGCCCATTTACATTTAATGTTAATATTGTTATGTGGGCATTTGATCCTGTCGTTATGATGTTACCTGGTTATTTTGCTCATTAGTTGATGCAGTTTCTTCCTAGCATCAATGGTCATTACAATTTGGCATGTTTTTGCAGTGGCTGGTATAGGTTGTTCCTTTCCATGTTTAGTGCTTCCTTCAGGAGCTCTTGTAGGGCAGGCCTGGTGGTGACAAAATCTCTCAGCATTTGTTTGTCTGTAAAAGATTTTATTTCTCCTTCACTTATGAAGCTTAGTTTGGCTGGGTATGAAATTCTGGGTTGAAAATTATTTTCTTTAAGAATGTTGAATATTGGCCCCACTCTCTTCTGGCTTGTAGAGTTTCTGCTGAGAGATCCGCTGTGAATCTGATGGGCTTCCCTTTGTGGGTAAGCCAATCTTTCTCTCTTGCTGCCCTTAACATTTTTTCTTCATTACAACTTTAGTGAATTTGGCAATTACGTGTCTTGGAGCTGCTCTTCTTGAGGGCTATCTTTGTGGTGTTCTCTGTATTTCCTGAATTTGAATGTTGGCCTGCCTCGCTAGGTTGGGGAAATTCTCCTGGATAATATTCTGAAGAGTGTTTCCCAGCTTGGTTTCATTCTCCCCGTCACTTTCAGGTACACCAATCAGACATAGATTTGATCTTTTCATATAGTCCCATATTTCTTGGTGGCTTTGTTCATTTCTTTTTACTCTTTTTTCTCTAAACTTGTCTTCTCACTTCATTTCATTCATTTGATCTTCAATCACTGATACCCTTTCTTCCACTTGATCATATCATCTACTGAAGCTTGTGAATGCGTCACGTAGTTCTCATGCCATGGTTTTCAGCTCCATCAGGTCATTTAAGGACTTCTCTACACTGTTTATTCTGGTTAGCCTTTCATCTAATCTTATTTCAATGTTTTTAGCTTCTTTGCGACGGGTTCAAACATCGTCCTTTAACTCGGAGAAGTCTGTTATTACCAATTGTCTGAAGACTTCTTCTCTCAACTCATCAAAGTCATTCTCCATCCAGCTTTGTTCCATTGCTGGGGAGGAGCTATGTTCCTTTGGAGGAGAAGAGGCACTCTGATTTTTAGAATTTTCAGCTTTTCTGCTCTGGTTTCTCCCCATCTTTGTGGTTTTATCTACCTTTGGTCTTGGTGATGGTGATGTACAGATGGGGTTTTGTTGTGGATGTCCTTTCTGTTTGTTAGTTTTCCTTCTAACAGTCAGGACCCTCAGCTGCAGGTCTGTTGGAGTTTGCTAGAGGTCCACTCTAGGCCCTGTTTGCCTGGGTATCACCAGCAGAGGTTGGAGAACAGCAAATATTGCAGAATGGCAAATGTTGCTGTCTGATCCTTCCTCTGGAAGTCTTATCTCAGAGGGGCACCCAGCTGTATGAGGTGTCAGTTGGCCCCTTCTTGGACGTGTCTCCCAGTTAGGCTACTCTTGGGTCCAGGATCCACTTGAGGAGGCAGTCTGTCCGTTCTCAGATCTCAAGCTCCATGCTGGGAGAAGCACTACTCTATTCAAAGCTGTCAGACAGGGACGTTAAAGTCTGCAGAAGTTTCTGCTGCCTTTTGTCCAGCTATGCCCTGCCCCCAGAGGTGGAGTCTACAGAGGCAGGCAGGCCTCCTTGAGCTGTGGTGGATTCTGCCCAGTTCGAGCTTCCTGGCCACTTTGTTTACCTACTCAAGCCTCATCAATGGTAGACGCCCCTCCCCCTGCCTTGCTGCTGCCTTGCAGTTCGATCTCAGACTGCTGTGCTACCAGTGAGTGAGGCTCTGCAGGTGTGGGACCCTCCCAGCCAGGCTCAGGATATAATATCCTGGTGTGCCGTTTGCTAAGGCTGTTGGAAAAGCACAGTATTAGGGTGGGAGTGTCCCTTCTTTCCAGGTACCATCCATCATGGCTTCCCTTTGCTAGGAAAGGGAATTCCCTGACCCCTTGTGCTTCCTAGGTAAGACGATGCCCCGCCCTGCTCCATTGGCTGCACCATCTAACAAGCCCCAGTTAGATGAACCCGGTACCTCAGTTGTAAATGCAGAAATCACCCATCTTCTGTGTTGCTCACGCCGGCAGCTGCATACTGGAGTTGTTCCTGCTCGGCCATCTTGCAATCTCTCTTTCTTCATGTCTTGAATCTACTTTGCATTTCTTTTTCTACTTTCTTAAAGTAGAAGTTTAGATAATTAATTAACAGCTTTTCTTTCTTACTATAAGCCTTTAGTTTCATAAATTACCCTCTATGCACTATTTTAGTTCCAGCTTACAACTTTTGGTATGTTATATTGTATTTTCACTTAATAAAAAATATTTTCTAGTCTTCCTTATGATATTCTATTTGACCCAGGGGATACATAGAAGTATGTTGTTTAATTTCTAAACATTTAGGGATTTTCAAGATATCTTTCTATTATTGATGTTTAATTTAATTCCAGTATGGTCAAAGTACATAATTTGCATCTCAATTCTTCTAAATGTGTTATAGTTTGTTTTACAGTTCAAAATATGGTCTGGTTAACATGTAGCTTATGTACAAGTGGAAAGACTGTCTCTTCTACTGTTGTTAAGTAGAGTATTCCATAAAAGTCAGTTGAATTTTCTAATAAATATAATGATTTTTTGCCTACTTATTTAATCAACTACTAAGAAAGAAGAGTTTACATTTCCAAATATAATTATGGACTTATCTGTTTCTTCTCTCTGATCTTTTTAAATATGTTTTCTTGCCTTATATATTTCAAAGCAATGCTCTTAGGTGCATTACCTTTTAGGATTATTGTGTCTCCTTAATGAATTGACCCCTTTATCATGATATACTCTCCTCTTTTTTCTGCTAATATTCTTTGTTGTGAAGTCTGCTTTTTCTGATATTGATATAGACACAAGCTTTTATTTTAATGAATGTTTACATGGGGTTTTCTTAAAATGATTTTTTCCAACTGAATTTAAAATAGACTACTTGTTTATAGATCTACTTGGATCTCTGTCTTTTATTTGTGTTTAGACCATTTATATTTAATGTAGTTATTGATATGGCTTTATTAAAATGTTCATCTTAGTAACTGTTTTCTGTTTTACATTTTCTTTGTTTCTTTTTCCCATCTTTCTTTCTTCTTTTGGATTGATGAATTATTATTTTATTTTTTCTACTAATGACTTGTTATTTTATTAAAAACAGGTCTTTCCCTAGGGTTTACAATACATATATTTAATAAATTGAAGGTAGACTGGTAAACTGTCACACAGCAATAGAAAATCAATATTTCTCATTTTACTGTAAAGATATTACACAATACATTCCCAATTCCTTTTCTACTCACAATATTGTTGTTACATTCATTGCAATAATTTTGTTTTAGATAGTAATAATCCACAGCAATTAAAATTAGAAACTGAGTTTTTTTTTAAATTATACTGTAAGTTCTGGGGTACATGTACAGAATGTGCAGGCTTGTTACATAGGTAAACCTGTGCCATGGTGGTTTGCTATTGTGGGAACCCACCCCCAATATTTCAACATAGGTTATTTCTATTTTCCGTAAGTGTTGGTTGGTCTGAAAAATAAAGAGAAAGAGCACAAAGAGGGGAATTTTACAGCTGGGCCACCAGGGGTGACATCACATATTGGGAGGACCGTGATGCCCACCTGAGCCACAAAACCAGTAAGTTTTATTAGGAATTTCAAAAGGGGAGGGGGTGAAAGAAGAGGGAGTCAGTCACAAGATCACATGCTTCGAAGGGCAAAAAGGAGAACAAAGATCACATGCTTCTGAGGAAACAGGACTACTAATAAGGGTCTATGTTCAGCTGTGCATGTATTTTCTTGATAAACATCTTAACAGAAAACAGAGTTCAAGAGCAGAGAACCAGTCTGACCTCAAATTTACCAGGGTAGGGTTTTTTCCCCACCCTAATAAGCCTGAGGGTACTGTAAGTGACCAGGGCATATTTCAGTCCTTATCTCAATCGCATAAGACACACACTCCCAGAGCGGCCATTTATAGACCTCCCCCCAGGAATGCAATTCTTTTCCTAGGGTCTTAATATTAACATTCCTTGCTAGGAAAATAATTTAGCAATATCTTTGCTACTTGAACATCCATTTATAGGCTCTCTGCAAGAAGAAAATATGACTTTTGCCCGATCCTGCAGGCAGTCAGATCATATGATTATCTTCCCTTGTTCCCTAAAATCACTGTTATTCTGTTCTTTTTCAAAGTGCACTGATTTCATATTGTTCAAACACATGTGTTTTACAATCAGTTTGTACAGTTAACACAATTATTATAGGGTCCTGAGGTGACATACATCCTCAGCTAATGAAGATAACAGGATTAAGAGATTAAAGTAAGACAGGCATAAGAAATTATAAGAGTATTATTTGGGAAGTGATAAATACTCATGAAATCTTCACAATTTATGTTCATCTGCAGTGGCTCCAGCTGGTCCCTCTGTTCAGGGTCCCTGACTTCCTGCAACAGTTTGCTGCATCCCTCAACCCATCATCTACATTAGGTATTTCTCCTAATGCTATCCCTCCCCTAGCTCCCCGACCCCCTGACAGGCCCCAGTATGTGATGTTCCCCTCCCTGTGTCCATGTGTACTCATTGTTCAACTCCAACTTATGAGTGAGAACATGCGGTGTTTGGTTTTCTGTTCTTGTGTTAAGAAACTGAGTTTTACATTTACATTAAGCTATGACCTGTCCAATGCCCCTCATTTATTCAAGTTGAGCTATCATCCTTCTAACAGTGAATATTGGTCCCCAATATCTGTATTAGTTTTCTATTGCTGTGTGACAGGTAGTCAGAAATTTGTGACTTAAAACAACACTTTTTTTTGTGGTGGGGGAACTAGTTACAGTTGATTATTTTACAATTTTTCGAATGTACTGAATGCCATTAAATTTAATAGTTAATTTTATGTTACAAGACTACCTCAAAAAATACCATCTATTGGAGCTATTGGGGCTATAACTGAGTTTTTTATTCCCTTAGGAGCTGATTAGAGTCTGTTAAGCTGGAGAGTATAAAAATAAATATGAAAACAAAACAAAAACCACTCATTTGTTACCTCATAGCTCCTGTGATTAGAAGTCCAGATACAATATGACTCAATTCCCTACTCAGAATCATCAAGCTACAATTAAGTTATTGGCCTGGATTGCGATTTTATCTGAGACTCTGGGTTCCATTTCACACTTATTTGGTTTGTTAAAGGAATGCAATTTTTTTTTATGATTGTAAGACTAAGATTCTCACTTTCTTGCTCTCTGTCAACTGGGGGCCATTCTCAGAGCCTAAAGACACCTGTCGTTCATTTCCTGCACTAACATGAAAACTTAAATGGCAGTTTCCTCCTTCAAGACCCATGTGAAAATCCCTCTTACTTCAGGATATTGGGGCTTTATTGGGATTCTGCATACCACTCTGTGTTTACCCACAGTGCACTAAAGTTTTCACTTTTCTCTAATGCTATCTTATGCTTGAGGCTGGGATTTATTTGGTAGAGGTTTCCTTTCAGTGTCTGTTCCATCTGTAGCTTCAAGTCTTTCCCTTCATTCGTCCTTCAGAGTATGTCTCTCTTAATTTTCTACCCCTTCTTCCAGCAGTAAATTGCTATTATTTATAGCTCAAAACTTATTAACCTGCTGGCAGAGGGGAGGAGAGTGATTCTCTATTGTTGGGGCTCAGCCTCTAACTTAGATAAGCACTGTGTCCCTGTGTTCTGGATTTGGTGCCTTTTCAGTGCTCTTGTCCATACCTCTAATTGTCTAGGCCATAAGTGTATTCCTGGCCCTCCTCTAAGAATAGAATATTTTTTCTTTTCTTTTTCCCCACCTGGAATGGGTCTTTACCCTTGCCCTAAAAGTGGTATGATTGGCTTCCCTAACCCTACTAGGTTAAAGCTTTGGTTTCATAGGGAAGATAGGGACCTAGATGCTGCTGTATGTCTCTTCCAGGCAAACTTCAGAAAGGAGTTTTCTAAGGGTTTTGTTTCGCTTTTCATTATGACAGTGAGGCCTATGGGGAAGAACCTGTGAATCTCTCCAAATTCCCTTTGTGTGTGTGGCTTCTAATACTTCTATATGCTCACATTCTCCTATACTCAACATTCAACAATTTATTTAAAATTTTAACTGAATTCTTACCTGCCTGCCTGGTGTTTTTTGTCTACTGTAAGCAAACAAGAGCTAGCATCGTGTTTCTCCTTGGAGGTGTCTGCCTTTCCTTAGACATTGGCTCTGTTGGTTGCCCTACAACCACAGGTCTCTGATCAGTTCAAGAAAAGTTGTGATTTTGTAGATTTTCTAGATCATACTATATTGTATTCAGGATAGGAAAACTTCTTTTCTTTGCCTTTCACACCCTAAAGGAAGCCCTATTAACTTCCTGTTTTCATTATTGTTGTGAATCTTCCCTTGAACATTATAATCTCTATAAGGAGAGTGGGAATACCTTTTTTATTTACTAAGCCTGACCCTTATTTGACATCATATGGGTTGAGTAAATCAATGAAGAAATGAACAAATAAAACAAGTAAATGAATGAGCTATAGAGAGTTGTGTAAAGTTGCATAGTAGGAAGTTAATAGAAAAGTGCAGCCAATATGAGAGCTTGTAGTAATTCAGTGGAATAGTCATGTCAGATATAGAACTATGCCATTTACAAGATTCGTGTATGAAAACGATTAAAATAAAACTAACCAGCTCCTAAAAAATGGAGCTTAAAAGATCAAGAGAAAGATCAGGCAACTGCTTGTCAAACAGCCTGGTAAAGAGAATTGAATCCTCCTTATAGGACTCAATACCTTGTGAGGAAGGTGAAAGAGAAAATTCATACCCTAGATGAAGGAAGGTGGTGAGATGGTTAGCTATTTATGTGTTTTCATTAATTGTAGATTATACCTTTGCTAGATGAACAGCATAGTGTTTGCTGCGGCGAGCTAACCAGATACAGTTTCAAGTCCAAGCTACCGAGTCCCTAGCTGCCAGCATTGTTGGCTGCTGACACCTCATAACTGTGCAAAAGGAAGTTGCCTTTCTCAAGATTTTGCTTCACACTCCCCAACAGCAGCACCAATGAACAACACAAAGGTAAGACCCACATGCATTTCAGCTTCAGAGCTCTCTCTGAGATTGTTTGAGGTCTCTGTTGCATCCCAGTTAAAGTTCTGACTAATGCTGCTTCCTTCACTCTCACAGGTGTTTCTTAGAGCATTCCCCAGTACACCTCACACATACATAATTCTAAGGTAGTTCCTTAGAGAAGTCAATCTGCAGTAAATAAAAGAAATTATTTCCAAATTCTGATAATTTGCAAATTTAGGTTTACTGATATAGTATTTGTCATTAACTTTTCTGCTCATTGGTTCCAGAAGAAATCGTGGTGTGATAGATTGAACGATGACTCCCTCTTCCACAGCAATGTCCATGTCTCAGTCCTCAAAACCTGGGAATATGTTACTTTTACATGGTCAAAGAAATTTTGCAGATGTAATTAATATGAGGATTTTGTGATGGAGAGATTATCCTGAATTATCCAGGTTGGCCTGGATAATCACAAGGGTCCTTTTAAAAGCGGGACAGGATTAGAATCAGACAGAAGATGAAGTGATGACAGAAGCAAAGGAACAGAAAGAAAGATTAGAACGTGCTACACTACTGCTTTAAAGATGAAGGAAGGAGGCATAAGCTGAGGAATGCTGGCATTCTCTAGAATCTAGAAAATGCAAGGAAACGGATTCCCTTCTAAGGCCTCCAGAAGGAATGCAGCCCTGCCAATCTTTTTTAGACTTTGACCTCCGTATATATGAGATAAAACTGTGCTTTCCGGTAAGCCACTCAGTTTGTGGTAACTTGTTACAACTTCAATATGAAATGAACATACATAGTAATCATAAGTTTGTTCAGAAGATGACCAAGTGCTTACAGAGATGTATTTGTACAAATGATATGTCAAGAATTTCTCAAGGAACCATGATTATAACTAGGTCATTTTACATTGTTTTCTATACATTTAGATAATTGATCTATGCTCTTATAATGTTAAATTTCTTAGTAATCCAAAATTGTTCTGCTGAAATATTATAATGATCATACCCATGAATATGATGTATTCTCCCTTTTAAGACTTATCTTTCTAATTTAAAGGCCATATGTCTATTTATTATTTAATAAATCTCATCATATCCTAGCAATATTTCTAGATTAAACTTTCTAGAATTGATCATCCCATGATTCAGATTTAGGATCAACAATTATTATCTTAGTGATGATTAATATTAGGCTTTCTTACATGCATTAGCTTAAGAAGTACATTATTGTAGTAGACTTTTTGTAAATGTTCATCATTTGACATGTGTCTGATCTATGAACAGCTGCTAGAGAAAGAGATAAAAAAGAAAAAAAAGAAAAAATATTTTAAAACATTTAAAAAAATAATTTAAAACATTAAATTAAAATAATTATCAATGTTCAGATTTTTAGATTACATTACTTGAGGTTTTAAATACAGGGACGAGGTCTCTGGTGTATCCTGATGTAACTGTTCATTAAAACAACATGAAGCTTCTAGAATACGTATACACAGAGAGAGGAAGGAATAAGTTTATCTTTTACCCTTTCCCCCTTTGACTTCCCCCCTTTATAAGCCTGTGTGCAGTTTCTAAACTCCTGATAGAGTTCATCTTAGAACAATGAGATGATTTCATTAACAGGGTGCTTTGATGAACTGAGCTTATCAAGTATAATCATACAAAATGTGGTGATAGGCTCATACTAGAAGGCCTTTGGTTCTAGGGAAATATAATCTACATTGTATTATACTGGAGAAATAGAATCTACATTATTTGTGAAACCTTCCTACAAGTCCTGAGTGAGCATCTGGTTTTAACTGAAATAGAAACAATTTCTCTCAGAATTGCTAGTGTTCCCTCCTCTAGACAGGTTCTCAGTGAGAGAATCTCCAAGCACCTTTATGTAATTATTTGCCTGTAAGAGCCACTCTGACTCATTCCTCGTTTTAAACTGTTTCCATCTACTTCTCTTTGTCTCTCTAAGCTTCTGTTGGGTATTTTGTCCATTTTTCTAACATATTTTCTTACCACTACTATTACTTTACCCATCACTTTTTTACTCCTTTTGTTTTTCCTTTCCGTTTTTTTTTTTGTTTGTTTGTTTGTTTAGAAATAAAGTTTAAGAGCTAATGAAACTATTCAACTGAATGGATCTGAGTTTCAGCAATTGTGAACTCTTTAAAATGAAATAAATATTTCTTTGGGGTTAACATTGTTAATGAAAGGATTCTCCCTTTACTGAGGGCACATCAAGACAAGCTTAACATTTCCAGGGCTCAGTCACTTACAAAAAATAAAACTATGAAGACATTCTAAGGAAATGCTGGCCCTTCAAATTTATCTGACACTGCAGCAAGCTTTTATGGCCTATTCTAAGAACTTAGTACTAGCTCTCTTGTTTAATGAGCAGCTTAATTTAAAACTTAAAATTATTAAGTATTCCAAAGGAGTCATAAATAATGCAGCTTATAATATTCTTATCAAGCACATAAAGATACATTTGTCTTCCATTAACAACATACTTTTAAAGTAGCTTGACCTCTTCAGATGTATAAGAGCACTCAATTAGTGCAATTTGTCACAGGTCTTTTACACATTAATAAGATGTAATTAATTGTCTGTTTTGTCTAATTAACTTTTCAGACACTGGCAGCTCTTATTCTTTTAATACAAAGCAAGAGTGCCTTATTTGCAATTCTAATATTTGATGCAGAATTCTGACTATAAACTCAAGTCTACCATCCTAAAAATAAGTTATATGGCAATTAAGAATTCAGAAAAGAAATATTATATATTTTAGGATGTTAATGTTTTATGTGCTATTCCAAACCACAAGAGTGAAAGAAATTCAGATTGAAAAATAAATGAGAAAACATACATAATCCTTCCCAAGATATATTAATGTGTAAGATTTTATGTAAATAATTTTATATTTGCTCATTCATTCATTTAGTTGTTCTCTCATCTTCTATTAATTCATTCGTTCTTGTAGTGCCAAGTCTCTTGAGGATAGTCTGTTAGTAGCTAAAGATTTGAGGATAACCAAGTAAAAACACTGTCCTTAACAAAACGTATGTTTCCTGGCCATGAAATTAACAGTGAAATTGACTAAATCTTAGAGTAGAAGCATACGCTCTACGTATAATATTTTTTCTCCTAGTGAAGTGTAGACCAGAGTGACATATTTGTGGCACATTTGTTCAACATATGACAATATACTAACTCTACTCTTCATCTTATTACACTGTAAAATTAACATATTTTAATTACAAGTATTTGAAAAATATAAATATTTTATTGTATGGTATTATTAAATATTATTTTTAAATGTGATTTAAATAGAATATTTCTGGCTGGGCGCCGTGACTCACGTCTGTAATCCCAATACTTTGGGAGGCCTAGGTGGGTGGATCACTTGAGGTGAGGAGTTCGTGACCAGCCTGGCCAAATGGTGAAACCCCGTCTCTACTAAAAATACAAAAATGAGCCACGTGTGGTGGCACATGATTGTAATCCCAGTTCCTTGGGAGACTGAGGCAGGAGGATTGCTTGAACCTGGGAAGTGGAGGTTGCAGTGAGCTGAGATTGTGCCACTGCACTCCAGCCTGGGTGACAGAACAAGACTATGTCTCAAAAAAAAGTAATAAAATATAATAAAATTATATATTTATTACATTTTACTATCAGGCACCATAATTTATTTAGCATTAACAGACTATTACTGTGGTCTTTTTAAATACTGAGTTTATAATTCGGTAGAATGCAGAAGAATGTGATGACAGCAAGGGATAAATGTTCCATTCTAATACATTAGTTATTCCCAAATTCCAAGTTGTATACACATAATGCAATAATTTTGACTTCTCATTGCATGTATTTCTTAGGCACCCACAGATTCAAATCCTGGAAATCTAAAGTGTGTTAAAATCTCTGATGCATAAGTCAAATGCTTTCAGAAACCCATACCAGATCTGATATTTTAATATGAAAACAATGTTCCAGTAGTAGAATAATTATTTTCACGGTTTATATTGATTTTTAAATGGAAACTCTATATTTTGGAGTTTTGTTGTATGTTGTTGTTTTCTTTTTTTGACGAATCTCACTTTTTGCAGGCTGATGCAGTGGGCAACAATCCGCCACTGCAACCTCTGCTCCGGGTTAAGCAATTGTCCTTCAGTTCTAGTACTGGATTACGGGTCCACCACCATGCCCAGCTAATTTTTGTATTCAGTAAGAAACAGGTTCTATGTAATCAGCCGTGGTTTGAACTCTACTCAATGATCCACCCGTCCGGACTCCAAAGTGCTGGGGTTCAGGTGTGAGCCACGGCCACGCGGAACTTTAATTTTTCTATTTATTTTTAATGACTTTCCTCCCTATAATGTATTTTAATAATTTGGTGTACAATGATAATATAAAAAATTTATCCATATAGAACAAAGTTTTGTTTCTTCCCTTTTTCCACTTTATTATAATATAAAGAAATACTAGGTAAGACATGCCTCCGGAGTCACACCAGCTGGTTCAATCCCTGACTCCTTGCCCTTATTGGCCTGTTACCCTCCCTGTAAATACTTTGACTCGTTTCTTAATTTCTTTATCCCCATAACCAGGGGGACAATAACAAGCATCTATCCCACCAAGTAATATTAAACTATGAATAAAAAATGTAAAACTTTTAGAAAATCCCCATTTCCTTGTTTGTGCCTTCCTCAGAACTGTAATGTTAGATTAGATTACCATTCCCTCTGTTCTTTCAATGGCCAATCAACTCTTTCATTGAATCCAATTCCAATCTTCTCCCCCACTGCGTTATTGTAAACTTTATGTTTATTCAAATAATTGAATTAAATTTTCCATGAATCCAGATATGGCCTTTGCCCGCAGGATATTTGTATTTTTAAGCTTTTATTTTTATTTTTTAAGTACTAAATTCCATTTATCGTTAACTGTTGAATGGACACTTAGATTAATCCCAATATCACATCCTGGGCTAGTGCAGCAATAAACACAAAAGTTCAAATAAATCTTTGATATTGATTTCCTTTCTTTTGGATATACATCCAGCAGTGAGATAGCTGGATCATATGGTAGTTCTATTTTGCTTTTGTGAGGAACTTCCATACTGTTTTCCACAGTGTCTATAATAATTTACATTCCCAATAATAGTTTATGGGGTTACCCATTCTCCACATCCACACCAGCATCCATTATTGCCAATCTCTTTTATAATAGCCATTTTAACTGAGTTGAGAGGATATATCATTGTAGGCAGCACACCAATATGGCACAAATATACATATGTAACAAACCTGCACGTTATGCACATGTACCCTAGAACTTAAAGTATAATAAAAAAATGAAAAAAAAAAGAAGATATAAAAATAGTCAACAGGTGTATGAAAAAATGCTCATCATCACTAATCATCAGAGACATGCAAAGCTTTTTTATTTTTTAACATCAGTTTATTTTCTTTGCATTTTTGTCTTCATCTCAATTTTTCTTTTCTATTATGGGTTCCAGCTCTTGTTTCTCAGAGACCATTTCTTCTTTGATATATTTGATAACACCAAACATATAATATAATACTTTCATATTTTAATTTTAGAAATTATTTGTACAGATATGCTTAGTGTCTGCTTTTCTCCTAATTGTTTTTCTTGGAGGAGGTTACGCTTTAAAAAATATTTTTATCTTACTCATATTTGAATAGAAAAGTATTGTCTAGGCCTGCTGTTTTGCCAGGGTAGATAGTGTACTTTTGGTCTCTCTAATAGCTCATATGGACTCTAGCAAAGCATTGCTCCCACCCCAAAATTGACCTATGCCAACTGGAAGTGTCCTGCATCTTCTCATTTAATACTGGTACAATTCACTGTGATTGAAATTTGTTTCAACATATTTACAGACCATGAGGGCTAAGAAACATTGCCTGATGAAATATATAAAGAATTACATTATTAAAAATCATGCCAAACATATTGATTGTAATGATTATCATAAAACGTGTATTATTATCAAAGTAAACTAACCACATCCAATTCATCAGTGTTATAGTCAGTGACAACTAGAATTAGAGAATATTAAAAGTAGAATGAAACATTACCATCCAGTTCAAGTTCAGAATTTTGTACATATATGTACATATATAAGCCCAGAAACCCAAAGATATGAAGAAATGGCTAGAATGAGACAGAAACTGGAGTTTGACTCAGATTCCTATATTGCAGTGATTTTTCCATGATGCTCCATTAGCCCTTTAGTTTCAAAAATCAGGATAATTGACCAGGAAAACACAAAATTTTCACTATTTTAAAAGGTAGATGTCGTTGGAAAAGAACAGGCAAGTGACAACTAACAGAGAGTAAAGACAAGCACAGTATGAGAAATTCTTCCCATAACCTCTGAGTGGATGTCACTGCTTTAGGAAGTTATGATGTGCCCAGACAGCCATGGGAAGATGATTATTTAAGAGTCTGACACCTGAAAATGGAGATTTATAATTTAACTCTTACCTGGGATAAGGTAAAATTGAAAAAGCATGAAGAAATTGCACTATTTTTTTGTTGGAAAGATTCATATATCATATCCATCACTTTAGGAGTTACCAAAGCCCAATGTCTCAATGGTAGAATAATAAAAGTGGAACACTTTCTTGGTAATTCAGTTATTTTGATTAAAAATGAAAAAATCTACATAACGAAAATCTGAAATTCCGTTTGCAACATCATCTGGACAAAAGATCATTTCTTTTCTTCTTTACCTTTAAAAACATATGACTAAAAGCATCAATTTTCAAGAGAATATCTATTCATTGCTACTGTATTGGTCATCTAATAGTTATATTTTTATAAATAAATGCAAAATATAGTGTTTCATCAACTGCTAGAAAAAAAATGGCTGTTTCAATTTGGTTGTGGACACACTCCTGCCACCTGGTGTCATATTATCTAAATTACAGAATCAGGTCTGGAAATGCAAACACATTTTAAAAATTCAGTTATTTAAAGAAAAATATTTCTATGTCTCTTGTGTATATTAAAATTAATTTTGAAGCAAAATGTAAACATCATCACAAAACCAAGCTGTGATGAATAAAATGATTTAGAAATGCAGAAAACTATTCAATATTATCATTATTAAAAATAAAATTTGAATTCACTTTATGGTTTGTATTTTCATAACGAAAGGCTAAATCAAACTTAAAAAACAAACCTTCATCTTATGCTATGAGTGGAGGTAACCTCTGTATTGCTATTATTTAATGCAAAAAAAACTGATGTCATCCATTTAAATAAGAATGATAACTAGAAGCTTTAGTAAAAGAAACTTTTGGAAATACTATAAACTACTTTGGTTTTATCTCTTCATCTAATTTCATATGCAAGACAAACAGTGAAAGACAACAGTTATAAAACATAACTTTATAAATTGATAATGCATTAATGTATTTTTGCAAATCCTTGTCAGCTCAATTATATCCTTGGCATTCAGAAATAATCACTCATACTCTCTAGCAATTCTTCACAACAAGCTAGTCACTTTATCTGATTTTATGTCTATGACTGCTTTTAGAAGATCTGATATCTCCTAGTCAGAACACTCGAACCAAACTTCTCACATTGTATCCTAGAAATTAGATTTTTCACTTTCTCTTCAGTGACATTTTCCAAATTATGTACTTCCTCACTGATTATTTTGAATAAATTTGAAAACATTAAAATAAATAAATGTAAACTGGCCTCAGCATTATATTATTAACATGGCAAGGTATATTGAAAAGGTAAGAGCATATGTCACTTCTCAAGCTCTATGGATCACTCTGGTCTCCACTTTAGAACACAAAACTAGTCCTCTCAGGTGCACTAATTGGAAATATACTAAAAGGTGTATTTTCTTATGATGTGTATTGATTACTTTTATAGCTCTGTTTTGGAGTTTATTTTTATGTCAGAACAGATTATTGATTGAAATAATGAAATATATCATCTACACTATCTCTTTTGGCCCTGTTATGAAGTCATGGCTAGGAAAATTATAAATTTGATTAAAATATATTGGAATATTTTCAGCCAGGTCTTCTTTGGTTTCTGTACAATGAAGTTACTTCTTTTCGGAGTCTTGCTCTGTCGCCCAGGCTGGAGTGTAGTGGCCAGATCTCGGCTCACTGCAAGCTCCGCCTCCCGGGTTCACGCCATTCTCCTGCCTCAGCCTTCTGAGTAGCTGGGACTACAGGCGCCCGCCACCTCGCCCGGCTAGTTTTTTGTATTTTTTAGTAGAGATGGGGTTTCACCATGTTAGCCACGATGGTCTCGATCTCCTGACCTTGTGATCCGCCCGTCTCGGCCTCCCAAAGTGCTGGGATTACAGGCTTGAGCCACCGCGCCCGCCCGAAGTTACTTCTTTATGTGATGTAATGTTGCTGAGTGATTGAGACAGAGAGTTGAAGTCTGACTGCTGAAGTTCAAATGGCAGCTCTACTATTCCAAGCCTTACCTCTCTAAGCCTCAATTTGATCAATATTAAGTAAGAATATCAACCATACCCAGCTTTATTTAGGGATCCATTGAGTTAATGCATTTACTGGTGTTTGGCACACGGTAAGTGCTCCATAAAATATGTTTATTGTTCATAATAAAACTATGAAAAAATATAATCATATTTATAAAGATTATGTAGCATTTTAGATATTCAGGTAATTATTAATTACCTGAATTAATTTCAGCTATTACCTCTTGCTTTTACAACTAATCATTTCAAAGTCTTATGCCCTGAAGTTAAACATGTTAGTATTAGATGCATATTTTTAATTAAACCACTTTGGGAAAAAGTTGTTTGAAAATAAAGATTCGTTTTAGTGCTTAGTTTGCATTCTCAGAATTCAACTGAAACTTGGATGTTTGGTAAAATCATGTTTTACAAATATCTTGATAGCTAGTTGAAAGCTATTATGAGATAATACTAAGCAACATAAATGTAATTTCCTTATATGTTCATTAAATTTCTCAAACTAGTAACATTCTTAAAACGAAGTCTTTTATCCTTGTGGTTGTGGATTTTATATATAAACTATAATGTGTGTGTATATGTACATACATATACAGTACATATATAGATACACACACACACATATATATATAAACTTCTATTTAAGGGAGAAAAATTATTCGTGGCAAAAAAGTAGAGTTTCATGAGGAAGGTATTATTTTAAGTATAGATGTTATACTTTTATATAAAATTCTGTGAAAAAAAAAAATCCTAGCTAAGGTAAGGATTCTTTGTCTGATTCTAGAACACCCAAAAGGATGTTATATAAATCTTCCCTTGCTATACTGTATATAGACTGACAGGGACAGAATGAAAACCAAAGCAAATATGAGGTAAGAATGATTTTTTATTACTTTAGGTATTTCTAGATGTCAGATAAAAATGAGAACATTGCTAAAAATTTTACAGAATGACAGCTCTGCCTTATGGAGAAAATTCTATAGTTTGATGTATGAGGCAGAAAATGTGAAAAATATTATGAAGTACTACCCTGACATAATGATGGAAAGCTGCTGAAAGTGTGCTAACACCAAGAAATATAATAGAGTAAAGTTAAACAAGGAAGAGTGCCATTTTTTTTAATCTTTCCTACCTCAGAAACATGAAGTTTAGCTTTCAAAAATGCAAACCACTACCTTTTATTTTTTACTGACTTCTACATGTACCACTTTACGACCTTACTTGGAAGCTAAGTTCCCAATACCTTTGTATATTTTGCAAATATGAAATAAATATTGAAAGTTATTTAATAATGATAATTTTCTCCTCTACTATAAATGAGTAGACTATAACCTGCTAAATTACTCATTTAATATTTATCCACTCATATGCTACTTCTGCATATACTCTTCTTCTAAGTGGTATCAGACATTTGATGCCTTAAGCCACATGTACCCACAACCCCTTTGTTCTGTTCACAGTAGTAAAATTTGCCTTTGATAAATTCTGTAATTCAAGGTGCTCTGCCCACTACCCTCCAAGAAGTTGACACTTAACCCAGATTAAGCCAAGTGGACTCTCTCCCCTGAGATTTTCCTCTGAGGCCAAATTATATCAGTGGAGGTGCTTGAAGAAATTAGCTCCTACTATCTGGAAATCTTGATATTCCCTGATTCCTGAAACTTTCTAAGTTTGATTAATCAATACCCCTTTGACTCTACAAAACCCTTTATCCTTCAAGTGAATTCTGGTTTTTGGTAAATTTCAATTTGTTAAATTAGCTAAAGTGATTTATGAGGCTTACAACATACATACATATATATATTTATATGTGGATATATATTTTTATATATGGCACATTTAATGGTTGAGTTATGTAATACAGTATAAAATCTCATGACAGAAGCATATAGTTGAATGTGGCAGGATATTCTTAATTCCTTTATTTTATAAGGAATACTGACATGAAATTTTATTTTTACGTAAGCTCTCTGTTTCACTAAATTTCCCCCATATTTCTTATGTGAAGAAAACACTCCATGGGTTAGTACAAAAGAAAATTAAATAACATATTATATATTATTGTATGTATGCTGACACAATCACTTTTACATCGATTCTATTAATACATTAAAGAAGGAAACCTTCTCTGCAAATGCCACTTATACAATTATTTATATTTATATAAGACACAATTTTTTCAGTGGAATGCAGACTAGAAGGTGAGTTGCAGAATAACTCACATTTATATTATTTGCAAAGTTTTATGCATTATTTAAATTTAATATATTACAATCACCAGTGAGAATCACAGCTAAAAACATATCAATGTGCTCGAGTTTATTTCCCATTGGATATCTCTGTATAAATATTGAGAAATGTTGAATTAAAAATTAAAGATTCATTGCAAATTTTACCCTTTAATTTAATTTGCTTTTATAATAGTAATTTTCCTATAACATTTTATGAATATTAAATGAGACAGCTCATGAAAATCTCAACATAAAGATGGGTTCATAACAAGCTCAATAAATGCCTGTTGTGATATTGAAGATAATAATAAAATGATGATGATAATGATAGTGCATATCAACGTGAAAATGAGTCTTGTCTAAACCATTATTTTCGTTTAGGTTTCCTTGATTAGGTTTTGCTAGTTTTCTATACAGTCAAGTCTATGTGTGGAATTTAACTCATTGACTATTCTAAGAAAATCTCTAAAAATATCCTGAGTAGTTATCAATATTTCAACTTTAAACACATAACAACTGTTCCCACTATTTGGGTGGTATAAGAATCTTTTTTTTTTTTTTTTATTTTTTTTTTTTTTATTTTTTGGTATACAGGGAGTGAAGAAGAACTTTCATTTGGAGTTAGGAGATAGGAAGGCAGAAAAAGACCTTTCTCCTGTGGTGAAAACAAGTTAAATCTGGTTTTTTTTTTTTTTTTTTTTTTTTTTTTTGAGACAGAGTCGTGCTCTGTCTCCCAGGCTGGACGGAGTGCAGTGGCGCGACCTTGACTCACTGCAACCTCTGCCTCCTGGGTTCAAGTGATTCTGCTGCCTTAGCCTCCGAGTAGTTGGAATTACAGGCATGAGCCACCACGTCCAGCTAATTTTTGTATTTTTTTTTTAGTAGAGATGGCGTTTCACTGTGTTGGCCAGGCTGTTCTCGAACTCCTGACTTCAATCGATCCACCCAATTCGGCCTCCCAAAATGCTGGGATTACAGGCATAAGCCACCGCACCCGGCCAATCATCCTTTTTTTTTTTTTTTTTTTTAAACATGGCCAGTGAAAAGTGGTGAATAAGAGATTTCTTGTGAACTGAAGTCTAGAGAGAAACAAGCTCAGAAAGCAACTATAACCTTCCAGACCTGGAGATGGGCCTCTGGCGTGGGAGTGCTGGGAGGCTTGCCATAGAAATACTTTATGGGAGTGAGGGAAAAACAACCAGACTCCTTGGAATACATTGTGGGTAGGCAGAACAAATAAGAATTTGAAACAGTTATAAACACAAGGATGGACCATTAGGGAAAGCAGTTCCCTTCCCTCAGTTTTTGCCAAGAAAGCATCAGCAAACCTCAACAGAGAGAAATCACATACCACACATAGTGCTATTCTTGTGTTTTCAGTCCCTACCTGAAGTGAAAGTATATTAAACTGCAACCATCCCCTTCCCAGCTAAAAAGGCAGCAGCTTGGGAGGTTGAGGTTGTCCATTCACAAGTGAACTCATTCTAATTAAAGCTGTGACCCAGCACCAACTCAAATTGATTTTAGAAAATTTCTGAATAATCAGCCTTGCACTCTAACAACTTGTCAGAGAAAAGAGTTTAAATAAACAAAATATAAATAAATTTTAAAATATTTTATACATCAGTTTTTATACAATGTGCAGTCTACAATTAAAAAAAGTTCAGAAACACGAAGAAGCAGAAAATATAAGAATAATCGAGAAAATAATTTAAAAAAATTTTTTTCCATAGGTTATTGCATTTAGTTACATGCGTAAATTATTTACTGGTGATTTGTGAGATTTTGGTGCACCCATCACCTGAGCAGTATACACTGCACCCAATTTGTAGTCTTTTATCCCTCAGCCCCTTCCCACCATTTCCCTGAGTCCCCAAAGGCCGTTGTGTCACTCTTGTGCCTTTGCATCCTCATAGCTTAGCTCACACTTAGGAGTGAGAGCATACGATGTTTGGTTTTCCATTCCTGAATCACTTCATTTAGAATAATAGTCTCCAATCTCATCCAGGTTGCTGCGAATGCCATTAATTCATTCCTTTTTATGGCGGAGTACTATTCCATTGTATTTATATAACATTGTAGGAGAAAAGTGTTAATAAAACAGATCTATTGATGAACAAGTGTTTGCAATGAGTCAACAAAAAAATTAAAAGTAACTATTATGATTAAGTTAAATAATTTACAGGGAAAGATGAAGACTTTGGGTATCTCAAGAAGTAAATTTAAACTAAAATACGATTCATTGGATATGCTAGCAAATGAAGTCAGAAAAAACAAGAAAGTGAGAGACCGAATAAAGAAGACAGATACAGAGAAATATTCAGGCATACAAAATTAGAAGAAAAAATGGTCAATTATTTTTCCAAATTTAATAAACAATTTCAGCTCTACTGATCCAGAAAGTTTAATAAACCCAACTGAATAAAGTAAAAATTGATAATGAGGTATAGTATAGTTAAGTTACTTAAAGCCATGGATAATACCAAAAAAATAAACTATAGGTAAAAAAATACTTTTAAGTACAGTGCAACAATGGTAAGAATTATGGCTTACTTCTCATCAGATAAAATGAGAGCCAGGAGACAAAGAGAGAACATCTTTAAAGTGCTAAGACAGAAAACAGAAACAAAAATTTTCAATCTACAATTATGTATTCAGCATAAGTATCCTTCGAGAATTAAAGCAAAGACATTTTCAATTAAAAAAATTATACTACAAGATCCATACTACAAAATACACAAAAATAGTTCTTCAGGCTGAAGGAAAATTATACCACAGATAAACTTAGATCTATAGAGAAGAATACGAAGTACTAGATACAGCAAATATGAGTTAAATATAAAAGTTTTGTTTTTAAAGAAAGTTTACGTTGTTTAAACTATATTATTAAAACAAAAAATATGTATAGTGGAGATGATAACATATGTAGAATTAAAATATATTACAATATATGATATGAATACTAAAATTGTTTCATCAAACCAAAAGAGGGAAGAAAAGGAAGAACCAAAAAACAAGTAAACAAACAATGGATGAAATAAAAATTCAAAAAAGCAAGATTTTAGCCTTAAATTCAACCATATTAATTATTATATTAAATGTTGATGGGCTTAAATACTTCCATTCAAAGGCAAAAGTTTTATATCTGGGTTAAAAAAAACTCTATGCTCTTCACAAAGCCACCAACATTAAATATTATGAAATAGATATGTTGAAAGCAAAATAATGGAAAAGATATACCACACAAACACTAATCACAAGAAAGTTTGCATTGCTATATTAATATCAGACAAAGTAGATGTCAAGATAAGAAAAATTACCAGACGAAAATATTTGATGTTTTATAATATTTTTAAAAGGGTCAATTCAAAAAAGTATAAATATTTGATAACAGAGATTCAATATATATGAAGGAAAAATTGATATAACTAAAGCAGGAAATTTAAACAATACATATCTATGCCTAGATATTGCAACTTCTTTTCTTCTTTTTTTTTTTTTTTTTTTTTTTTTTTGAGATGGAGTCTCGCCGCTCTGTTGCCCAGGCTGGAGTGCAGTGGCCTGATCTCGGCTCACTGTAACCTCCACCTCCTGGGTTCAAGTGATTGTCCTGCCTCAGCCTCCCAGATAGCTGGGACTACAGGCACGCACCACCACATCTGGCTAATTTTTTGTATTTTTAGTAGTGACCAGGTTTCACGGTGTTAGGCAGGATGGTCTCCATCTCTTGACCTCGTGATCCGCCCACCTCGGCATCCCAAACTGCTGGGATTACAGGCATGACTCCACTTCATTTTTGTAAGTGATCAAAAAAACCAGACCAAAAAGTTAGTAAGCATAAATAAGACTTGAACAATATCAAATACCTACTTGACACTTCTAGGACACTACATCTAACAACTGTATAATATGCATTATTTTCAAGAACACATGGAACATTCACTAATTCAGGCCAAATGCTGGACCATGAAATGAATCTCATTAAGTTTAAGATGATGTAAGTCACACAGGGCATGTTCTCTGGTTATAATAGAATTAAATTAAAATTTAATAATAGAAAATCTCAAATATATAAAAATTAAACATCATACTTCTAAATAATCCACTGCCTTAATAAAGAAAACACAAGATAAGAAAACATCATAAAGCTGAATGATAGTGAAAATCTAACTTATGTAAATATGTGGAATGCATATAAAACAGAGCTTCAGGGTGATTTATAAGTAAATACTTATGTTAGATAAAATATTGCTTTAATGTTAATTTGTAAGTTTCCAATTTAAGAAGCTAGAAAAAGATCAAACTAAATCTAAAATAAGTAGAACCAATTAAAATAAGAGCAAAATAATTTTTTAAGAAATTAAAATACAGAAATAATGAAGTATAAAAAAAGGAACTCCACTTCTTTCAAAAGATTATAAAATGAATAAATTCTTAGCAATATTGATCAACAAAAGCAACAAAACCCAATTACCAATAGCACGGTATCAGGATATGTGGATCACATACACAAAAAGATTATTCCATAATTTATCATAATGGCTAAGGGCTTTAACTTACCATAGAAAACATCTGTGTTCGGTCCTGTTTACTCTGTAAATGGCTCCTAGTTCTAGGTTAGCCTTATTTATAACTATTGCCAAAGGGAAACTAATGCATAAATTGTGATATTGAACATAAATAATGTATAAGAAGAGTGCCTATAATCTCCTAATAAAAACATGGCATATGTTTTAATAATAATATTCAATATTTTAGATATCTTAGAAAACTTTCTAAGCAAACTTGCCATAACTGAAGTGGGTTAAAAGAGCAATTACATTCTTTGGTTACATTTCAAAATGCCTACAAACAGCAAATAAAATGATGTTGAGTAATATTCTGCAAAAACAAGTTTCATCACCACTTCCATGTCTTTATTAAATTGCTTTATATCCCACTTTGCTTGGGTTACTGCTGTTGTTCAGAATCCCCTCCTGAAGACAGGGAACACTTTAGCTTGCATACCAATATGAATAATAAAAAAAAATCCTTGACATATACATCTGTGCAAACATTCTCCCCAGCTACCTGAATTCGATGACATCAATCATAAGGGGCTTCACTGGGTAAACATACATTTAGGTTTTAAGATATGTATAAGTATATGGTATACCTCACTGGTGCCATTGACTATAACTGTAAAATATAATTAAATTTATTCATTGAGTGTTTTGTATCAGGAGAGTCACTAAAAATATCTTTAAACATCTGCTGTGAACCTTGTTTCGATGTGCATTACAAAAATATAGAACATTTAAGATAAAATGCATTATGTTCTCTTGGAGAATATAAAACACAATAAGATGTGGATATGATGGATTTCTGCCAAGCATTTGTACATATCTTCAGAAAATTTCACACATATAATTCCCTGGTGTTAATACTATTGTTCGTTTTGTTCTTAATGGGGTTGGATTTTTAGTCTCAGTCCTCAATGACATTTTGTTGTGCAAATGGTTCTTCTATTTTGGATATGTGCATCCTTTGTCTAATATGATTTCGGACCAACTCTTTGTATTTTCTTATGTCAATATTAGTTTGCCATGCATTTTCCTTTCACACTGGAGCTGGGGCAGATAATACGAATCTGAATGTACAAATATGCAAAAATACACTATGTTCTCACAGAAAAATAATTACCAAAAACAGATTTAGTGTGAAATTGTGCATGACTCTTATTTTAAGTAGCACAGCTTTTACAACTCAAGCATGTATAGAAGCATCAGCATTACCTGTAATACATTTCAGTTGTATATTGCCATTATTTTTCCAAACATTATAAACTATAACAATTCGACTACTCTCTTCAGTAGGCATTTTTCAAGTTCCTGCTTTATAGGAGTTGAACATATATGAACAAAGAAGAGAGGGAAGGGGGTCCTATGCTTTTCTTATACTGTCCCTTCAAATTTATTTCATTTAGAAGTATTCAGAATGAGCTATTAAAATACTGATAATCATTCTCATGCACATCTATTGTCTTCATATTTTTATAATACTACCCTTGCTCACCATGCTGAAGTGCACTGACTTTCCTCACGTTTCTTGAATATTTCTGCATTCTTCTGCTCAGAGTCTATGAATTGATTGCTTCCTGCGATTGGAATGCTTTCCCCCCTAGATCCACATTCTTGCCGTTATTCCCTTTTTACAGCTTCGATTAAACTCCCCTTCTCATTGGATTTTACCCTGATCTCCCTATTTATGATTGCAGTTTCTCCCATCCAGCTGACTTTCTAAATCTAATTTAAGAGTTTGTATTATAAAGAGACGTGGATTTTTTCACGCTTTTATTAAAAGTATTGAGGTGACCATACAATTTTTGTCCTTCAGTCTGTTAATGTGGTGTATTATATTTATTGATTTGTGTATCTTGAACCATCTTGCATCCCAAGGATAAATCCTATTTGATCATGCTGTATGATACTTATAATGTGCTGTTGAATTTGGTTTGCTAGTATTTCGTGAAGAATTTTTGTATCTATGTTCATCAGGGATATTGGCCTATAATTTTCTTTTCTGGAAGTGTCTTTGGTCTGCCTTTAATATCAAAGTATTGCTAGCCTCGTAAAATGAGATTGAAAGTATTCTCTCCTCTCTAATTTTTTAAAAGAGTGTGACAAGGATTGGCCATCAGATCCCAGGCATTTTTGTTGTTTCTGTTGGAAGATTTTATTCACTATCTTATTCACTACTGCTCTGCTTTAATTTCCTATTTTTTTATGATTCAGACTTGGTAAGTTGTATGTTTCTAAGAATTTATCCATTTATTCTTGTTATTTAATTTTTTGACTTATAACTGTTCCAAGTAGTTTCTTATAATCCTTTGTATTTCTGTAACAGTTACAATATTTTCTCTTTCATTTATAAGTCGAGTCTTTTTCCTTTAGACCATCTAAAGGTTTATATTTTCTATTGATTTTCTAATATCTGTTATATGTATTTCTGCTCTGATCTTTATTTTTTTCTTCTGTCTTCTAACTTTGGGCTTAGTACGTTTTCTATTTTTCTTCTTTTTTAAAATTTCCTTGAAGTATAAAGTTATGTTGTTGTTTAAGATCTTTTTCTCATGGTAGGTATTTATCATTAGAGAATTCTCTGTTAGAAATATTTTTGCTGCATCCCATAAGTTTTATGCTGTGTTTCTTTGTCTCAAGATATTTCTCCATTATTGTATTTGATTATATTTCTGCCTTTCTTCAGTTCTGTTAATATTTTCTTTATTTACTTAAGTATTCCAGTGTTGGGTGTGCATATTTTTATAATGGCCATGTCTACTTGACATTTGATAAACTTACCACTTTTTATGATATGGTGTCCTTCTTTGTCTCTTGTGGCAATTTGTTTTACTTAAATTCTATTTTTTTCCTGATGCAAGTATAGTCACGAAAGATCTCTTTTGTTTACCATCTGTATGGGATATCATTTTCTATCCTTTCACTTTTAGTCTATGTGTGTTCTGAAAGTTTAAGTTAGTCTCATATAGACAGCATATACTTGGATCTTGTTTTTCCATTTAGCCACTCCATATTTTCATGGAAAATATAATCCATGTACATTTAAAGTAATTATTGATAGGTAAGGACTTACTATATTTACCTATCAATATCTTTGATATTGATATCCTTGACATATGGTAAATGTCTTTGACATCTTAATATCTTTGCCATTTTGTAAAATTGTTTTCTGAGTGTTTTGTAGTTCTTTTGCTCCTTTCTTCTTTCTACTATTATTGTATTACTGTCTATCTTTTTCAACTCTGTTGATACTTCCTTTATATATTTAGGTTCTACAATTTATTGGGTGCATATATAGTTACAACTGTTATATCCACTTGATAAAGTGGCTTATTACTATATAATGACCTTATTTGTCTCTTATGACAGTTTTTGATGTAAAGTCTATTTGTCTGATTGGCAAACAACTGGTAATCTAACAAAACAAGCCTATGGATATGACATAAATTCCTAATTTAGAAATTAGTGCTGAACACTAATTTCTAAGTCTAAAAACCTGTTGCTGGTAAGTACAATCCTAAGTATTCCATTTTTCACGTGCATTTGTTTCAGTTTACCACTACTATAAGTTTATTTTAAAACAAAATGGAAAGATTTTACCTGCTAAATGCCCTCTCTTCTCACCTTGTATACAACATGACTAAAAGTGTGATTTGCTACATTAAAAAAAAAAAAAGATACACTAAAGGATGTAGGAAGTTCAGAGACATAGCCTTTAAAAAGGAACACATAAAGAGTAAAATTATCCTGCTGTATCATGGGACAGAAAGAAACATATTGGGCTGTCACATTCTAAGGTGGCTGCTATGATTCCCACTTCTTACTTTGCGACCCCCTACCCGTGAGTGTGGAAAGTACTTGTGACTGATTTTAACCAATAGAATATGGCAAAGGTGGTAAGATTTTACCTTTGTGATTATGATACATAAGATTGAAGCATTCTTTTCACTACATGACTCCCTCTCCTGTTCAGTTTGAAGAAACAAGCTGACATGTTGTAAGCCACCCTATGAAGAAGCTACTTTGTAGGAAAAAAAGAGGAAAATTTCTGAATAACAACCAGCAAGAAACAGTTCCTCAATTCAACAGCTCACAAGAAGTGGAATCCTACTGATACTGGCAGCAAATCTATACGGATCTACAGCAACCTTCTTGTCTCCTCAGAAGAAAGAATTTGACCCAGGGGTTATAAGGCAGAGTGAGAGACGAAGACAAGTTTTAGACCAGGATTGATCGCTTATTAAAAAGTTTTAGGACATGAATGAATAGAAGTAAAGTATACTTGAAACAGGTCCAAGCAGGCAACTTGAGTGATCTAGTGCCCTGTTTGATCTTTGACTTGGAGTTTTATACAATGACATACTTTCAGGGTTGTGCGTCCCTTCTCCTGTGATTCTTCCCTTGGGGTGGACTGTCCACATGTGCAGTGTTCTGCTAGCACTTGGGAGAAACCACAAGTGCAGTGGGCTTTCTAGAATTATACACATGCTCACTTGAGGCATTCTTCCCTCACCAGTCTAATGTTCCATATACCAGTTAAACTCCACCATTTTACCTCTTAATGTGCATGCTGGAGCCCACTTGCTCAACTCCTGAGATCTTATTGGGAAGCTGCTGATCACCAGTTTCAAGTTTTTTGTATCTATTGGGAGACTGCCTGTCCCTAGCACTGGCTGCAACCAATTGTTTTAGACTATTACCTGATGGTCACCTGACATTCCTGGCTGGGCGGGGAGGAGTCCTCTTCTGTCCTGCTTATGTCTGCCTGACTACCTACTGTAACACTACCAACAACCATATGAGTTTTCAGATGAGAATTCAACTCTGACTACCATCTTGATTTCAGCCTTGAACAGGATCTGGATAGACTGTGCCCAGATTCCTTACCCGCATAAAATATAAGGTGATAAATGTGTCTTGTTTTAAACTGCTAAGTTTGTACTAAGTATTGTTATTTAGCAATAGATAACTAATATATACATTAATATTTTGTATTAAATATAGTTAATACCTGCTTAATTAGCCCTACATAAGTTATTTGTTGTCTCCTTTTAAGAAGTCTTACATCTATGCATCTTAAAAATACACAAATAATATAAATTAAAATTTAAATACCCAATACAGAGTTGAAAAGTTAAAATTGAATTGCTGTATCAGAGGAAGCTATATCAGAGGAAGACATTTTTTGTCTATTATTAGTTAGTATTAGTTGTTACTGTTGATTAGTCCTTTTTTGTTTTGTTTGAATAGTAGAATTTATGTCGTAGAAGAGTAAAGAATAGAAAATAATACACAATTTCAAATAAGCACATTTTATTTTCATGTTAATGTAATAACATGTATATGCACAATTATTTTTTATATCTTATTTTTGTGGGTTTGGCAATTGATCTCCAACCATTATCATTACTTTATTGATTTTTCCTGTAAATGCTATCAACTTTTGCTTCATATATTTTATTTTATTTCTTTTTGTGTTTGTTTTTGAGACAGAGTGTTGCTCTGTCGCCCAGACTGGAGTGCAGGGGTGTAATCTCAGCTCACTGCAACCTTCATCTCCCAGGTTCAAGCTATTCTTGTGCTTCAGCTTCCTGAGTAGCTGGGATTACAGGCACGTACCAACACACCTGGCTAATTTTTGTATTTTTAGTAGAAACAGGGTCTAGCGTGTTGTCCAAACTGTTCTCCAACTCCTGGCCTTCAGTGATCTCCCAACCTCAGCCTCCCAAAGTGCTAGGATTATGGGTGTGAGCCACCGTGCCCAGCTAGCTTTATATATTTTTAAGTCCTCTTCTGAGGTGGAAATACATATTCCTAATTGGTATACCTTAGTGAATATTGATACTTTAATTATTCTATAATAAATGTTCATCTCTTCTTGTGAGTTATCTTTTTCCGAGTTTAATAATGTTTTTCTTCCATTTAAATGACTCAGCCCATTTATATTTAGTGTAATTATTGATATGTTTGGTTGTATTTATCTCTACCGTTTGCTTTTCTGTGGAATAACTACTTCTGTATTTTTGTTTGTTTGCTTGCTTCTCTTTCCTTTTCATCCTTTGTGCTGATCAAATACCTTTAGTTTGGGAAAATTTTTCAGAAACTTCCATAATTCCCATGAATTCTAGAAAAGATTTTAAGAAAATGTTCATAGCATAGTTAATTGAAAAGAAAATTTATAAAAGTGCATTTAATGTGTAACGAGATTTGGAAACCAATGGGGTGTGTGTGTGTGTGTATCATAAGGATATGGAAAAAATGATGCATGGAAAAACACACAGAACATTTGAAAGAGGATAAGAGGATGAAGAATAAGGAAGATGGGAATTAAAATATACCATTTAGGAGAATTTTTACTTTAAATTTTACCATTTTTATGATGTAATAATGATATAACATGCTCTAATATTAGTACTCAGAACCCAAATTATTATAAATATTTTCAAAATGTATTTCAATTAGTAAATGTATATTCTTGCTCTTAAATACACAAACCTCCACATAAATCCAAGTGCATATGCACACATACACAAACACATACATTGTAATTACAGCAAATTTACTTTATTAATATTTTATTTGAAGAGATCCAGTTTAAAATATAAAGGATAGTTCCTTCATTTTGGTCTATTTTTTGGTTAGTTGCAAATCATTTTAATTATTGTTGAAAGTGACAATCAACATCTTCAAGAAAATTAAACAAGCATTTAAACCAGGTTTTAAAACTATTGATATTGAGTACCAGTCACTCTTCTAAATGATGCGATTATGAACAGAAAACTTTAAGAATTAAATAAATGCCAGTTAAAGTAATTATTCAACTTTTCCTCTTTGTCTTGTGTGTATATTTTACATTGCCAAAAGAATGGGAGAAATATAGTTATATTTCTCTTAAATTTATTAATTGCTTCTCTATTAGATACCTAACATATTGTATAGATGCAGAAAACAATATTGATCTCTCTAAGTTAACTTAAAATCATCATACTGTCCAGAAAATAAAAGTAGCCTATATTTTCCTAAGAGACTTGATAGTTTCCTTGACTAAATAAGTAACTCACACAATCTGAAGATGGTATTTTGTTGAAAAATAAATCTTGTATAAACTCCTTTACTATATATAGTTGTACTTAGTAATTTTGAGTTAATTTTAATATATGTGTACATGAGTGTATACCCTTGGGCTACAAAAGCTAGACCATTTTTTATGTCAAAATACATATGTCAACAATTTAAACATTATGCACACAGCTTACACTGTTTTCACTTCACATGAAAAAGCATCCTGATTCTTTCAAAACAAACTAAAGAAATTGGATTAAAGAGCTTCTGAATTAATTTTAAGGCTCAAAGCAAAATTATCACATCTCAAGGATATTACAACAACTGCAAATAATTTAAAATGTACATATTTAGCATTTATAATTTTTGTATAATAATAAAAACTAGCATATAATCTTTATTTTGATGAGTGTATATGTTAATATATAGTCTCATTCATAAATTCAACTCAATAGAATTGCATAAATATGCCTGAAACATATTTAATGTATAAAAACTGGGCTAAGTACTGAAACAAATACAGAGATGAGCAATGACAATAATAAATACTAAAAATAATTTTAAAATTACCTAAAATTGAATAGATCCAGAAATTCCTCAATGTGATAAAGGTGAAAAAGGGAGAGCAATAACTATTGGAAATAAGTTTGACATGAATCAAGGTATTTGAGAAATACTGTATTGTCTTGCAAACAAGAATGTACTTTGAGAAAATGTTCTGTTTTTATGTATACTATCTGAAAGACACTTACAATTTAGATTTTAGAGTCCCAGACAATATCCTAAAAATATGAAATATTTTAAATAACAATATTACAAAGCTCTGCTATAGTTCCCCCTTTGTATCAAGCATGTGCTTTTCTTCCTTTGCAGATAAGTTAATATGTCATTAGGATTACATATTAACACTTTAACTTAATACAAAATTTGATGAATTTTGTATAGTGGTACATTTTATACTGAATAGAATATACGATAATTTCATATATGGAAGAGACATAGACTGCAGGCTTGACTTTGAAAAGGAGTATGATTATAAACATGTTAATGTATTCAGCCATTGCTTTAACATCAAGTTTATCCTTTAATTACTCTGTGTCCTGAGTATTTTGCAAGACACATCAAGGTCTTTTTTGCCTTCCGTTTAAAGACGGCAAAGGTCAGTCTGCTCCCTCTTTTCCTGAGTCCAATACTCTAAGATGAGAAAATGAAAAATAGGAAAAAAATCTTGTATAAAAATAAAAACACTAAACAAAATTCGACATGCAGTAAGGTTGCCAATAGCAGAAACCATTACACCAGAGCAAAAAAGGGAGGCAAGAGAGAAAATCGTCTCTGCATATCTAAATCGGAATAAGAGGAACACAGAGAATTACAAGTTAGATATCACTCCCTGAAGGGCCATTCCAAGGTGTTCTTGATTGAAATTGCAATATTTGAATGGACATACAAACAATGAGATGTCCTTAAACCATATGTATCATAGAAGTGTGGCAGGGGAAAATGGACTGGGAAGGAACCCAACCAAAAATACCATCCTGGCAAGAAACATCCAGAATAATGGAGAAATTTCAGGTAGTATGCAGCCCTGTAGTTAAAGGCTTGGCTGCCAAAGGAAGAAAATGCCACGTTATCATACCACAAGCCTGAGAAAGAAGACTGAGAACTATGGGGACTAATTACTACTTCAAGGGCAGAGAAATTCAGAAACCATTGAAATAATGTTTAATCTGGACTCCTATGCTCATTAACTTGTCCCCTCTCTAAAAACACTTTCACAAACAGCTGATCCATGGAGAACAGCCTCCACTCAGGGGTGAGTGAAACTGAAAAAGAACTAAGCAAAGCATCTGTGCCAAGACATCCCCAAAACAAAAGGCCAGCAGCAGAAAAACAAAATTATACCACACAGTAGATCACATTTTGTAGATAAACAGTGGAAACAAAGAACAATAAAAATTATAGCTTCTGCGAAATAGCTGCTCAGAAAAGCAACGATAGGCAATGAAAACTGAGCAAACCGATTTCAAGAACAAAACTGAAAGAGAGAAAGAAGACGTAATGAAAATTCAACTAGTATTAGCCTAAATAGGGGTGATTGGTCAAAGGTCTGAAAATACACAAAATCCAATTAGAAATGAGCAGAGTACAAATAAATAGACATAAAAATAGAAATAAAATTAGAGCTATAGAAAGTAGTATGTAACAAACCAGTGTTTTAGATAAGAGAATAAATAAACCCAGAAAAAATTTAAATACATAATCAAAGAAAAAAACGTTAAAATGAAACAAGACCTGCACTAATACCTTAAAGAGACTCTTTGTCTCAATGGGTAGTCGGGAGGGGGAATTATTAATTCCCGGCTAATCAGGATTACTGAGTTATTGAGCTTCAATGACAAAGAATTCTAAGGGAATTTAAGTAAAAGATTAAGTCACCTATAAAAAAGATTTAAAATTTTAGTTCAACTCAGACTTAGCAATAACAACATTCCAGACAAAACTGAGGAGCAATCTTTATAATGTTTTGGGACTGTATCAGAAAACAGGGCAAATATTTGATGCCCTGTATATGCCAACCTGGCATTCAGAGTACACAAGTAACAGGTATCTATCATCAAATAAGCAAAACTCAGTAAGTAAAGTACACAATACTCCTTCCAGAGAATTAACTGTAACCAACTAAGGTATACATTTAGCACTTTTTGGTTAAAATTAATGATGAGCAATTACTCCAAAAACTACAGTGCCTGAGTTTAACTACGGTTGTTGCTAAAACAACACAAATGTTAACAATTAGAAATAAATATAAACTATAGTAAAATTTTAAAAATTTAGGAGATAACCTAAATGAGGGGAAATGAAAGTAAAGAGGTTTTCTCAATGTGTATCATATAATGTAAGTAGATTTATGATTTAAGTTACAAATACTTAAGTTTACCACCTAACAGCTAAAATAAGTAAAATGATAACAAAATTAGAAAATTTGTAAGTAGAGGAAGAGCAGGCTGGAGAAGGTTTGTGTGTACCAATTATTGTCTCCTTCTTATTCAGGAGTCAAGTTAAACTGGTTGTATTAAACCGTTCTTGTGTTGTTATAAAGGAACACCTGAGACTGGGTAATTTATAAGAAAAGCTATTTAATTGGTTCATGGTTCTTCAGACTGTACAGACATGGTGCCAGTATCTGCTCAGCTTCTGGGGAGGAGTTTTACCGAAGCAGAAGGCAAAGTCGGGGGAGGGATGCCACATGGAGAGAGCAGGAACAAGAGAAGAGGAGAAGGAGGAGGACCTAGACTTTTAAAAAACCAGAGCTTATGTGATTTAAGTGAGTGAGAACTTACTTATCACCAAGGGGATGGCACTAAATCATTCATAAGGGATCCACCCCCATGATCCAATCACTTACCTCCAGGTCTTACCTCCAACATTGGGGATTACATTTCAAGATGACATTTGTCAGGGACAAATATCCCAACAATATCACGGGTTAAATTTTAAAACTCAAAAAATACAGCTTTAAGTATAAAATATAGACATTTAAAGATAATCACTAGAAAACTAAAAATACATTATATAGAATCAACATCAGAAATGAAAAAAATCAGATATATAATGAAAGCTAAAAGAGATAGAAATATTAAAAATTGAAAGCCTATGTATGTAAAGTAAATGGCAAATATATATATAAAAATATATAGCAGGGGTTACAATGTTATTGTCAAAATAGCTTCTAAAGGAATGATTGATAGAAAAAAAAGTGCTAAGCAGATTCACTGTGCACCGGATATCACCTCAGGTCACTGCATTTTGGGTTGACATTTCTACTACTTGCACTAGTCCTTTGAGAATACTTAAACAAATTAAGTGAAGCACCTTTATTATTCACAAATAGGCAGCAAGGGACAGTATAAACCTGGGATTCAGGTGAGCCAGACTTCCAACTCTCAGGAAGCTACACAGGGCAGGTGGACTCTCATCTGTGTGGCCCCATTTGCACTTCAGCTCAGGAAATCCAGAAAGCAGTCTTCCCTGGGTTTTGTACTGTAGGGAAAACATGACATGCTGGGCCAATGCATTAAAGGACATCCTGTTTCTGGAAAGAACTAGAACAGATCCTGAGCTCTCTTGGCTAGTCTTCTCCTTATCTCAGGATATTGCATTCTCAGCACATTTTACAATTATTATTGAAAACAACAAGCAAAAAAAGGGAAAAACTGGATTGGTCCAAGGCCACCCAGAGAACTGCCCTGCAAAAAGTAATTTATGATGTACAATCTTTAATGAAAATGTAAGGATCATGGTATTTTTTTAATGGAGGTAAATTCACATAACATAATTTTCATGTATTTAAAGTGTATAGTTCAGTAACATTGAGTACATTCTCAATGTTGTACAACTATCACCTCTATCTAGTTCCAAAACATTTTCATCACACCCAAGGGCAACCTCATGCCAATTATGCAGTCACTTTCTAGTCCCAATTCCCTACAACTGCTGACAAATACTAGCCTGATTTCTCTAGCATTTATGTATTTGGGATATTCTAAACAGACGGAATCAAATAATATATGTCCTTTTGTGGTGAGCTTTTTTCACTCAACATAGTATGTTCAAGGTTCATTCATGTTGCAGCCCATGTCAGCACATCATTCCTTTTTTATGGCTGAATAATATTTAATTAGATAGATATACCACATTTTATTTACACTTTAATATATTGGGGTACATTTGGGTAGTTTCCACCTTTGGCTATTGCGAGTAGTGTTGCTGTATACATTTGTGTCATGCATCTAAATATTAGTTCTTTGTTTTTTGGGCTATATATCTAGAAGTAGCATTGGCCATTCGTATGGTAATTCTCTGTTCAAAGTTTAAGGATCCGCCAAACTGTTATCCACAGTGGTTTCACTATTTAAAATTCCCACCACCAAAATAGGCTTCAAATCTCCACATCCTCACCAATGCTTGTAATTTTTCTTTTCTTTTTTTTGGGGGCGTGGGGGGTGATGGCCATCTTGTGGATGTGATGTTGTATCTCATTATGTTTTTTTTATTTTCATTTTCCAAATGATTACTGATGTTGAGCATCTTTTCGTGTGCTTTTTGTCTATCTACTCTGGAGTATTGTGTACCTCAGAATGTTGCCCATTTTAAAAATTAGGCTATTTGTCTTTTTTTGCTCAATTATAAGAGTATTACATGTATTAAAAGTACCTGACCCTTATCATATATATGATTTGCAAATATTTGCACCAATTCTATACGTTGTCTACGATAGTGTTATTTGATGCACAAAAGTTTTTAATTTTGATTAACTCTATATTATCTATTATCTATTTTTTATTTTGTTGAAATGCTTTTGATTTTACATTAGTTGCCAAATCCAAAATAATGAGGCCTTGTTGAATATTTTTGATGCTATTGTAAATAGATTTTTAAATTTCGTTTTCAGATTGTTCACTGCTAGGCTATAGGAATAAAACTGATTTTGTGTGTTAATCTTGTATCTTGCCATTTGCTGAATTTGTTTATTACTTCTGTGTTTTGAAGCTCTTTTACAGCTTCATTGGATGGTTCGGAGAAGATAGTTAAATTCAAATTCTAGCTCCTTCAGTTACTAGCTGTGTGATCTTGGGCCAGCTGCATAAAAGTTCTGAGTATCTCAATTTCCTCAAATTTAAAAGGCACCTAATAGCACCTATTGAATAACCATTGAATATTAGCACTTACTTCAATGGTTACTACTAGAATTAAGTACTATTGATAAAGAACTTAGAATTAAGTCAAGCACATAGTGAGTATTATACATGTGTTAAATAATTGAAGGACATTAAAATTAATAAAGAACACTCTAGAAAAATATAGAGGTAATTAACACACCAGGGAATTATATTTACCTATTAGCCAACAATAGATGAAATAGCTCCAATAAAATTAAGTAGATAAAGGAGCTGAATAATATTTGCATAGCAGGATACAATATACAGATATATGTTATATTTTTCTAATACTTACACTGTACACAGAATAACCTTTGCAAGTACTCAAGAAATATTTTATTTGTGTATATATTTTGCCAGGAATACCTTTAAGTTTTACTAATAAAATAATAAAACCACTAAACCAATAAAATAGAAATTGAAAATTCTATTTTCAATATATAAAATATATTGACCAAAAATAAATAAAACACCAACTAGATGCTTAAAACCTGTATGTTGGCCGGGTGTGGTGTCTCATGCCTGTAATCCCAGCACTTTGGCAGGCCGAGGAGGGCAGATCACCTGAGGTCGGGAATTTGAGACCAGCCTGACCAACATGGAGAAACCCCATCTCTACTAAAAATATAAAATTAGCCAGGCATGGTGGAGCATCCCTGTAATCCCAGCTACTCAGGAGACTGAGGCAGGAGAATCGCTTGAACCCGTGAGGTGGAGGTAACGGTGAGCCAAGACCACGCCTGGACAACAAGAGTGAAGCTCTGTCTCAAAATAAAATTAAATTAAAATTAAAAAATGAAAATCTATATGTTAAAAAACTCTAGCTCATAAAATAAATAAAATAAAAATATGAATATAAAGGAAATAACAAGAGAGAAATACTACTAGCCAGATCTTTTTTGACACTGATAAAAATGTTCACACAAAAAATTAGTAAGATTATACACCTAAGTTACAAGAAAAAATATAGAAACTAAGATGTTCATTAAGCTTATGAAATTACTATAAGAATAGAAAAATAAAGATATAGAGAAGACAATAATTGACAAAAGTAAAAAAATTTATAAAAGGGAAATCAGAGAAAAAGACAAAATTTAAGCACAAATGATATAAGAAGAGTACATGGCAGAATATAAAATCTTATTTTTTATTATTTTACTTTTTAAAACCATTTCATTGAGATATAATTGATATTAAGAAAACTGTACATACTTAATATGTACATTTTGATGAGCCTGGGAATAAGTATACCCATGAAACCATCACCATCATCAAAATTATAATCAAATCTATCACTTTCTTGAGTTTCCTCATGCCTCTGTTATTATTACTATTGTTTTTCTGAACACCAAACATAAGATCTACCTTCCTAGTAAGTTTAAATATACAATACAGTATTGTTAGCTGTAGGCATTAAGTTGTATAGCAGAGCTCCAGAATTTATATATCTTGCATAGCCAAAACTTTGTATACTTTAACCATTTTCTTCCCATTTCCTCTTCTCCCAGGCCCTGGCAACCACCATTTTTTTGCTTCTCTGAGTTTAAATATTTTAACGTCTACATAGCAGAGACATTATGCAGTATTTGTCTTTCTGTGACTGTTTTATTTCACTTAATATAATGCCCTCTACTTCATCTGTGGTATCACAAATGGCAGAATTTTACCATAATTTAGTATATGCCATGATTTCTTCATTCATTCATCCATGGATAAACATTTAGGTTGTTTCTACATCTTGGATATTGTGAATAATACTTCAATCAACACGGGAGTTCAGCAAACTATTCAGGATCCTGGTTTCAATGACTTTGGATTTGTACCCAGAAATGGGATTGCTGGGTCATATACTAGTCCTATTTTTAAATTTCGAGGAATTTTCATATTGCTTTTTATAATGGTTATACTCATTTACCTTCCCACCAACACTGGACAAGTGTTCTTCTTTGTTTGCATCCTTTGTTTTTCTTAATAACAGTCATTCCAACAGGTGTGAGGTCATAGCTCATTGTGGTTTTGATTTGCATTTTCCTTATGATTAGTGATTTTGAGCATTTTTTAACATATCTATTGGTCACTTGTATATGTTCTTTTGAAAAATGTCTCTTCAGGTCCTTTGCTCTTTTTTATATGGGTTATTTGGTTTTTTGCTATTCAGTTGTATGAGCTCCTTCTGTATTTTGGATGTTAACCCCTTATCAGAATTATAGTTTGCGAAGGAGAAAAGTATATAACTTAGTAAGTGCTAAAAAAAAAGGGTTGTTGTTATAAATCCATTAATTAAAACAAACACACATATACAGGCACTCTACCTAAAATCAGGGTAAATGTAAGAATTTGTGACATTTTTAAGGAACAACTTGCTGGTAAATAAAAGCTTTAAAAATATAATCTCGATAATATCAGCATCATGAAAACACAAATTTTTTTTTAAATAATACTTAAAATATTTTGGTACTACCGAGTAGTCTAATCATGTATTCAGTATATAAATAAGAATATATTTGGCAGATGATGTTATTACATTTCTGCAAAATTCTGAGGAATCAACCAGAATATAATCAGAAACTGTAAGAAACTCTATTAACACATAGAGCTATACAATCAATAACAATGTCAATTATTTGTATATAGAACAAACAAATTTAATGAGAAATGACTTCATTTGTAACAGAAAGAAGAAAAATGAGAAGAAGGAAGAAAGAAAGAAAGAAAGAAAGAAAGAAAGAAAGAAAGAAAGAAAGAAAGAAAGAAAGAAAGAAAGAAAGAAAAGAGAGAAAGGAAGAA
>NW_016807882.1:1049577-1057696 GCF_001698545.2 Rhinopithecus bieti
GGAAGGAAGGAAGGAAGGAAGGAAGGAAGGGAGAAAGAAAGAAGGGAAGAGAACAGAAAAAAGATGACATATATGACTGCAATGTATTTAAGACATAAGCAGAATTATACAGTAGTCCCCCCTTTTATCTGTGTTACTGCCTTATGTGATTTTAATTGCCCATAGTACAATACAATAAGATTTTAAAATAGAGTAAGAACACATTCATATAACTTTATTACAGTACATTGTTAAACATGTTCTATTTTATTATTAGTTATTGCTGTTAATCTCTTACTGTGACTACTTTAAAAATTAAACTTCATTGTAAGTACGTATATATAGCAAAAAGCATAGTATGTTTAGGGTTTGGTACTATCTGTGATTTCAGGGATCCCCTTGGGGTCTTGGAATGTATCCCCTGAGAAAAACGGGGATCTACTATATAAAGGAAATTTGAAAATTTTTTGTAGAACATAAAGTAAACCTTAAATAGAACCACGAAACTTGTTTATCTTATTAAAAGTCCTTAATATTTAAATATGTGATTTCTCCCCTAAATTATTTTGAGTTTTAATAGTATCAAATAGGTTTTGACACTCAACAGTTCTAATATTAAATTTCTTCATAAAAAAATTCAAAATGATTTAAAAGAACAGAGTATTCTGAAAAAAAAAAATTTAAAGGAGATATAGCTTTACCACATAAAGAAAAATACTATAAAACATTAATAATTAAAATATATTTATATTGGCACATAAACAGGTAGACACATTAATGGCACCGTTAGATAACTGAGAAGTACACATGAACAGAGAAATATAATATTTGGATAAATTATGATTCTGAATTAATGAAGAAAATGTGAGTGCTATACCAAAGTTGCAATATAGAACTAAGAAATGTTAAACATTAATTTCACATGAATCAAATATTTAAATATTAAAATTTGCATCAGTAATAGTGCTAGAAGAAAACAATATTTTAAAATAATTTCTAATAGAGGAAGTCCTGTATAAGCAAAATAATCATTTTATATGGAAAGATGTCACTTATAAAGTCAAAAAGAGAAGTAATATTGAACCATGTAATTGCAGATAGTAATAATATATTCTTTTTTATTGCTGTATAGTATACGATAGCTTGAATATAACACTTATTTTACAATTGTTTGCTTCCAGCTTTTGGCTTTTATGAGTAAAGGTGTTATGGACATTCTTATATCTGCCTTTTGGTGAACATGTACACTCATTGATAACAATCCTTGTTACCAACCCAGTATTGGTAAACTTTTCATTTACTCATTGATGTTTGTGTGTTGATATCTCCATGTGGTTTACTTCGCATGCTTATGATTACCAATGATGCTGACAATCTTTTATATAATTATCGTCTGTTTTGATGTATTTTGTGATGTATCTCAGGTCTTTTGACTAATATTTGGATTTTCTCTCTTTTACTATTGGTTTTGTATTAGTATGTTTTCACAGTGCTGATAAAGACATACCTGAGACTAGGCAATTTGCAAAAGAAAGTGGTTTAATGGACTTACACTTCCAGGTGACTGGCAAGGCCTCACAATCTTGGCAGAAGGTGAAAGGCAAGGAGGAGCAAGTCATGTTTTATATGGATGGCAGTAGGCAAAGAGAGAGAGTTTGCGCAGAGAAATTCCCATTTTTACAACCATCAGATCTTGTGAGACTCACTCAATATCACGAGAACAGTGCAGGAAAGACTTGCCCCCATAATTCAATCACTTCTGACAGGATTCCTCCCACGACACATGGGAATTATGGGAGTTACAATTTAAGCTGAGATTTGGGTGGGGACACAGCCAAAGGAGTTCATTATATAATCTCATTATAAGTCCCTTTCCAGTCGTAAATGTCTTCTTCCAATTCTTGGCTTCCTTTCCAATTTTTAATGATGTATTTTAATAAATAAAAAGTCTTATATTTAATAAAACTTCTTTCAGTTATCTATTGCTGTGTAACTACTTACCATAAAAATGAATAATTAAAACATTGCTTTATTTACTCATTATTTTGCATTTTGGAGAGAGCATGGTAGTCTCTGACAGTTGAACTTCTTATGTGGCAGTTTGCTTCCCATAGCACAAAAGAGACACAATGTCATATCTTCTGCATTCTATTGATTTAAGCATATCATATTGTGATAATTGTGCAAAGACAGCTACAAAAATTTTCATTGTAGCATTGTTTGCATTAACAAATCCCTGGAAATAATCAAATATTCATTAATACAGCACTCAATAAATATAACACATTTGTGTAATGCAATATGATCTTATTTAATGATATGGAATGAGTCAAAATTTATGCTGTCTTACGAACTGAAAATAGAGGTCTGCATAAGGTGAAATTTATATATAACATGATCTATTTTTTGTTAAAAATATAAATGTGCTTGTGCATATTCATAGAATAATTCTGGGAGGATGCATAAGCTAATATTGATGATGTTTACATATCACAAAAGACCCTGTAGAATCTTGTACAGAAAATAAACTTACATTTCATTCTCTTTTAATTTTTCCTTCATATGCATATATTAATTTTCTAGTAGAATATTAGAATTTAAAATATATAAATGTAACATTTTAACATATGAACATTAGCAAATTGAATTGTCTTAGCTCAAGCCATCAGAACACAGAACATAGACTGGGTGGCTTACACTACAGACATTTATTTCTCAAAGTTCTGGTGACTAAAGTCTGATATCAGAGTATCAGAGTACCAGCATGGTTGGGTTTTAGTGAGGGCTCTCTTCCTGGCTTGCAGATGGTTGCCTTCTAACTGTGTGCTCGTATAGTGCTAAGAAAGAAATCTAGTGTCTTTTCCTTGTCTTCTATGGGCATTAATTCCATCATGCGTCCCCTACCCTCATGATTTTACCTAAAGAAAATTACTTCCCAAGGACATCACCTTCAAATACCATAATGTTGGGAGTTAGGGCTTCACCATATGAATTTTGGGGAGAACACAGTCAGTTAATAAGACAAATGTTGCTACATGTTTGCATGTGGGTGTATGTGCACATACATGTTTCATAAACATATATATAACAATGTATATAACAACATATATCTAACAAGATGTTGCCATTTTTTGTTTTAATTTTACAATTTAAAGTTATGCCTATATACTTCTGAATACACAAAGGAAGAAAAAAATGGATGGTTATAATAAAAACAAGATGAGAAGCCCAGAAGATTTTCAGAATAATCAGAAATACCCTCAAACAAAAAATGAATTACTCTGAAAAATGTTTTAATGGCTTCAGGAAGTTACAGAGCTCTTTGAAATTAGTGTATGGATACACTGGAATTTATATTGAGTTGCATGTAAAAACATCCACAAAATAGTGCATACATTTTATGATGCCACAGAACATGAGATAGGTGTGACGTAGGTGCATCACTGTATCTCCTAAGACAGTATTCTTTAAAGAGTGTAGTTTTGTTACTGATATGATATGGCTGTGTTCCCACCCAAATTTCATCTCGAATTATAGCTCCTATAATCCTCACATATTGTGGGAGGGACCCAGTGGGAGGTAATTGAATCATGGGGGCAGGTTTTTCCCATGCTCTTCTCATGATAGTAAATAAGTCTGCACATGCTTTCTTGCCTGCTCCATGTAAGACGTGACGTTGCTCCTCATTCAGCTTCTGCCATGACTGTGAGGCCTCCCCACCCTTGTGAAACTGTGAGTCAATTAAACTTCTTTCATTTATAAATTACTCAGTCTTGGGCATGTCTTTATTAGCAGTGTGAGAGCAAACTGATACACTTACTTTTCTTCACTGTGGAAATTTAACCTTGACTTAACCCCAAAGGAACTGCACAATCTTGTGTTCTATATGCCACATTGTATCACATGGGAATTAATGAAGATGTGAACAGATATTTTTAAGACACTTATGAGATTTAGTTACTTGTTATATAAAAATATAATCATTAAAATCTTTGAGGTTCTCACATTAACTTCCAGTTTCTCTACAAGAATCCGGTGTAAACAGTGGCCAGTCTTCAATATTTTCTTGTTGTATTTTCCATTCGTATCTTCCTATTATATAATTATGTTAATCCAGTTTATCATTTTATTCATCTTTATCAAAACGTCAGGTCATTTCTTACTGTATAACACACAACAAAGCTTTATGCTCCCTCATAGAGGCTTTAATTATTACTTTACACCTAATTTTTGAGTCAGTCTCAAAGTCAGCTCTAAAAATTATAACACACTTGTTTTTCTCCATACTGCTTGGAATTTTCCAATAAGTAGACGTTAATATTGATGAGATCTGTGGAATATAGTACTACTGTATCAACATAGGTTGCTCCAATAGATTGGTTTTTAATCATTTAAGAATTTGGGTGTTGGGGAAGAGGGAAGAACAGGGGCATGTTAGTGATTTTTTTTAAACACAGAAAACTTGTAATATGACTTAATATTCAGATAAAATTGTTGAAAATGCAGTTTGAAAAGTAAATAAAAGCTGTAAATTTAGCCTGAAGCAGAGCTGTGAGGCAAACTAGGAAAGAAATGCCTTCTGTGGACATTTGCCTCTGGACAAAATTTTTTGTTACAGCTGCTATAGGAGCAGCTGAGTCACCAAATAGCCTCTATGAGCAATTGCAAAATGCTAAGGTTTGACTTCTTACCCATCTTTCTCTGTAACCTCTCTCTAGAGTTGGATGGGAAAAATAAGGTTATAGCCTTGGGAAAGAAAACTGATCACATCCTACAGCTTTCAACTTTAGAAATTCTGAGCCAGTACCTACATGTTGCAGAGGTTTGGATTACAAATTAAGAGAATAAACTAAATCATTTTGGTTCCTGTGATCCTTTGTGATTACAGTAACATTATATTTACTTGCTGTATGATAAATAAAGTCATTGCAGCTGAGTGGACCTGAAAAGTCTAGACTCAAAAAGCCAGACCAAAATTATGACGTAAAGTCAGATATCAAAATAAACTTTCACTTTTTTCATTGCTTTGCATATTTTATTTACTGTAGTGAACATATATAACATGAATACATCAGTGTCACATCTTGTCTCCTCATTGAAAAGAATATGATCTAGCTCCAGGCTGCTGAAAACAAAATTAGTAAAATGGTAACATAGTTACTTTACTTTAAACAAAGAAGCTGAGTGTTTTGATGCTGTTTTTGTTATTTAACCAGGAAAAAAAATCTATTTTATCCTTTGGTTACTTTGCATTACAAATGTGAAAATTGATATTGAGAGCCAATGGAAATGGTAAATTATAAATAAAATAATTATGATGCAATCTTCAAACAAAAAGTACCAAGGCAAATCAAGTAAGAGCAGCTTCACGAAGTATGTAGGGTGTTATGAAGGCACTTATGGAATTAATTGCCTCATTCTGAATTATATAACTGTGTGTAAGCACATTGCACATTGGTGTAAATGTTTAAATCATATATTCAGTCCATAAAGTAAAGCAAGTATAATACGCAATGAAAAAATCTCTTTCACCCTTGACATAAGAATGTATGTCCTTTTAGCTTCTTATTTATTTTATGACAGATCTATTAAATAAGAATGAAAAATAAAGAATTACAAAACCAATCTATTTCAGCAGCAAGTTGAATATCACATTGTATTGACAAACAGTCCTGTATATGCTACTTTCCTAGCTATATGGTTTTGACATCTACATGTCCCCTTTAATAAAAAGCATTCATAATAAATTTAGAATGAAGCTAGAATAAATAGCCTTTGTAAAGTCCTAGTAGTATTTATCTTTAATGTAAAAAATCCTTTCCTTTAATTCAAATCCTACTTTGTAAAGAATAGGTGACAGAACTAAATGTATCTACAGTGGTTTTTGAGATTAATGGAGCTTAATGGAGAAATAATTAAGTGATATTAGAGGATAAATAATCCATAACAGTGGTTCTCAATCTGGACTGTTTCATGAAAATCACCTATTGTAGCTAGGGCTGCCATCACAAACCATGATGCACTGGGTGGCTTAAACAACAGAAATTTATTTCTCATAGTTCTGGAAGCTGGGAAGCTGAAGGTCAAGGTACTGACAAGGTAAATTTCATTTTGAGGCCTATTTTCCCAGTTTTTAGGTTGGTGTCATCTCTCTGCATGCTCACATGACCACCACATTCATGGGTGGGAGAGAGAGAACAAGCTACCTTCTTATAAAGCCACTAACCACATCATGAGGGCCATATTCTCACGACCCCATCTTACCCTAATTACCTCCCAAAGACCCCATCTTTAAATATCATCACATTAGCTATTATGGCTTCAATATATGAATTTTGAAGGGATATAACCATTCAGTCCATAATATTACCTGAGGAGCTTTTAAAAAAGTACTAATGCTTGAGTAGCACCCTCAGAAATACTGATTTAATTGGCCTGGGAGTAGATTGGACAAATGGATTTTTGAAATTCCACAGGTAAGTCTAATATCCAGCCAAATTTGAGAACTACTCATCTGTAATAGAAAGACCACATTTTTAATACATTCTCAATGTGAATTATTTCAACTGAGACATATCTTTCTTATTTTTTTACATTTTTGACATAGTTTCAAACTTACAGAAATATTACAAGAACAGTAACAAAATGTCCTATATACATTTCCACAGATTCTCCAAGTGTTAATATATCACCACGTTTCCTCTATCCTTCTCTCTGTGTGTCTGTCTCTCTTTCTCCCTTTCTGTACACACATACATATATACACACACACACACACAGAGAGAGAGAGAGAGAGAGAGAGAGAGAGAGAGAGAGTGAGAGAGAGAGAGAGAGAACTAAGATGTAGCCATGATACTCCTTTACCGACTTTAAATACTTAAAGAACATCATTTTATATGATCATAGTACAATTGTCAAAAATAAAAAAATTTATGCTGATATTGAAGGAGTTTGTTACACAAAGTATATCACTTTTGCATAAGAAACATTTGGAACTAAAGGCACTTAAACAGAAGGTGTGAGAAAATCATTGACCTTCGTTCTGTTTCTTAAAAACAAGAAATGGAATTCCCATGTGAAAGATATCCTCCTTATATTAGAATATATCATTCTTACTATCAGGACAAGAATTTGAGGCAGAGAGAAATCTGTAAAAAACACCCTTTCTAGTCATTTCTTTACCCAATTAACTATTCTACGCAAATCCCTTTGCCTTGTCACATTTTCATAATTTACTACACTTTCTCCAATGCAGTATTTAAGTTCAATACCAACTATGACTTTGGGCCCTCATCTCCTTGTAAAGGTTCCTGTGCCACATATGATTTGTATCAGATAAATTTGTATGCTTTTCTCCTATTGATCTGTCTATAGCCACTTTCATTTTCAGACCCAGCCAAAAACCCTAAGAAGATAGAAATAAAATCTTGCCTCTTCTACATGACAATGCTATTACTGATCAACAAATAGTGTTACATTTTGCCAGTTGTTTAAAAAATGACATTTATGATAATTTGCCATTTTGGGAGATAATCATGAGTCTTCTCTTTACAATTAATGGAATTTCTTAATGTATTTTTTTATATGATTCAGTTCACGAATATTATGTTTTGAAATTTTGTATTATTTATAAGTGAGATAGGTCTGTAATTTTCTTTTCTTTGTATTGACTTTTTAAGGCTTAAGTATCAATGTTATACTTTTGAAAAGAAATAGGATATTTTCTTTAATGTCAATTCTTGAAAAGTATATAAACTATTACAACATCTTCTTTAGATGCTTGTTATAATTCCCTCATGAAATCATCTTGACTGCTGTGTTTTTTTGTGTGTAGTTTTTTGATAAGTTTCTCTAAATTTCTTTAAGGCACATTGGTCTGTTTAAGCTTTCTGTCCCTCTTGATGTCTGTTTGGGTAATTTTATTTCCTTAGAAAATAATCCATTGTATCTATATAGATATTTGTAAAATGTTTTCATAAGTTTTAAAAGAGCCTTATTTTCCCTCTTGTATTTTTTATTTTATATTTTTGTTCTTTCTCCATTTTTCTAGATTAAGTTAGTTCATCTAATTTGTTATTTTTAAAACGTATACCGGAATGTTAGTCTATTAATTTGACCAAATCTGTTTATATTGTCTACC
>NW_016807882.1:1060454-1063052 GCF_001698545.2 Rhinopithecus bieti
TTATTCTTTTATTATAAGAAGTATATTAAGTTATACAGTTTTCTCTGATCATTGCTTTAATGGAATTCCACAGGTTCAGGTATGTGTTCAGATAAGTGATTTTATCTTTTCAAAATTATGTAATGTAAATTTTATTATTTCCTTTGACCTGAGAATTGTTTTGTAATTCTTTTTTAAAGTTTCCAGTTGAAAGGATCTTGTTTTTTTCTAAATATTTTGTGCATTATGTTCAGAATATTATTTGTAATATTTATAGTTTAAACTATCAAATAATTTGTTTTACCTCAGTACAATTAATCTCTAGAAGTCATATATATTTCTTTTGAATTTCAGCTATGACTAAAGAGACTCCCTTCCAACCAGAAAGCAAAATCTAGAAAAGACTTCATAGTGGTGATACTAAACAGTGTTAAGCATGGGGTGCCATCTGGTAATATATAAAGTCTACTATTGGATGATTAGCAATTTGAAGATGTAGAACATGAGAGACTGACATACAGTCTACAGAAGAGGAAGAGATAAAAATTCCTCACCAAAGATATAGCGCCAAAGATGTAGAACCTGCAATCTGAGTCCTGTCTACTTGCTTTTATTTGTCTGATGAGGCAGTGGACTGTCGGGGCAGAAACTTAGGTTCCCAGGCCAAATTGCCTTTGTTCAATACGTTGTTCCGTTGCTTAGTCATTGTCACTATGCCATGACTGCCTTACTCTTCGTCTCTCAAATCTTTAGTGCTCACTTTGTGCCAGACCACACTAAAAACTAGCCATATGAGGGAGAACAAAACAGACAAGGAATCTCTGCTCATGGAGATTATAGTTTACTAAGCTGGTGGAGCAACTAAAAATTTACATTAACAAAATGTAAGATGGTTGAAATTTTTCAGCATTTTCTCTAAGGGAAGCACATTATTGAGACAAAGAGTGAAAGAGAAAGGGATTAAATTAGAAAAGACAGAGAATATCTTTGTGGAATTATAGATTCAATCTTCTCTATTGTCACAAAAAATTAACACTCTCTTGCTTTGCTTTTGCCGTTAACAGCATATCATAATTCCTTCTCATTGTTGCCATGACATTTATTAAATATAACATGAGTTTCTTCTATTCTGTTTGGCTAAAAAGATGTTTTGTCAAGTTTTCATTATTTGAAAACCTGACTCTTGCCCAAACAATGCAAGTCAACCTCATCGACTTATTCTTTTAACTTTAGGATCCCAATAGAAAATTTCTCAGTTGTGAACTATGACAATGAAATGTATCAAGTAACAGCCATTCACATTATCAACATTTATACTGTATTTCTTAGATTATGTGCATACTGTTGGTAATAACTAGGATATTTACTATTAAAAGTCAATCAAGTTTTAAAAATATGGGTATTTCTAATGAAGAAATATGATTTAGAGAACGAAAATTTTACAAAACTTTAATAAAACTTACAACTGTTTAACATGTGTTTTCTTTTTTCGCTTTAGGCAAATTATGTCATCAATGGGGATAGAAGATTAAAAAACAGGAATAACTGATGCCATTAATACAATACCCAATAATCTATTTTTGTTTACTTCATCAGTAATAGAGTATCATGTGTAATTATTTTACCTTTGTCTATAGACAAATATAGATTGAATGTTCTTTTATATTACTATATATTGATTATGTTGTAATATAATTGTATATTATATTGTAATAAAATAACATTCAAAGCTATTATCTGAAAAAGAAAAGGAAATTACAAAATATATTGAGGAAGAAAAAAGGGACCATTGATTACAAAAACCAATGCCCAATGCAGTTCTACAAAACAAACGAATCTATACAAATCTATGATTTTACAAGAGTCTATAGATTGGTTAATATGGAGATGAGCCAAGAAAGAATAAAGGAAAGAACACAAGACTCAGAGAAGAGAATTAAGCTGGGCATGATGGCGTGCACCTGTAACCCCAGCTATTCAGGAGGCTGAGGCAGGAGAATCACTGGGACATGGGAGGTGGAGGTTGCAGTGAGCCGAGATCAAGCCACTGCACTCCAGCCTGGGTGACAGAGTGAGACTTGGTCTCAAAAAAATAAATAAATAAATAAATAAGAAGAAGAGGAAGAAGAAGAAAGAAAACAAATATACAGACCAGTGCAACAGAACAGACGCCTCAGAAATAGTGCCACACATCTACAACCATCTGATCTTTGACAAACCTGACAAAAACAAGCAATGGGGAAAGGATTTCCTATTTAATAAATGGTGTTGGGAAAACTGGCTAGCCATATGCAGAAAACTGAAACTGGACCTCTTCCTTCCACCTTATACAAAAAGTAACTCAAGATGGATTAAAGACTTAAACATGAGGCCTAAAACCATAAAAACCCTAGAGGAAAACATAGGCAATACCATTCAGAACATAGACACGGGCAAGGACTTCATGACTAAAACACAAAAAGCAATGGCAACAAAAGCCAAAATTGACAAATAGGATCTAACTAAACTAAAAAGCTTCTGTACAGCAAAAGAAATTATCATCAGAGTGTACAGGCAACCTACAGAATGGGAGACAATTTTTGAAATCTATCCATCTGACAAAGGGCTAATATCCAGAAT
>NW_016807882.1:1063813-1078470 GCF_001698545.2 Rhinopithecus bieti
AAGGAAGGAAGGCAGGAAGGAAGGAAGGAAGGAAGGAAGGAAGGAAGGAAGGAAGGAAGGAAGGAAGGAAGGGAGAGAACTGGGCACTGAATAACCATAAAAGGTAAAATTTTTTGAAAATTGTGTTTGTGCTGTGCACTATGCATTGAATACATAATTTCTAACCTCCCTACATCACTGCAGATAATTATTAAGCAATTATATAGCTAGGGTAGACTGTCTTCAATAAAATTAATTAACCCGCCTTCAGTTTCTATATCACTGGCATTTGAAGGCAAGTCTTTGATTTAAGCCCATGTGCATTTCTTGCTGCTGGGCTGTTGTTACTCAAGTTTAAGAGAAGGCTCTTCTAGCTAGTAGGTGAAAACAGAATTCCCTCCTACAGAAAGAACCTGATCTGGGAAAAATTTGACAAAAAATTCTGATACATACTGTGTACCAAGATACTTGAAAGAAGCCAGGTACGGTGGCTCACGCCTCTAATCCCAGCACTTTGGGAGGCCAAGATGGGTGGATCACCTGAGGTCAGGAGTTCGTGACCAACCTGGCCAACGTGGTGAAACCCCATGTCTACTTTAAAAAAAAAAAAAAAAAAATTAGCCAGCTACTTCGAAGGTTGAGGCAGGAGAATCGCTTGAACCCAGGAGACACAGGTTGCAGTGAGCCAAGATCACACCACTGCACTCCACCCTGGGTGACTAGAGTGAGGCTCTGTCTCCAAAAAAAAGATACAGAATGAAGTTTCAGATAAAGCCATGAGATGGTTTGCATTTCTGTTGGATGAATCATGGAGAAAAAGAAAAGATGTAGCTTCTGTTTTTAAAAAGAAGACTACATCACATTCTGCAAATCATAAACAGATGTGATTATACAATCCTGGACAAGATTATTGAATTAGATATTTAAAATTTATGTGCTTAGAAAGTAAACCCATTAATAGTAATATTAATGGGTTCAGTTAGTATATGCCATTATGACTAATCTAATAGTCCCTTTTTCTTACATGGATTTAGCAAGGCATTTGTCTAAGTTTTTCATGTAGCCTAATGGATAGGAAAAGAAATGTAGGTTACACATGGAAATTTAGAGAGACATTTGTTCATTATATTTTAATCAATAATGTGAACAAAGATATTGAATACATTTTACAAAATTTATAAATAATAGAAATGGTCATTAGTAAAGTAATTAGAAGCTAAATAAATTTTAATGTAACAGAGTGATCAGTTTAGTAACATGACTTCAAAGTGGGCAAATATAAACTCTTGCATTTGCTTCCAAAAGATGGAAGAAAGTGGTAATTTGATTTAGCAACAATGTCTAGGAAGTGAGGACACATGGCATCTGAGTAAAAGTTAAGCTCAGTATCAATCTCAATTGATAATATATTAGTACTATGTACTAACCTATGTGACCTACCTTAATAAAATGATAGTTGTTAAATTTTAATGTTAATTATAATTACTTGCCATGTTTGTTAGATTGTAGAATTTCAGAATTATTGATTTGGGTCCAAAATAACCAAAACTTTTCTCATTGCAGAGCTATCAAAAGATGAAAGAAATTGCCTCTGGAGTCTTTGTATTAATTATTTTACCTTTCAAAAATGCCAACTCTTGTGAGAATAGATCCAAATAAACAATCTGCAAACAGCAAGGGATATATATATATATATCCAGATTATTTAAAGCACTTTGGAAGTAACCACTTATATATAATAGATATACTATTTATAGATGATTAATGCAGCTTAATATAACTTCAGAGTTCTCAAAATATTAGGGCTCAGGACCCCTTCACATTTTTAGAACCTATTCAGGACCTCAAAAGCTTTTAAAATGTGGATTATAGCTATCAATATTAACCATACAAAAATTAAAGCAAACAATTTAAATGTATTAATTCAATGAAATATAACAATAATAACCCTGTTATGTTGAACACAAATAACATTTTACAAAATATAGCTCTATTTTTCCAGCACAAAACTTAGTCACCAAACTGACTTTTTTAAAAATCTGTGTATGGCTGACTCATTGGAAGACAGCTGGATCATTATATCTGCTACTGTATTCAATCTGTTATATTTCATTGTTTTGATTGAAATATGTGAAGAAAATCTGACCTCCCACAAATACACAGATAGAAAATAAAGGACTGTATTTAGTAGCTTTTCCAGATAATTGTTTATATTCTCCTTTATGTCAAAACTCAATATGTGGTAGTATTTAAGGTTATTGGCAATATGAAATTTAAATAATATCAATTAATTTTTTGTTTCCTATTAAGGCAAAATCCATTGATCTATCTTGCATTTTTGAATAGCTAGATTACCTATAAGCAATTTCATAATATCATACATTAGTCATTTGGAAAATATTGTTTCACTGAACAATGCAGGTCTTCCAAATGTTGATATATTTTATTAGAGAGTATAAATAAACCACATTCATTAATAGTAGCACCACTCTCATCAGAAAAATCTAGTAGTATTGGGAAGGTGGGAAGATTTGGATATGAGATTTTTAAAATTTTAACTTGAACTTCAAGTTCAAAGTTTTATTGCCAACAAATATTGTCAGTAGTTTTTCCTGAAGTAATAGTTTTATTGCATATATTTTTTGAGACAGTGTCTGTCAAATACCCAAATTTGGATAAACTCAATTTGTGTTAAGCAGTTGTTTTCAGGTAAAAAACAGTGTTTCATTTTTTTAAAAAATTGTCACTTTGGAAAGTTCGCAATTCAAACAATTGTCTCTCCTTTGGACGATTATCACACTATAATATTTAGCAGAAGTGTTTTATATGTACTTCTTAGTCATACACATTAATAATAAGATGTCTCAGTGTTATTATGAAAATCATTTTGACCTCACAAATCCCCGAATATTCTCATGGCACCCTGGAATTCTGCAAAACACACTTTGAAACTTGTTGGCATATTTGTTAAAAGCATGGTATAGGTAACTTTTCTGGGTGTGAATCACAGCTCTGATTTGGGCTATGAACAAATTATCCTCTTCATGTCTCATTTGGCTCATCTGTAAAGTGAAGCAATAATAGTGTTTATTGCTTAGAATTGTGTAAAACTCAGAATAGTAGCGGGCATATCATACACACTCAATTTTGTTTAGCTATTAGTACTAGTATTAATAATAAATATCACCAGTGTATTAACTTAGTAGAAGCAGTATATATACTATTCCATGAGTTAATTATGCTACTATATTCTCTCTAAATTATTTATAAATTTAAACTTTCCACTTCTGTAAGCCAGTTTTTTCCATGAGACAGAAAAAGTGACAGTCCACCTGAAAGTGATTTTCTAAAGTATCATTAATCCCCCGTCTTAATTTTGTAATTCATGCTAATGTAGAAATAAAATTTCTAGTAGATGCCAACTTCTGAGAAAGTAGCCAGTGAAAATTATATTTTAAATAAATCTGTAAAATCTGAATTTAATTTACTTCATTAATATCAATGAATTTTTTAATGAGATTCTTATATTTTACTCAATAAAGTACAGCCAGATAACTCTTGGTTTCTATTTTATAAGCAAGGGAAATAAAGGAATTTTCTAAATCTGAAACAAATGTCTACTACTATATTGACAAATAGTGTTGTGATTGTCAGAGGACATCTATCTGGGTAGTGACATGTGTAACAAATACAAGGAATCATGGAAGTGAGGCCTTAGCAGCAGTTTGATTATTAAGATAAGTTATCAAATATGAAGGGACTAGCAGTAGAGATAGCCAACATAGCTCTACCTGCCATCCAACAATAGCCAATGAGATCATTGGAATAACTTTCATAAGTAAGCTCTTCTTCACAATCCAACTTTTGGTATACCATGTGTCACCATACAGATACCTATAGCCAACCAATTATTATTTTCAATAGATTCTTCTTTCAAGCATCTCAGAGACCCAGTTACACAATCAGGATCCAATATCCTACTATAACACAAAATAACAAGTCATGATACTTTTCTATAACACTTTAGCTTCTTTTATATAAATACTTTTTAAAAATACAGTAATTATTTCAATTATAAAAATTTGTTTTGTTCTCCTGAAATAAAAGTAAAGCAATTTGCATAATAGAAAACTCTCTTTCCATGATATCGAAATATTTTTAAAGTGAAGTCCTACTTAACAGATGGAGTTTTAAGGGCACATAAAACATTAACATGCTTGGGAAATGTAGTTAATAAGTTAATTACATTTTACTTCTTTTTTCTTGATAATATAAACCTTTTGAGATAAATTTATAACAATGTAACTGCTTTTCTTATTTTTAAATCCATGATTGCAATTGAGGCATAAAAAACTAGTATATTTTGGAAAGGAATTGTCAATATTTAGCCCTATTTATTGGTGGAATCTTACTCTTTAACTTTCCATATTTTAAAATTAAAATTAACTTCCTTTTGTTATGGTTTTAAATTCTGATATTCTAAAACGTTACTTATAAAATTTCACAACTAGTCTGTGCCTGTTGTCTTGAAATTTAATATTGTTACATTACAATTTGGGAATATTAAAATCCTCTGCATTTAGTGTAAACAGAAGAAGTAAGGCTTCTTTCTTCTATTAAAAAGCAGAGACCCTGAATGTCTGGTCGAGAAATAATTATGCTATACAAGCAAAAATACAAAATAAAATGAATTACTAGCTTTATCAAATCTTTATAAGTAAGGACAATTTTTTATTGTAATAAAAAAACTAAGAAGATAGGACAGAGGGGCAAGAATTGGATGCAGGTAGGGTGGAAAGGAAAGAGGAAAAAACAAACAAACAAACAATAAACAAACAAACAAACAACAACAAAAAGACTGCTTTCCGTTTTCCCTTCACCAAAGCTGGTTTTACTCTCTTGGTCCCACATTTTAGAAAATGAATTTTGAAAGAGAGAACAAGAAGAATCCATTAGAATTAATATATCCTCTGTTACAAGCCACTGGAATTAGGGGAAACAGGAATAGGAGCTTCATATTTAGTCATGAGGATTTAAATGTTAAGACCTCAAATCAGGAAATGTTAACTATTAGGATATAAGAGTTTGGACTCACAGAGGGAAAACAAAAACTATAGAAGAAATTGTATAGTACAGGACAATGTAACGGTGGGATAACCTGGATAGGATGTCATGGTGGGACTGTAAGCTGCTAAGAAATGATAAGATAAAAATGACTGAGGACTTGAGGATAGATTTGACTTGAGGATAGAAATGACAAATGATTCTCATAACTACTTTGCCTAGAGTCCCCCTATTTTGGAGCACTCTATCTTTTCTGAAGTCTTATCATAGGTTTTCTTTCTTTTTAATAACACTTATATTTTAATTGTGAAATGTTTCTAACATACAGCACATACAGTGACCTATGCCAGACCTTTAGGGACCAACTACATTATGAAGGTCACTGAACCAGCAGAATCCATGCGAAAGATATATGAGAAAAGAATTAACACGATAGGAAGCACCTCCTCAATTTCCCCCAAATCCTCGCAAGAGTGCACATAAATTTCAGTGGTCAGGGTAGCCTATGTGGCAAGAACAATCAGCTAGTTCTGAAGAGCACAGAGTCTGGGGCTGGCAAACTGTTTCTACTTTTTCTCCAATCCTTCAATCTTATTTCTTCTAAGTTCCTCTACATTTGACACTGTCCTCCACAAATCATTACAGATCAATAAAGATAAAGTGGACAACCAAGTGCACTGCTCAAAATGATGCCTGCAGACAGGATTTCTCTTCCCACCAACTGCCTACCTGGGGTTTTAATGCCATAGACTTCCATTTAAGTTTGGTGATATTGAAAAGAGCCAATTAGTGGCCAAGTACATTTTTTGTTCTTAGTCACCTAGTCATAGGCAGTCTCCATGAGGCCATAAATGAGGGTTGAGATGACACAGCATAAAACAGGGGCAGGTGCATGCCCAAGGAATCAGGTGATCTGCTCATGTGGCCTATTTGTGCCTTCAGCATCTGCTTGGGCCTACCTCCTCTTCTGGACATAGGGATCCATCAGTGATTTATCAGCTTACCTACCTTCTAGGAGATGTAGACTGACAAAATATGAAAAATGATTTTGTGTACAATTGTAATGACTGTTAATGAGAAAGCAGGTATGAGAAATGAATAGTTCTTATGGGTTGTAATTTTACAATTACAGACTCACAGAGACTCACAGAGAAGGTGATACTTAAGTAAAGTGAAAGAAAAAATAAGTGAAGGAAGAAGTCATGCGGATATCTGTGGGAAGAAGTTTCCATGGTGAGAGAAAACCTGCATGAGGTAGGAACACGCCTAGAATTTTAGAAGACACCAGTGCTCACTGGAGTATAAATGGTAGTATAACGGTGAGTGGAAGATTAATGACTTATTAAATCATTCATAATCTGGACGCCACCGCCACTGGCACTCTGTTTTCAGAGAGCCAGTGGCAGCCAGATTATGAATGATTTTATAAGCCATTGTAAGGACTTTCTCACTTCTCTGGGGGGTGAATTAGGAAGCCATTAGAGAGCTTTGGCAAAGATGTGACATCACCTACTTACATTTAAGTAGGATTTTACAGGCTTCAGCATTCAGAATAGACTGAAAGGAATCAGGACAGTAGCAGGACATCAAGTGAGGAGATTACTGCAATAATCCAGGAAAATAATAATGGTAGCTTGGACTACGGTTACTTAGTGGGGCAGATGGTCAACAGTGGTTAGACCATTTAGCCAACAGGATTTTTTTGGATGAGTTAGATGTGGTGTATGAGATAAAGAAAATAAATGGTTTAAGAAACTAGAAGAATCTAAGAAGAGCAACACTGTGAGAGGACAGACATGGGGACTGGGAAATCAAGTCCATTCTGAATGTATTAATTTGCGGTAATACTTGGACAATTGTATATTATATATGTATATATAGGATATGAATTGGGAATTCTTAGTGTGGAGAGGATATTTAAAGCTAGAGGCTGTGTGAGATAATTGAGTGAGTCACCTGGAGAGGAGAGATATAATCCACAGACTGAGCCCTGTGTGGTCCGGTGTTAAGAAGTCAGATAAATGAGGAAGAACAAGCATGAGAGATGGAGATGTGGCAGCCAGTGAAGAAGCTAAAAATGAGGAATGTGTGTGCATCTCAAAAGAAGGTCAAGGAAGAAATGGTGATTGGGGAAGTATATTAGACTTTTTCGTTTCATCCTCCACATCTCCTAATCTTTTGGTATTGTCTCTCTATTTATTATTCCATGAAGAATTCTATATAATTTCTTCAAAGGCAATAGAGCAGAGTGTTTGAGAGCAAAGATTACAGAGACAGTCAACTTATCACTAACAAACTCCAGGCAGCCAGAACATATGAATGAACACAGTAATGATAACAACAAGCAATAATTTAAAATAATGGTATCACAAGTGTTATATAACACTTAGTTGTATACTTAGCAAGCACTCAATAAACTATAGCTATTATCTATCTTCCAGGTCACCAGTTTCCTATTCACCAGTTTCTAATCAGCTTACTTGTCAATCTAGTTTGTAATTTCAATGGTCATTTTTTATTTCTAAAATGTATATTTAGTTCTTTTTTAAATATTCCTAATCCCTTGTAGTGATGTATTTATTTGCCTCTTTTTTTCTTATAGGTTCAATTTTATGTTTGTAGTAATTTTAAATAGAAATCTTCATAATCTTTACCAGTTTGCTTTATTACTTAAAGTTTTGAAGTTCTATTAATCTTGCTTGAGTGCCTCTTATAAGACATATTCTTTTGAGTGTTTTGCAAACTTAGATTGTGAGCTTGCTTTCCAAGGGCTTTATCAATAAGGATCCTGTGTGGCCAGAGATTTTTTGCATTCGCTTCTTCCTAGTATCCTGCACCTACCACTGCCTTCTGGGCCAACACCTCTTTTAATTTCTCAGTCTAGGGTTTTCAGAACCATTTGATTGATATCAACTGAACCAGAAACCCAGCAGATGCAGAACCATTGTTTTGACTTCTCAAGATATGTTTGCCTACTCGGGATCCAGGAGGACATACTGGCTTCCTCATTATTCCCATGTGCAATTTACGCAGACTTTCTCTGTGCATGCTGTTAATATGAATGCAGTCTCTGAGACTTTCAGCTCTACATGGAAGTTCCATTACTAAATCCTTGCTCAGGTCATAAAGAACAATAATTAAGACCTCCACGCAGCCCTGATGCCAACTCATCTTCTTACAATCTGCATTTAAGTTCCAGTGCTATTTCTTTTGCTTGGGGATTTCCTTTCCTTCCTTGTGACAATTTTTTCTAAACTTTATCCCACATTTCTTATAAAAAACAGTGTACATTTTTGGAGATTGGTTCAGGGGATAGAGTCACTCTCTCTATTCCACTGTGTTATCAAAGCCAGAAATACTTTTAATAGATTTTCGAGCCTGAGACTCTATGACAAGATTAGGTAAGAAGAAGGGCCATAACTGTACCAGAGGTATACATATATGAATGTCACTTGATCCACTTAATTAGAGAACAACTTATAGTTTGTACATACTTTTAGGCCAAAGTAAAAATGTCCAGGAAAGTCAAAGACATAATGCCATAATAATGTTATCATTTGACTATTGAATCCTTTTGTTTTATTCTTGCAAGAAAGCATTTCTGTACTCTAGCACATAGCTTTCATTATGCTAAAAGACTACAATAGATAAAACAGAAGCATATTCACAGCAAAATAGCTAAAGTAGTCCAACAGCTTTAGTTTCTAGATAATAGTCCTGACTCTGACCTGTATTCTTATTTTAAAGTAGTTTGTGACATATTATGACTCTGCAAAGTTATAAAGTTTCACAAATTCGATTAAGCTGCAAAAAGAAGCTGAAACAGCTTTAATTGAATTTGGCCTTATCAATTATTTTTGGAACTCTATGCTAACTCATATTGAGTTCTCAATTCAAATAGCAAAGATAATTTTGCACCAAAGAGAAATTGTCTTGGATTTAGCAATAAGAAAACCCATGTAATTTGCGGTGCTACTTGCCTATTGAAGAAAGCAAAAATGTGCTAACTGAACAACAAAAATTGTTACAGCATCATTGGTTTCATTTTAATATGGCTGATGTTTAAGTGCAAACATACAGAAATCAGGACAAGAATATGATTTACTTTGCTCTAAATGAAATATTTGTTTTGAGCATCCATACTGTGTTTGGTAAGATGATACCTATTTAGCTCTATTGAATAGTGGCAACTATGATGTTATGAATGTGTTCAGTGTAATTCAAATTATCATGCAGGCAAATACATTTGAAAGAACAGCATTGATTCTGTATGACACTAAATTATTGTTACACTGGTTTGCAATATGTACCTTTGCTGAATTCATAGGACTATAAGTAACAAAACTATTTCATCAACAAAGTGTGAAGCAACAAATTTAAAGGTATGAATGTGGAAAATTTTATATAGTATGGTGACTTTATCACGATAGTGGCAACCCAGTGACAGCTTAGAAATAGCAATTGTACATACTTAGTTTCCAGGCTCTAGATCATCTCACTGAGTCATGTGTCTTTACCAACAATACATAATGTATAGACCATTTCCTCTCATGTCATATGTTTTGCCCGTGTATATTTTTGTGATGCTTTCAGTATTTTGCTCAGATTCTGTTCATTTCTTTGAATAAGTTAGAGGGAAAACTGTAATTTAAAACAGATGAAAATGTAAAGCAAAAATATTACTCAACTGAAAGCAGATAAATAACACTCTTCAAGGATTAGGGCTTTTATGTATGTGTGGGGTGGATATTTATAACATATACAAATGTTAAGTTAACTTTGCTGTTCATATTTTGTTCTTACTATTCTATATAACTTTTTGCTTAAAAAAAGGCCTAACTTAAAACAAAATAGGAAAAGTATTTAATTAAATACTTTGATTTCTTGGTAAGGAAATAATTATTTGCATTTGCAGGTAGTACAACTTCTCTATTTATCCATTACTTTTCTTTTGTCTTTTTTATTTTTTTTGAGACGGAGTCTTGCTCTGTCGCCCAGGCTATACTGCAGTGGCGCAATCTCGGCTCACTGCAAGCTCTGCCTCCCGGGTTCACGCCACTCTCCTGCCTCAGCCTCCAGAGTAGCTGGGACTACAGCCGCCTGCCACCACGCCTGGCTAATTTTTTGTGTTTTTAGTAGAAACGGGGTTTCCCCGTGTTAGCCAGGATGGCCTCGATCTCTTGACTTCGTGATCCGTCCGCCTCGGACTCCCAAGGCTTGAGCCACCGTGCGCGGCCTATCCATTACTTTTCAAAGGATTCTTTAAAGACGAACAGCACTGATTTTTCTTTTGCATTGCTTTTCAATATTGTCAGAAGCATTTCTATAATGAAAAGTCCTTCAGTAAAATTTAGATCTTTATTACATTTCATATACAGTTCACTTTAATAAATAACTATTTAACTATTAGTTTCAAAGACTTTTAGCTCAACAACAATTCTGCTTTTCTCATTATAGCTGCTATATAATTGCATCATTGTAGCTCATGCTTTTTGCTTCACCGTTACTCCTCTTTAAAAGTACTATTTTCTTTCAGATAAACTCTAACAATTGCTGCAATAAATTCTTACCCAAGAAAACAGTCATTCACAGGTGGAAATAGTATTTCATTTACATTATAAATGTCATATGCTATAGTATCTAAGGTCAAGCATTCTATGGACCCTGAAATAGCAGCTATATTTGCTTTCATCTGCTCATACCAAATTCAACAATATATAAAATGATACTTTTTTTGTGAAATAGAAACTTTGGATGAATAACTAGTTTGAATAATGAAAAATTGCAAAATTAATTTCTGCTATGCTATTTGTGAGAGCTACAGGTCTTCAGAATTCTGGAATGCATTTATTCAATCTGGCACTATTAGTTTGAAGACTCTGGCACCAGGCCAGAATCCTCTGTGTGATCCAGAGGCAATCACAGGACTTTGCCCGGTAGGCCTCTGGGGAAAACTGCCTTGTCCACACCAGACTTGGTGCATAGCCAATAAAATTACTGTTTTCTGTAGAGAGTCGCAGTCAAGAATTCAAAGTACCTCAGGCTGAACATTCCCACGAGTATCCCTAGCCCAGGCGCCGCCATTTGGAGGCCTCTTTATTAGGGGGACTCAGCTGAGGTACTCTTCAGGAGCCTTTGCCAAGACCTTCTTAGTGGAGGATTCCAACTAAGCTACTTTTCTCCCCTCTGACTCGGTACTTTTTGCACTTAGTTCTCTCCCTTTCTTGTTCTGGAGACCACTGGGTTTTATAAAAAGGCAGGAGTCTCTTGTTTGTGGCTCCTGGACAGTTAGACAGTTCCCTTTGACTGCCCTGCATGTTATTAGACCTTCACCTGCATATGAAAAAAAAAAAAAAAAAATGGAACCCTGAGGGATGGTGCCTCACTCTTATTACAGTAAGTGAATAAAGGCTTGATTGTTACTTTCAGTTTGGCTTGTTGTCCTTCCTTGACTACCTTGACACCCAAGGCCTTGGCATGGTTCATAAATCTGCACTTTTCATGTGATAGTTTCCCTTGAACAACTTTTTTCTTTTTTGCAAAGCTAATGACCGAGTGTCAATAGATATTTTTGCATACTGAGAGTTTTCTAATAGAGAAAATGTCCTTTTAGTTCAAAGAATACAGAAATCCTGTCCATGTACACCCATGCTTATAGACAAAGCAAACAAGAATGATAAATGTCAATTGGTCTATCTCAAAATTATAACATATAAAGTAAAGTCATGGAAACTACCTCCATGATGTCACATGATGTTGTTAATGCAGTACTTCTTGTTTTCAAAATCATTGGGATTTTTAGTTTTATTATTGTATTTAAAAATATGTGGCTTTGTGTGAAATACATGGCTTTGTGTAGTAAGAATGTCATATTCCACACCCTAACAATTAATAAAATGTAAATGTTGAATCTTCCTTCTTGACATTTTAGGCATCAAATTAATCTCTAATGAGAAAAAAATTGTTATTATTCAAGTTACATTTGTAAAGAGACAAATATTATGTGGAGGAAAACAAAGTTTCATTGTCTAACAGATTCCTAATTAAGGAGTGGAGCACTTGAATCAAGTGAGACGTGGAAATGGGCTATACGACTTTTACATGCAGAGCATATTATTTATCAATAAGGGTAAGAAATGCTGCTTTAAAGGGAACCTCACCAAAGCTTGCTTGAACTTTGAGCTGTTAACTTTTTGTCTTCTTTTACAATTATTTAAATAACAGAACATACCAACTTTGCCATTATAGTTTCTGTTAAGCTAAACAATTGATGATTTTTCCCAGGGAAAAAGACTCAATGACCATACAACTTGATTCCTGTAAAGTTATATTTTCAGAAACACACCATGAATTTAGCTAAATTTAACAAAGAATCTGTGAAACACTGATGAAATAAAGCAAGTTTTCAGGCAATGCTAAAATACACAGATGAACTGAATTAAGAAGATAGCATTGGTAGAAAGGAAATGTTCTGTGAAAAAAAGCTGCTTTGTATAATGCATATGTCTAGCAAATAATGGATTGTTATATTCTTTTCCATATTTTCCAAAAAAATTTTGAGCTTCTTTAGATTTTTACCACATGCATACTGGGCTAAATATTTTCAACACTACTTCTGAGATTTGAACACATGGAATCTTATGCTGCAATTATATAATTATAATTACTGTGTATAAAATGTGCTCATATGACTGAGCAGAAAATACTCTGGGACCCAAAGCAATTGGTTTGCCATGTGGGGAGTGATAAGTACAGTTTAATCTGACGTTAGTGGAAGGCTAGGGACTCCTCATATTCACAATAGAAATTAAGGCATAAAGAAACTTGTAATTTTAGAGACAGTCACAACTATGGATATCGTAAATATAGATGTCAAATTTGTTGATTGGAATTTCATCCTGATAAAACAAAATAAATAAGTAAATATGCAGACTATCTGAAAACGCAATTGTTTTCACTTAAATCCATACATCTATCAATTTATTCTCTATTTATTCTCTCGCTTTTCCCTCTTTACAACTCCATTTTTCAGTCTCTTCCTCTGTTTCATCTTTTGCAATACAGCCTAACTCCTTGTTATTTTTGCTTGTGTATGTTTGTGTGTGATTTTATGAAAATAATCCTTTGATAAATTCCTTTATCCAAAGTGTCAGGGCTTAAGGAAAATTGTATTGCCTATGTAAATATAAAACTATATTTTAAGAGAATGCCCAATTTTTTGTAACAGCAGCTTAAATATAGTATTTCTTTTGACATCTCAATTTCCGGAAACTATTTGAACCACTGAACTTATCTTTATCAATTTGTGTCTAGAGAAGTGATCAACAGTATATCATTAAATGCTGGTGCCCTGTATTGGAATATAGCCCACAGTTCAGGAAGTACTTCATTAAATTATGATTATTTTACTTAATAAGAGTGAGAGCAGTTTAAACTGAAGTGCATCCTTCCCCTTCCCTACTTTCCTACCTCTGGAAAGTACCATCAAGACTTGTATAAGCCAGTGTGTTCAGCTATTTACTCTTCTTTCCACTCTTGCACTCAGAGCAGAGGAGTTTGATGCCTAGGCTGGTCCTACAGTAATTCTTCCACTCATTGATGTAGTAAAATAGGAGGAAGATAGGGCAGAAATGGCAACTTCCTCCACTCAGCTGCCCATTGATAGACCCTTCTATTGATTGTCACTGTCTTGGCTAATACTGTCTGGGCATCAATGACCTCTGTGTAACAGGTATATAATGCTGGCTCTATCATGAGGTGTTCCTGTGCCTCTTTTGGAACATCCTGATGTGTTGCCTAGACATTGGAGTTCTACTTCTAAGGCAGTTGTGACTGTGGCTGCCTGTGGTTGGACTACCCTTTCTGCCCTTTCATTAAGCCTTGATGGTTGTCTAGTTCCAGTTGTTTGAAGGTGTTTTTAAAACTGAGACACCTGAGGCTTCTTGGTTCTCAGGGTCAGCACTTGATGCCAATTTAGAAACACCTTCAAAGTCCCACTGAATGTTTGTTTCACACATGCGCTTCTTTAAAATTATTCTGATGTGATGAAACCCATGGGTGGCTGTGACTTTCTTGAAAACATTAGAAGATGGCTGTGCAGTGTTAAATGCAGAGGCATGAGTACTACGTGGGGACTCCAAAGGTCAGTTCAATTTTCAAGTCAAGTTTAAAAAATACTTTAGAAAATTGAAAGGTCTATTAAGTTAAAGAATTATCTCACTTAGGAAAATGTGTTGTTTTTTGTGTTTTTTTTTTTTTGTGGTGTGTTTGTGCGTGTGTGTGTGTGTGTATGTGTGTGTGGGAAGAGAAAGACCTAGAGTGAGTGAGCCAGAAAATGACAAAGTGAGAGAAGAATCAAGGTAAGTGTTTCATTGCCAATGTCACAGTTAGCTTGAGAATCAGCATTTGGGGAACATAATAGGACCTATTTCAAAGTCAAGTTATAGTGGAGTTCTCACTGAATTATAATGTAAATGTGGCATGTCAATTTCTGAGATACTGCTAAATGCTTCAAAGAAACTAAAATGGGAAGGAATGAATTTTAAATGGATAGATTTCTTTTCTAATATACCTGAGTAGGAAATAAAACACCTATTTTTTTTTTTTTTTTTTTT
>NW_016807882.1:1078808-1114550 GCF_001698545.2 Rhinopithecus bieti
ACAGTTTTCTTCTAGCTTAATGGAAGACCTTGTGGAGAAGTGAACTAAATGTTCTAAGTTTTATCAAATAATGCATGCACATTAGTTTTTTTTTTTTTTAAGGGACATATTTATTTGACATAAAATCAACTGTCTCTTTCCTATTTATTTTTAAATTTTGTACTGCTCCTTGTGGGGCGGGGGGGGAACATTCTGAATTCTCTTAAATCCTTTTCCTGAAACCTAATTTTATCTAAAAATATATTCTCTAACAGATAATTCTTAGTCAATTTATACCATTTTCTACAGACTTTTTAATCTAAAAAATGAATACATAGCTCAACTATAAACTTCTTTATCTTCTCTTTCCCTCTTCTCTTTCCCCATTCTTTCAAAATAATTATTTCATTGTTTATAATTCCTTTCTTGAAAATCTTTCAGTAAATTTATTTGATAGATATAATGTGCTTCCTCATCTAATTCATATTCCATCAATGATGCAGACACTACTGGCCATCTGTATGGCAGCTGTTTTCCCTTTGTTGCTTGGTTTACAGAATTCTGATATTATCTTTACCTGGAATATTGGGGAAATAAGAGTCATGACATCATAGAGTTGACAATGATTAAATGAGTAAGTACACATGCAGTGCTTATAATAGAGCCTACTAGAGTAGATGCTCAATAACATTTATTATTATTATTATTATTCAGACTACAATTTGTGCAGATAATGTGAGGGTTTTTTTCAGCCTTAGAGAGAGAGAGTCCAAATTTTCAGGCCAACCATGGCAATGACATTCCCCTTTGTCAACAGTTGGCTGAAGATCACATATATAACTCTATTTAGACAATGAAATGTCATGGGAAGTCTACTTTGAGGGGAAGGGTGGAATCTGGGAATACTTGATTCCCTGATAAAACATGAGTGCACATACACACACAAGAAACCCCAATATTTTTTATTGATCTGTCTTCCACCGTTGCCTGCTTAGGATTACTGTGTCAGAATTATGCTTAAAGTTGTGGCCAACCTTGTTGGAGAAGCAACTAATGCACTAAGGATGGCAGAGAAGAAAGGTAGAGCCTGATCCTTGATAAGTTAAATGAGTGCACAAAAAGCTCAGGGAAAGCTTAATTTCAGTTAAAGAAAAAAATAAATAATCTTGTGACTTACGTCAATTTTATTTTGCTAGTGTCTGACTTAAGCTGAAAATCCTCCTAACACATATTGTCACTCATTCTCTTCTGCTCTTGTTGCCTTGTACTTTCCAAATTTATTTATCTACTCTTTGATTTGACTTTCTCAAGACAAAATAACAAAGACACTACCTCACTTTCCAGGGCAAAGAATAAAGAATGTGAGATATATTTGACTGAGAAGTGATTTTCAGAGAGACTAGAAAATACCCCAAATTAGCTAGAGATTTAAAAACTGCAAATCAAATGAAGAAAGAGAAAACCAAAGGGGTACTCAGCCAGAGAAAGGGTTAAGGGATAGTGCAAGACATGCGATGTTAGTGTAGTACCTCATTTGGATCAGCAGTTACATAACATTTATGTAGTTATTTAAAAATAAAAATAATACACATGAATTCATTTTAAAATGTGGCATTCTATATAGGGAATGTAAAGAGAAAGGAAATGAGCATGAGAAGCTAAAGATTTGGACAGTGGAGGGACAGACAAAAAAACAACAGAAAAGGATAAAGAATTAAAGATGGACCCAGCAGGGACAGAGCTGTAGATTTGTGATAGGAAGGATTTTACAAATTTTTGAAAAAATATTGAGTCACTTGAGAATTTGTGCTGGAAAAATTTATTAATATTTTAAAATGAAATAAAATTTGACACATCACTACACACACACAAATACACATGTGCATATGCACAAAAAAATGCAGTAAAATTCAACATAAATAATTATTGCAAAATATTCACATTGTAGAAAGTATGGTAGAAAATTTTTCTGAATGTAAGGCAGGGAAAAACTTCTTGGGTGAGAATCAAAAAGGATAAGCTATAACATTTAATACGTTTGTTAAATCAAGTTTAGCCTTAAGCTGCTGCCTTACATACTTTGAGTTCAGCCTAAGTGTTTCTCTGGACATTGTGAACTAGGGCATAAACGAAGTGTAAACAGACTGTAGCCTACTCTTGTGCTAATCACCAGTTTTTGGCCAATCAAATGTGGCCAACTGTTCAAGCCTGTTTAAATAAAGCAAATGCTGAGCTATAACCATTCTGGCTGTTTCTGTACCTTACTTCCATTTTCTTTCATCAGTTTCATTTTCCTGCCCATAAATCTTCTACCAGGTAGCTGTGCTGGAGTCTCTGATCATATTCTGGCTCAGAAGGCTGACTGACTTGCAAATCGTTCTTTGCTCAGTTAAACTCTTTTAATTTAATTTGGTTAAAGTTTTTCTTTTAACAGATGGTGTCAGAAGTGGGATCCGAAGTAGGGCTTCTAACAACCCCCACAAGCGCTGAGTGCCCAACTGAGGTACCTGCTGGGCTCACTGTGTCCATTACAGTCTCAGACCAAATGGGGATTGTGCTAAGTTCTCTCTTGGATTCTGAAGCTCCACAGATTTATGTTTTGAGCTCTCTGAGATTCTTTGAGGAAAGTTCTGATCCAAACTGAGTTTGGAAGTCGTAACAGTAGAAGGACTGGGTCCAGGATCAGTTGGATCTGATAATGAACTGTCTTGGATCCAGTTAGAGACCGCTTACATATGACTGGCTCAGAAAGAAACTGGTAGTACATGGCAATATGGCAGGAGGTGTAAAATTTGGCTTTTGGAAATTTGCAGTTATGTTTGTGTTCTACCGCTTTGTTTTTGTTGCACACTTAGGTAGGGTCCAAGACTTCTCTACTGTCATGATACTCTTATCTTTCCTTTTTTTTTTTTTTTTTTTTTTACCTTGCTTATGCCTCTATGAACAACAGAAGTGAAAAGCAGGTCTGTTGTGTGCACTTATGAGATATACTTTTATTTGCGAAGGATTTTTCTTTTCTTTTTTTTTTTTTTTTGAGACGGAGTCTCACTCTGTCACCCAGGCTGGAGTGCAGTGGCATGATCTCAGCGCACTGCAAGCTCTGCCTCCTGGATTCACACCATTCTCTTGCCTCAGCCTCTGGAGTAGCTGGGACTACAGGTGCCCATCACCATGTCCAGCTAATTTTTTGTATTTTTTTTAGTAGAGACGGGGTTTTACCATGTTATCCAGGATGGTCTCGATCTCCTGACCTGGTGATCCACCTGCCTTGGCTTCCCAAAGTGCTGGGATTACAGGCATAAGCCACCATGCCCGGCAGGATTTTTATTTTATTTTGAGACAGTTTCATCCTGTTGCCCAGGCTGGAGTGCAGCAGTGTGATCTCGGCTCACCACAACCTCTGCCTCCTGGCTTCAGGAGATTCTCCTGCCTCAGACGCCCAAGTAATTGGGACCACAGGCACATGCCACCATGCCTGGCTAAGTTTTGTATTTTTAGTAGAGACGGGGTTTCACTATGTTGATCAGGCTGGTCTTGAACTCCTTACCTCGTGATCCACCTGCCTTAGCCTGCCAAAGTGCTGGGATTACAGGCATGAGCCACTGCACCTGGCCTATTTGTGAAGGATTTTGCAGCCAGCCTTATACATGGATAATCTTACACCTTGATAGATGAAAGATGAAGGCCCAAAGCATGTGAGAAATTTTAATGGTACATACATTGCCTCCTAATCAGTCAGGAACAGAATACTGGTCCACTCCGCTTAACTTACACCTTGGGTAAAAAGGAACATTACCAAGAGGTCTTCACTCTTCTAAAAGGGCATCATTTATTGGGTCCTTTTTCCCATTGTTTGGAGTAAATGAGGCAATGATTACAAATGTATTCCCCATGATATGCTGTATAACAGATTCTACTATAAAGCTATGGTTGTGCAACAGACTAAATTCTCTTGTGAAAGTTATGCTAAATAATAGAATTGCCCTAGATTACTTACTGGCTAAACAGGAAAGCATCTGTGCAGCTGCTGGCACTTCTTGTTGCTCATGGAGGAATGCATCATGCATTCTAGAGATTCAGTTGTAGGGAATTAACACACTGCTTGGTTAAAGTGAGTAGACTCTTTATCTAGCTCATTCTTTGATCTATTTGATTTTAGGTGGTTTGGTTTATGGGTACCCTGGCTAAGGAACGTACTCCAAACTCTTGGTATTATCCTCCTGATAGTCTTAACAGTAGTCTCCCTGGTGTACCACATTCCCTCAAAAGTTTTAAATGTTTGCATGCAGCCATCTCTAGAATAACAAAAGATCAAATGGTCTCTCTTCAACTGGAAAGACATGACCTGAAAAAAATGTGTGACTGTAATGTCACCATAACCAATGAATGATGTACTGAGACCAGAAACTCAAAATGATGGTAACTGAGACTAAGGCCCTAAGTTTTGGTCACACCCTCACCTAAGTGAGATCCTGACTAAAAGGGGAAAAATTTTAAACAAACTTATGGGTGCCCATTGTTTTGGACTGAGCTCATGTACTAGACCCCAGTAGACCAGACCAAACCAAAATGGAATCAATTATGCTAAATGTGACATAATCAAACTAAAACTTTACAGAAACACACAGATACTAGAACAAGGTTGTTTTTTCTCTGATAAACAGGACATTCCAGCATAGGGAGGTACCCTCTACTCTAATCCTTACAAAAAAATAAACTGAAGTCCTTGTTCCTGCCTTACAAAACCCACGGTTCTGCTATTGTCAGTGACTTTCAAAACCAAATAAGTACATTTAAGATGGTGATAGCGACATCAATGACTAAAGTCTTGGTCAATCTCTAAAAATTAAGAGGATGACCAAAAGGGCAGAATTGTTAAATCAAGTTTAGCCTAAATGGCCTCCTTACATATTTTAAGTTCAGCCTAAAGGTTTCTCTGCACATCATGAACTAGAACCCAAAGGGAGGTGTAAACAGACTGTGGCCTACTCTTTTGCCAATCACCAAGTTTTGGCCAGTCAAAGGTGACCAAATGTTCAAACTGTGTCCAAATAAGGCAAATGCCAAGCTGTAACCAATTTGGCAGTTTCTGCAATTCACCTACGTTTTCTGTACATCACTTTCCTTTTTCTGCCCTTAAATCTTCCACCATGTGACTGCACTGGAGTTTCTGAGCCTACTCTAACTCAGGAGGCTGCCCAGTTCATAAATCATTCTTTCCTCAATTAATCTCTTTTAAGTTGAATTCAGCTGCATTTTTTCTTCTAACACATTGACTATTTTAAAGTTAAAATTAAAAAGCTCTGAACAACCAAGTCAGTGTAAGCAAGTAGAGAGTCAATCCACGCACAGGGAGAAGATGTTTACCACATCTAAAAACGGACATAGAAATACTGTCTAAAGGACTCTAAAATCAAATCAAAATATGAACAAATACGTAACTTGGAAATATATCAAAAGAAAAAAAAACAAATTTTAAATGTGTTTACAAAAGAATGGCCAGTCTTACAGGAATCAGGAAGAGCTTTCCTCCATTACTCTTTCTTTCAAAGGCTGGGCCTTTCTCCCATGCTCCCTGCCATACTCTGTTAATAGGTAAATCTTCAGACTAAATTACTCCCCTGTGTTTTCATTCTTCCTTACAGTGACTTCACAGTTATCCTTCATCTTCTGTTTTAAGCCTTATATCCTATCTGTGTAATTGACCTCAGCAGTTTACCATACCACTTGGTCACTGGAATTCATATTGCTCAGTTATGTTCATTAAGTCTAATTTTGACAGCTAGTTGCTTTTATAGAATGGCTGCCCCTCTCTTCATATGAGCAGAACTTATCCTGCTATCCAGCTCTTCTCTTCCTTCTCACTCTGTAACATCTCTGAGTCCTGCATCTTCAGCCACAAACACCAGGGTTTATTCTTATGTGACTAATTAGTTCAACACATATTTAAGATAACTGAATACAGTCCACAAAATAGGAGCCTTTTAATATGTATTGTTACATTTCTATGTGAATAAATTATTAAATCACATTTATATGTGTATCCTGATTTGGGATTTGTCACAAAGTTCAATACATAAGTGCAATAATGTTTTAAAATATAATAAACATGAGTTTTTGTTAACCTCATTATATTCAGAAGAGAGTGTTTTCAGTATTGTTTCCTTTCTTGTAACTTTCCTATTATTCTAACCCAGAAAATATAGGAGAGATATATTAATAGCTAAAAAGAAAATTAGGAGAATTTTGGGAAATATTTCTTCCTCCCATGTAGAGAGAAATAATCATATATCCAAAATTAGTTGTAAAAAATATCATATTTTTTAATTCTGAGAAAATCTTTAATTTCTTTCTTGGAGAGTATAATTCTAATTATTATAAAACTGAGACAGATGGCTTTTCATTACTCTATGTAAAGGACACTCTCTTGGATGTAATATCTAGAGCAGATGCTTCAGGACCTTTTTTTATTAGAAATAAAACATGAAGAATGTTCAGAAAAGGCTCATTATCTTATGAAAGGGGAATTAAGCCATACAAAGCAGTCATGAAATTATATATCAAAGTATGTATTTACAGCATTAGGTATCTTAAAATATGCAATTATTTAAATGTTTTAGTCACTATGACATTCCCTACCTATCAGATTAAAATATCCCATAAACTTTAAGGTTAAGTAACAACAGAAGAATCATCATGGCTTTCATTTTTCTTGAGATACTAATGATTAATATGCTCTATTGTGATAGCGATGTGTTATAGTATTGAAAGTTGTGCCGAAAAGGCTATATCAATTCAATGCAAATTATAGACAAAGCTGTCTGAAACTTAGTGTTACCCAAGTTCGTCAAATCTTGTAGCTAAAGTTTAATGCTAAGTGGATTTCTTGATGTCTCTATAATATCTACTAGCTGTTCAGTTTTCCTCACTGAGATTGAAGAAATGAGATGTATAATTGAAAGCTGGAAAATCTATGTTCTTGCCAACCTGCAGTATGATAATTCCACTTCAACAAGTGATAACTAACATCTCAACTAAACTTAACCATATTGCCCAACATTGGAGTAAGTCTAAAGAAAGCAGAAAGTTTTCTTCCTAAGTAACAAATTGTAAAATTAGCCACATATTTAGAAATCGGGTCAGTTGTAAAATTTTTAAAAGGCTAAGAAAGAAACCCCAAGTGCAATTTTTTCCGACAAGGATGAGCTAAAGAGTGCATTTCCACAATTAGCTACATATTATAGTGTTGTATCACTAAAGGTTGGTACTTAAAGGCTCCCATTCATTACACTTTTTGAGAAAGAGAGTTCACATTGATTTCCATCTCTCTGTCTTGGTTTGTTAACATGTTCCATAGTTTTGGATTTCAAATATTTTCTCCCGTGGATAGCAGTCTTCCAATAAACTAATTCTTAAAATGTGAATCTTAATAATCGTGTCAGTCAGAATCATCGGATGCCTTAAGAATCTCTGTTTATCCTGAGCGATTGTCATAGACACACTATGGTTTGGTAATTATTGCTCTATTACTCACTGTTATTTAGCAGTCAATATATAGGTGATGCTGAACCTTAATTGCTCAAGTTATTTTCATATTCAAAAGGTCTTATTTCCCATAGCTTTATAAATTCCCAATTATTCCTAGGCACTTTTCACATTTGAAGTGCCATACTCCCACATTATAGGGATAAAAGTTCAAGCTAAATGAGCTTCTTTATATCCAATAAGATTTTTAACTTGTTCAAAATCATCCAGGCATAGAAAGCTCATTAATGGAGACAGGGAGAAAGGTGAACTGAAGAAATAGCTGCCTGAGAGGAAATAGATATATGTTTGCCACTACTCATTTTCTAGAGCTTATAGAAAATGAAGGTTAGGTATCTCTGATTTCTTCTAAAATTCAGGAATTCGGGACTTTCAATGTAGCTAGGATTCAAATCAATGCATTACATTAGCAGGGCTAATACACAAAATGCATAAGCCCATAGATGTTGTACTACTTTGGCTAACTGTAAAAAAACTCTATAAGAAGTAACATATAAACCTTGACATTGATCAAGTTTAAACCATTACTGCTCCAAAATGGAAACCTGTAGCAATTTAAATGTAGTAAATTTCTAGTAATAAGAGAACATAAAGAAAATATAAAAAGCTGCTCCACACATTATAGTAATATATTTATAACTACATGTGCCTCATATTCTGAAACAATTCCTGCACTAAAAAAACCAACCATTATCTTCTGAAACCATTCCCTTCCGGTATTAATGCTGTGGTGTTTATAAAATTCTTTCCCTTCCAGTTTACTGAGTGAGGTATATGTACCTGAAAATATAACATCAGTTACATCAAAAAAATTTGTGGCTCACAGGATCAACAAAATCATATTTAAATTTGCAACACCATCAAGCATTTTAGGAAATATACATTCTTGGATGAAGTCTGATATTTGATTGGAGAAGTCTGATTATAAGTATGAATATAAGTAGGCTATGGAATAATAATCTAATTTGGACACCAAAAGTATAAACCCAGAGAGATAACTTAGTGGATGTGAGTACATATGTGATGTATTGGCCTTTGCATGTGATTGGTCTTTCAGTTATGTGTCACAGAAATGTTTACACTATATAATTTAAAGATTCATTGAAATCAAACCTCATATATATTTATTGGAATAGGTGTAGTATGTGATTCAATTTATAGCACTCGATTGTCAAAATAGTAATGGAATATTCTAATAGGTTAATATTCTAGCATTGCAGTAGTCTAGTAATATCTCCATATCTATCTATATTTATATTAATCACTCATGATTGTATATGCATATCTAAGTATATGTGTGTATGTATATATGTATACACACACATACATGTTTTTCAGAACTAAAGAGTTAGGTTCAAAACACGGCTCAAATTTACTAGCTATGTGATCTGGGTTAATTTTTCTATGCTTACATTTCTTCACTGTTAAAATAGACATAATTATGGCAGAATACATCTATGATTGCTATGTGGAATAAATGAATTAGCATATGTAAAACACCTCTGGTAATTACACACTCTCAATAAATGTTGGTTGTCACTTTTATTATTACCTTGCAGAAGTTATTTGCCTGGAACATTCCCTGTACCTCTATGCTAAGAAACTTGGTAGAGCAAGTTGGTCAAATGAGTTTTAGAGTTTCGGATTCTGGATCTCTGTTCTCTTAGGGATATGAACAACAATAAAAGATAGTCAAAAAAATTACCCAGAATATTTTGTTTGCTAAAGCTTTTGAAGACAATGAGCCATCTTTAATATTCTTATGTCTCTAATACTTAGCATAGTACTTGAAAATTAATTTTTGCTTACTAAAGGTTTGCAAAGTGACAATCATTCTATGGGCATTTATATAACAAAAAAAACTACCTTGCGTAATTTAGGAGGGAAGGTCTTATGGCACTAATTTCAGGAGCTCAGTATCCAAGTACAAGACAGGGCAATCTGAAAGTAGAGCCAGATCCCACATAGAGGAAGGGAAAACCAAGGTGACCACAGGAGCAGGCTCATTGGCACAACAGGCAATGAAGAGGTGTCTCAAAACTGTCTTCACAGTCCTATGATGGAAAGCAGGTAAGATGCAGAATTGGCAGCAATAGCACCTGGAAGAATGTCCATCTTGAAATAAAATTGACAGGAAATAGGATTTGGATAGGCAGCCGGATAGGGCAAAGGCCAAAAAGGTACTCTATGGGGGTAGATATATTCAAATTAGATTTCTTGGACCTGAAAGGAAATAAGCAACACCATTTTATATTCCCACAGTTGATTTTTGGCTTAAATACTCTTGTTTTGGGACTGCTATGTTGTTCACCTGGCTTTGTACTTTGTAGGCAGTGTAATTGTTTTAGGTGAATGTGTTGTGTGGGCCAATTCTCTGGGAGAAGTTTATTGAACATTTGATATATCTCAAGCACCAAGTTGAGTGATTTCTCATTGCATCATTTAGTTTAATTGGAATTATATTTTGTAATTCAATGTACTTTTTACATTTTAAGGATAATATTATCACTACTCTGTTTTTTAACAAATAAGGACACAAAAGAATACATAATTAACCAGACATCAACTTTCTCTGATAATTAATATTCTCCATAAATAGTTTCAGATCAGTGGATGAATAAATGAACTAGCACTAAAACTTATGGTTTTATTTCTTCTTTGGGGGGGTTTACTTTTAGAGGAAGCCAATGCGCAACATTCTAATAAAGTTTTTTTGTCTAATATGATTAAGCTAGATTAATTTTAGCTTAGTGTCTATTTCACTTGGATTTCCTGAAGTTTTAAAAACGTGGAAGAACTTACGGGTGACATAAAGGAGAAACAAATTATTAATTATTGGGAAGAAAATTACGACACACATAGAAAGTTGGGTTCTATGACATACATAGAAAAAAAAGTAAATTAATACATTAAGTGATTAAGTTAGAATAGGTTGAATAAAGGCATTGCTTTAGAAAGATATGTTAGGCTCACAACAATGTCTGTAAATCTACATTTCACAGGTATGTTGCAAGTAGGGAGCATTGACAAAAGATTGTAAGGAGAGATTTCTTTTTCTTTCAGAGTTACAGTAAGATTTGCTTCAACAACCACTAAACACGATGGAAGATTCTACTGGTGATTTATACAGAAAAAAAGGAAATTTTGTTTCTTCTAGTAACTCATTGAGTGATAATGATGATGAAGAGGAAGATGATATGTTGACATAAAGATAGAATGGCTAGATAGCATTTTTGAGCGAATACTAAGTATGAGACACTATTCCCAGCACCTTGCATATACCACTCAATCTCAACAGCATTTGAGGTTAATGAGGTAGGTATGGTCCTTATCTTCACATTTTATAGATAAAACCTAACGTGCTAAAATAGCCATCTACTGTGTGGTGAAGCCAGGATTCAAACCTGGGAATTCTGGTTGTAGAGCTCACAATATTCATTATCTGCTGCTTCTCTAAATATGCTAGAAATAAAGACACTATAATTTTTAAAAAGTTGATCAGAAGTAGAGCAGATGCCTAATGGTCAGAAAGGAGAGCCAAGAAGTTGAATGGGGAAAGGACTTCCATGATGAACATGGAAAAAGCGAGAAGAGTTGGTGAGCCCCTGTGCTGAGGATCCCGTCTAGCTCAGCTAACTTTCCAGTTTTCTTAGTTGCAAGGCACTGAGACAGAATAAAACTGAAGGTGGAGATTACCAAAGTCATTTTGTCATTGTTATGCTCAAATGCAGACATGTGAAAGGAGAGACAATAGATACAACCCAAATAAATGTATTTATTGCCATGTCTCAAGTGTTCTTCCCCTATAAATTTACTATAAAATCATGCATTTTCATTGTGAAAAAAATCCAAATAACACGAATAGAATTATGTTTCAAGTGAATTACTTCAGATCTGCTAATCCTACACCCCAGAGAAAGCCACTGTTAAAATATTTTGGTTTTTTTTTTGTTTGGTTTGACCTATTTGGAGATATTCAAAGGACATCATACAGTTCTGCAATCTGTTAACCATAAATCTTTGACAAATTTTCTATTGCTACAGATACCTTTTCCAAAGTCTATAGACTCTATATTTATTTACAAACCACCCTGTTAATCTACTTTAAAATTTTATTTTAAAAAATTAAATTTTATTTAAATTTGTATGTATTTGTGTAATTTTCTTTGTTACCTGGGCTGAATTACTTTGTTTGTTTGTTTGTTTGTTTGTCGTTTGTTTGTTTGTTTGTTTTAGACGGAGTCTTGCTCTGTCGCCTGGGCTGGAGTGCAGTGGCCGGATCTCAGCTCACTGCAAGCTCTGCCTCCCGGGTTTACACCATTCGGCCTCAGCCTCCCGAGTAGCTGGGACTACAGGCGCCCGCCACCTCGCCCGGCTAGTTTTTTGTATTTTTTAGTAGAGACGGGGTTTCACTGTGTTAGCCAGGATGGTCTCGATCTCCTGACGTCGTGATCCGCCCGTCTCGGCCTCCCAAAGTGCTGGGATTACAGGCTTGAGCCACTGCGCCCGGCCGAATTACTTTTTTTCTGAAGTGTATTACTCATCTGAATTTTGTTTATTGTGTTGATTACTCCTCCCTTTTCTATAGTATCTGTGTACACCCTCAGTGTTGAAATTTTTTTGCTTCCAATTCGTCTTTGAACAAGATACTTCTATCTGGTACAGCCATTTGCTCAGAAATGGTTAAGGCAAAGAGATAGGTATTGATGTAAGATCACTACAACTTCAGCAAGAAAATGGAGAGAAATCAGATTTTGACCTTCCCCTTTCAGGACAAGCAGTCACCCAGACAGAAGGTGTTGATTCTCAGTGAAGTCTGTAGCACTTAGATACTTTTTTGTGCTTATAGTCAATTTGGACCTGGATTGTCAAACTGCCACTCATATTCAGTCCTCCATTATGATTCACCGCCAGCATGATTTTCCTAGGTAAAAACAGAGACTGGAGAACATGGAGACAGGTATCAACAACATCCTTTCTTTATCCAATATGATTTTTTTTGAGACGGACTCTCGCTCTGTCGCCAGGCTGGAGTGCAGTGGCGCAATCTCAGCTCACTGCAACCTCTGCCTCCTGGCTACAAGTGATTCTTCTACCTCAACCTCCTGAGTAGCTGGGACTACAAGCACGTGCCACCACACCCAGATAATTTTTGTATTTTTAGTAGAGACGGGGTTTTACCATGTGGACCAGGATGTTCTTGATCTCTTGACCTTGTCGTCTGCCTACCTTGGCCTCCCAAAGTGCTAGGATTACAGGCTTGAGCCACTGCACCAGGACCAAGATTTTTTTTAATGGATTTCAGAGCTATTACTTTACTATCAGTTTTTTTCTCATTTTAACAATTGACTATATCTCTTCTGAATTTCATTTTATGAACTGAATCTAGCTCACTTGATCCTGTATATCAGGTTTAATTAGTATTTTCATGAAACTGGAAGTGAATTTCTTGTCTTGTTTTTAGACTTTCACATGAAGTAGCAATTAACCACACAGTGGAGGGAGGTCTGTGTTGCTGTCACTGCAATGATTTTACACAGTATTATAAAGGCAGTTGTGATTCAAATACCACAATGCAAAGTTCTGAAAAGTCCTCAGAATAGAATTATAATTTTTTGCACTTGATCTTAGCCAAAAAGCCAAGAAACAATAAACTCCAAATTTTTTAAAGCAAGAAAAAATTTATTTTAAACATCTTAAGAGCAATATTCATATAGTTTTACTGAGCTACTCTATAATTAAATAAATCAACAGCTGTTTACTATTTTATGTCTTTCACAGGAAAAGAAGGGCATATTAAAATTAAAATATATAATAATTTCCAAATAATATTTTCACCAATGACGTCAAATTTACTGTCAGATTCCTGAAAGATTTTCTTGCATCATTTGAAAGAGGCAAGAGGTACAAAATATTACCTCAGTATCTGATTTTATTAATCAATGCTTAATTTTCAGCTTTGCCAAAGTAGTGTTTTGCTTTTTGGATTATCCAGTCATTTTAGTTGATTTTTGCATGAGCACATCTGCCTTTCAATTGTAAATCCTCAGTAATAAATCTTTAAACTCTGACTGTGCTTTCATTTAGTGCATGATAATACTGATTTTATTCTTCCTATTCTAAGAAATTTTTGTTGGCCATAAAAAACTTTGGATTCACCTTTCATACCCAGCTTCTTATGTGTCTGCAGTTGTTTCATCCCTTTATATGAATCTATGATTTAACTCATGAAAACATACAAATATTTCAATGTGAAAAATGAGCTACTTTTATTTTAAGATTATCTAACTTGCCTCAAGAGTGATTAGAAGAAATAAGAGTGCTAGGCAACCAAATAATTTGACTATGAAGTAAAAATTGCCACATCCTGACAGTTATTGATCTCAACAGAGATATGCCAATTGCTTCTAAATTCATCCTCATCTAATGTAATTTTCTCTTCCATGTTTCAGGTTTCTTGCTGTCACTACATTATACTCCAGCGAGTGATGGCAAAGGAGAGTCTGCAGGCCAAATTGACCAACTGCTTGTTTTTGTATGACCCGTGAGGAAAGAATGATTTTTACATTTTCAAATCGTTGGTGTATTAGTCTTTTCATACTGTTCTTAATATAAAGAACCACCAAGACTGGGTAGTTTATAAAGGAAAAAGATTTAGTTGACTCACACTTCCTCATGGCAGGGAAGGCTTCAAGCAACTTACAATCATGTCGGAAGGCACCTCTTTACAGGGCGGCAGGAGAGAGAATGAGTGACAGCAGGGGAAATGTCAGATGCTTTTAAAACCATCGTCAGATCTCATAAGAACTCACTCACTATCATGAGAGAAGCATGAGGGAAATCACCCCCATGATTCAATTACATCCCATCAGGTCCCTCCCACGACACGTGGGGATTGTGGGTATTATAATTCAAGATGAGATTTTTGGTGGGGACAGAGCCAAACCATTATCAGTTGGGTAAAAGAATCAAACAAAAATAACATTCTGTGACATGTAAAATTATATAAAATTTAGACTTCAGTTACCATAAATAAAGTTTTATTGGAACACAACCATGCCAATTCATTTTTGTATTTTCTATGACTGCTTTCATGTTACAAAAGAGTTGAATAGTTGTTACAGAGACCACATAACCCACAAAGCCTAAATTATTTACTATCAGCCTCTTTACAGGGAAAAAAACAATGTACTGATCCCTGTACTGTAGGAAAAGTTTGCCAAACCTAGCTTTTATTATTAAGAGACTATACAGCTGCTAAGAGAACTGTCTCAAGTTTGAAGCCAAGTTGCTCCATTTACCAAATATGTGTCCTTGGAAATTTTACATATTGTCTCTGTGTATTAATATTCAATCTGTATTCATAATTGTACCCTCTTCAGAGAGTTGTTGTAAGAATTCTGTTATCTAAAAGCCCTTATGACATTGCATAACATATTGGAATAAAATTTTTTTCTTTTGAATTTCATTTAAATTGTGTAAGATTATTAAAAGTGTTAATAAATTTTCAAATTGAATTCAAAAAAACAAAATTAACCTTAATAATTCATACTACATTTGTCTGTATTACATATTAATGATAAAATTAGTGGCGTTTTTTTTAATTCATTTAATTGTGTAGAGATTATTAAAATGTGTTAATATTTTTTCAAATTGAATTCAAAAAACTAAATTTAACCCTAAAATTTAGAGATGTTATATAATAGCATCCTAGGTAATGTAACATTAAAATTCTATACATTTTGTCTGTAGCATAAATTTTAGATGAAGGGGATTGAGGGCAATGGCAAAACAGTTCTTAACTCCTGAGAAATACTTTACTCAAAGCATAGAAATGTGATGAGAACATTTTCTATGGGGCAGGAAGTTAAAATAATAGATGAATAGAAAGATGATATCTTCCAATGTAATGGAGAAGTTAAGATGGTGCAAAAATATGATCTATATAGGTCTGTATTCCTTACTATTTGACTTAACTCTTAAATTCCACTTAACAAAAGATATAAACTATAGATGCTAGACTACAGAGAAAAATTATGCAACATTTAACTTTTTTTCTTCTCGTATAGTATTAATAATTTAATACTTTTAATACTAAAACAATTTTCCTCTAATATATTAAATTAAACTGCAATCGAAAGAATTAACAGAAGAGTAGTTAATTAAAGTTCTCTTAGAAAGTCTTTATATATTTCTTCTCCAAGTTTTTATAAACTTTCTGCAGATAAATGTTTAGACAGTTAATAAAAAATAGAATCAATAAACATCAACTTCTGTGTTTACTAGGAAATTTCATGGTTAGTTATGAATCTGACTTCTTTAGCACAAATTTGCTTAAACTCATAAATAAATTTGCATATTTATATTTCACTTTTACCTCTGCTTTTAATTTTGTTCTCAAGTTATGTGATAATATTCAGGAAATTTTCTGTTTCAGTTGCAAAATTCTAGGTACTCAGGATAAGATTTTGCAGGTAATCATAAATTCAGGTTCTGTCTTATTTCTTAAGCACAACATCTGTTGTGTTATTATAATGATAACTTTTGACAAGTGTATGGCCTCTTCGATGTATAGAGCTAAAGCTTGTACTTGTGCTAGAAAGTATGTAACATTATATTCCATCCAGCACATTCAACTAAGCCTGATTTTAGTTTTATTTGTTCTTGTTCTTCTCCATCACATCCCATCAAAGTATAAAGGTTATGGTTTTATAGAGGTAAGAATTTTCACCATAAAGTGCTGTGTGTACCATTTATATAAAATTCAAGACCAGACAAAACTAACTGGTACTAATGAAAGTCAGAATAGTGGCTATGTCTGATGGTGGGTAAACATAGGTATTGCCTGGAAAAGGACAAAAGGGAATCTGGTGGAGAAGTAAAATCAGTAAATCTGGATCTGAGTGGTAATTACAAAGGTATGCATATATATAAAATGTATACAGGTGTGTACTTACTTGTCTATTTTAATAAATTGCACCTCAGTGTTTAGAAAAAAGAGCATGAGAAATAGTAATATCACGCTTTGGCTACAACAAAGTTTTTGAATTTAAAACAATGTTTACTGAGTGAATGAAAAGGGGCCAAGTAATGAAGTAAGATTCCGTGTTTGGTAGGGAACTAGAAATGCCTCCCAAGGGCCACTGGAAAATGGTGAAAATATGTGTAAAACACTGCAAGTCTAGCTCTCTGTTGTTCATTTATCAATCCCCTGAAATCACCGCAGCTTTTTCCTACTCCTGTTGCCATCCTAAATATAAAAAAACATCTGGGAAAGCAGGCAGCAAACAGCAGCAGCTGTGATTATTGGCACAGAAGAGAAGAGGAAAGCACAGAGGTGGCAGCATGTAGCAGAATAGCTATAAAACTGGGCCAAGTAGCAGCAGCATGCCCACGGATGGCAGAGAACTGAGTATGGGAAGGGCCACCTAGCAGCGTTTCCACTTTCCAAAGCTACTAAGAAAATTTCAGCACAAATAATTATTCTTAGTCAGATCAAGAGTACATAGCCAATCATTTTATAAACATGCCCAAGTTCTCAGCACCCTAAGCCAGTTACACATTCTAACCTGGATCATTTAATAGCAGCATTCGGCTTGCTAGGAACTTAGGCTTTGACAAGTAAATCTAGGGTAAGATGAAATATGCTACTCGTCTGATGACGTTTCATGATTTCTTCTTATATCAGCAATTTCAGGTAGCCTGGGTAAGTAAGCGCTAAGCTTTGCATTTATATGACAAGTAAGGATATGGAGAACAAAAGACAAAGCCTAGAACCATACACCAGGGGATTTAGGAAATCTTGCATAAAACCCTAAGGAAGATGGTAGAATAAATCCAAATGTATCAGTTATCATCAAAAATAGAAATATGCTAAAACCTCAGTGCTACAAACAGAAGTTGTCATGTGGCAATAAAAAATATATATATATATCTCACATAAATTCTATCCAAAAGAAGGAATTTACTGTTTCATGAGTATAGAAAGCTAAACTTTAAGTAAAAAAGCAATATTAAAAATAAAAGGAGTCATACATTGATAAATGATTTGATCGTTTTCAATAAGAAAAACTAATTATAAACTTTTACACACAAAACAATGGAGCCTTTTGTAAAGTAAAACCAACTGAAAGAATTAAAAGAGAAATCTAAAATTTAACACAATGTTATAATTTCAACATACCTTGTTTGGATAGGTTCATTAACCAAAGCCAGAAAGTACTATAAAATTAATAAGTTTAACATGACAGGCATATGAAGAATATACTCCTTAAAAATTATTTTAAGCACACATCATTTATGAAAATTTACACAAATTTCTATAAACTGAAAAAGATTATCATAAAACAACTAGCTCTAAATTAATTTTAAAAGTTTTAAAAGATAACCAGAATTTTCCATTCAGATCAAATTTTAAGAATGCAAATCTAAGTAAATCCTGGATCAAAAAGAAATCGTACTGAGAANAATCTAAGTAAATCCTGGATCAAAAAGAAATCGTACTGAGAATAAACAAATTATAGATGTAAATCGTAAAGAAATAATTCTAGGATTAGTTTATGAGATATTTTGAGAAAAAACACTTTAAATTTAAATATACGTTATGTGCTAATTTTAGAATATAGAAATGTATGTGAGCTAAATAGTAGTGAGCTAACTGTCTAATACAAGAAGGAAGAAAATCAGAATATATCAAAATAATATAGAGAAAGAATAATTTTCATAGGGCAAAAGACATGACATAGAAATCAAAAGTAAAATTAATAAAGAAAATAAATGTGCCTTTTAAAACATTACTGTCATTAAAAAACCTATGACAAGAGTAATGAAAAAAATGAAGACACAAGCAAAATTGTTACAATCACAGCTGCTAGAAACATACTCGCCTGCTACAATTGTGGTATGTAAACCACTTATATTTTAGTATGAAGAGTAAAAGACAAAACTATTGAAAGCAGTAATAATGACAATAATTTATTAAGAGATAGGTAATATAAAAAGGTGTAAACCAAGACATCAAAAAGTCAAAATGTGGAATGGGATAGGAATAGGGTTTCTAAGTGTAGAAATTTTATTTTATTTTTTTAGTTTTTTTGTTGGTTTGTTTTCTTTACAATCAAAGCTAGGTTGTCATCAGTTTAATAACGTATTATAACCATAAAACATTTTGTAAACTTCATAGTGACCACAAAGTAAAAATCTATAATACATACATCAATCCCCTGAAATCACTACAGCTTAAAAAGCAAAGAAACAGAACATATTGTTAGGGAAAAAAATCGTTTAACCACAAATGCAAACAGTAGAAAAGAAAGAATCAGAGGAGTTTTGAAACAACCAGTAAACAAATAACAAAATGGCAATAGTAAGTCTTTGCCTATCAACAATAACCTTAAAAGTAAATGGACTAAATTATCCAAATAAAAGACAGAGTGGCTGAATAAATTAAAAAACAAGACTCAATTATATGCTGCCTATAAGAAAGTCGCTTCACCTATAAAGACATGCATAGACTGAAAGCTAAAGGATGGAAAATATATTCCATGCAAATGTAAACCAACGAACACAAAAAAGCAGGAGTAGTTATACTTACACTAAACAAAGTAAACTTTAAGTCATAATTATTTTTTTTAAATAGAAAAAAAAGGCCATTATACAATGAAAAAGTGTTCAGGAAAGGAAGAGGATGTAACAATTGTAAATATATATATATATATATATATATACACACCCAACACTGGACCAATTAAATATATAAAGCAAATATTAACATTTCTAAAGGAAGAGATCAACTGCAATATAATCATAGTAGGAGACTTCAACAACACACTTCAGCAAAGAACATGTGTTCAGTGAGAAAATTAATATACATTGGAGTTAAACTACACTCTAGATGAAAAGGACGTAACAAATATTTACAAAACATTTTACCCTATTAGCTGCAGAATACAGATTCTTCTCAACAGCACATGAAACCTTTTCCAGATTAGACAACTTGTTAAGCCATAAACAAGTCTTAAATTAAAAAAAATTAAGATCATATCAAGTATCTTTTCTGACCATAATAAAGTAAAACTAGAAATAAATAATAGGAAGAATTCTAGAATTACAGAAATGCATGGAAATTAACATGCTTATGAACAATCAATGAGTCAATAAAGAAATTAAAGAGGAAAATTTAAAATGTCTTGAGATAAATGAAAATGAAAAACCACAATATACCGAAACCTATGGGATATAGCAAAAGCAGTTTTAAGAGGGAAGTTTAGAGCAATAAAAACCTTCATCAAAAAAAGTAGAAAGATCTCAAATAAACAACCTAGCAGTATACCTCAATGAACATGAAAAATAAGAACAAACCAAACTCCAAATAAGCAGAAAAAAGTAATAAACATAAAAATGGAAATAATCAAACTACAGACTAGGAAAACAATATAAAAGATCAACAAAACAGAGCTAGTTATTTAAAAAGATAAGCAAAATCAACAAATATTTAGCAAGACTAAGAAAAGAAAGAAAACTCAAATGAATAAAATTAGACATGCAAATGGAGACATTACTCTGATAGCACGGAAATACAACGGATCATAAGAGAATATTATGAAAAACTATGTCAACAAATTGGAAAACCTGGAAGAAATGTATAAATTCCTGTATATATACAACTTACTAAGACTAAATCCTGAAGAAATGGAAAACCTGAGCAGACAATTATCAGTAACAAGATCAAAGCAGTAATAAAAGTTTCCCACCAAAGATAAGCCTAGGACTTAATGGCTTCACTACAGAATTCTACCAAGCACTACCAAGCATTTAAAGAACTAATACCAATTCTACTCAAACTATTTCAAAAAAGTGAAGGGGAGGGAATGTTTCCCAACACATTCTGTGATGCCAGTATTACCTTGATACCAAAATCAGACAAGGATGCCACGAAAAGATGACTATAGACCAATATCCCTGATAAACATAAAAGCAAAATTCTCAACAAAATACTAGCCAACTCATTTTGACAACACTTTAAAAGATGAATTACCATGATTAAGTGGAATTCATCCCAGGGAAGGAATGATGGTTCAACATCCACAAATCAATAAATGTGATATATTGACTGGGCGCGGTTGCTCATGCCTGTAATCCCAGCACTTTGGAAGGCCGAGGTGGGCGGATCACGAGGTCTGATTGAGATCATCCTGGCTAACACAGTGAAACCCCGTCACTACTAAAAAATACAAAAAGAAAAAAAAAAAAATAACCGGGCGTGGTGGTGGGCACTTGTAGTCCCAGCTACTCCAGAGGCTGAGGCAGGAGAATGGCATGAACCTGTAAGGCGGAGCTTGTAGTGAGCCGCGATTGTACCACGGCACTCCAGCCTGGGCAACAGAGTGAGACTCCATTTCAAATAAATAAATAAATAAATAAATAAATAAATAAATAAATAAATAAAAATGTGAGTATATTCCACCCCGATGAACAGAATTCAAAGTTCAAAAAAAACCATATGGGATCAATTTTTCAACATACCTGAAAAAGGGGAAAATTTTGGAACAAAATTTAAACATCCCTTAATGATTAAATTCTTAAAACAAAATTGGGTACCAGAAGGAACATAATCTCACAAATGGAATAAAAAGGCCCATTTATTATGGCCAAAAACTCACATCTTTTTTAAACCCAAGCCAAGGGTAAAGCTTCTCCCTCTGAGATGTTAAAAAAAAGGGCAAAAAATGGGCCCAACCTTTAACCACTTTTCTTCAACATTGATACTAAAGTAAGGGCTTTCTAGCCAGAGGTTTTAGCAAGAAAGGAAAGAATAAAGGGGCACCCAAAATTGGGACAAAGAAAAAAGTCAAAAATTGTTCCTTGTTTGCAGATAAATTTATTGCATATATTTATTTATTTGTAATAAATAAATATAAATTTCATTATTATTAAAAACCTTATTAATTTATATGGTTCTATATATATATATGTATCCTTAAATGCTCCATTGAAAACTGTTAGAATTGACAGGTAAATTTAGTAAAGTTGCAGGATATTAAATCAATATCCAAAAATCAGTAGCATTTCTACATGGCAGAAGCACACTATCTGTAAAATTAATTTTAAAAAGCAATTCTACTTACAACAGCTACAAAAAAAAAGTAGGAACAAATTTAACCAAAGAAGTAAAAGAGCTCTATAATTACATTATTTATAAAATTGTTTATTACATTAATCATAAAACATTGATGAAAGAAATTAAAGAGAACACAAATAAATGGAAAGATATCCTACATTTAGGTATTGAAAGAATTAATATTGTTAAAATGTACATATTTACTCAAAGCAATTTATAGATTTAATACAATCTCTATAAAAAATACCCATGACACCCGATGACATTCTTCATAGATATAGAAAGAAAACTTAGAATTTATATGAAAAAGCAAAAGACTCAGAATAGTCAACACAATCTTGAGCAAAAATAACAAACTGAAGGCTGACTACCTGATTGCAAAATATGCTACAAAGCTATAGTAATCAAAAGAGCATGGTACTGGCATAAAACAGACACAAAGCCCAATGGAACAAAATAGAGTACTCAGAAGTAAATCCATGCGTTTACAGACAATTGATTTTTGACAAAGACCCTAAGAACACACACTTGGAGAAGGGACAGTCTCTTTGGTAAATGGTGCTATGAAAACTGGGTATTCACATACAGAAGAATGAAACTAGAACCCTACATTTCACCATTTACAAAAATCAACACTAAATGAATTAAAGACTTAAATGTAAGACCTTGAACTATGAAACTACCAGAAGAAAATATAGAGGAAATGCCTCATGAAATTGGACTAGTCAAAAAATTTTTTAAATGAGACCTCAAAAGCACAGGCAACAAAAGCAAAATAGGCAAATGAGATGATCTCAAACTAAAAACCTTCTTCAAAGCAAAGGAAACAATCAATAGACTAAAGAGACAACCTACAAAATGGGAGATAATATTTTCGAAGTATGCATCTGACAAAGGGCTAATATACAAAATATATTAACAATCTCAATAGTAGAAAATTGAATAATTTGATTAAAAGTAGGCAAAAGACCTGAATAGACATGTCTCAATAAAAGGCATACAAATGGCCAACTGATATATTTTTTTAAATGCATAACATTACTAATTATTAAGGAAATGCAAATCAAAGCTTCAATTAGATACCACTTCATGAAAATTAAAACAGCTATTATCAAAAGAAAAAAAATGCTGGAAAATGTGGAGAAAGGATAACTCATGCACTATTGATGAGAATGTAAATTTGCATAGTCAATATGAAAATAGTATGGCAGTTCCTCAGAAAGTTAAAAAAAAAAAAAACTACCATTTTACCTGGCAATCCATTACTGGGTATGTATACAAAGGAAATGAAATCAGTATTTTGCAGAGATATCTGCACTCTCATATTCATTGTAGCAGTATTCCAAATAGCCAAGATATGGAATCAATGGAATCAACCTAAATATCCTTATACAGAAAAATAGATTAAAAATATGGCCCTCGTGTGTGTGCATGTGTGTGCATGTGTGTGTGTGTGCATCTGTGTGTGTGTTTTATGGCTGGAATACTATTCAGCCATAAAACAGAATGAAATTTGCATTGAACCTAAGCATAAAAAGTTTTCCTGGTCTTTGGGTCTTCATTTTGAAAGTTCCCATGTCATGTAAAACTGTGATTGCATACATGTGTTACGTTCTGTCTGGTTAATCTTTCTTTTGTTATGGGAGTGTCAGCTGTGACCGTTAAGATGAGGAGGAAAGATATCACATCTTTTCCAGCCCTACATCTACCATGGATACCATGCCATCGAAATTAACCCGATTTATTAAATGTTATTGGCATAGAGCTAGACAAATAAACTAATGCAATAGAACAGATAATCCTCCCCCAAAAGCTAGTATGTATATGGAAACATAATCAATGGTGTCCAAGCAAGTAATTACCCTTAATGAAAAATAAAGCTGAATCTCTACTTCATAACATATAAAAATCAATGTGAGTGGATTGAAAACAATGGAAAAATAGAAAGGCATACAGTTACTAAAGATAATATAATAGAATGTGTGTATCTGATATTGAGGGAAGAAAGTATATATTAAATAAATGTAAAAACATGTAAAACAAAAATTTACAAGTCCCATTACATTAAAAATTAGAACCAACGTTCAAGAAAGACAAGCCAAACGTGGGGAAGACACTTGTGTGACATAAAGCTGAAAAGGATTATGATACAGAAAATGTAATTGTTAAAACTCTATGAATAGAGCAGGAGAACCTTGGGTGGGGAAAAATAACTCTATAAATAAATAAGAAAAAACAAATAACTTCCCAGAAAGATGGAAAAAGAGATACTTCAGAGAACAGAAAGCACAAATGACCAATAAATATGTGAAACATGTCTTATATTATGAGCTTTCAAAGACCTTCAAGTTAAAACCATAATGTGATCATTACACAGTAACTAAGCGAGATTTCAAGTTTTCACAAGATGAAATAGTGGCAAAGGTGTAGAGCATCTGAAACTCTTAAATAAAGCTTATAAAATGTAAAATGGTACAACTACTTGAAAATCAATTAGACACTTATCTATTAAGGTGATGCTATACATGCCTTACAAGACCGGAATTAAACTTTTTGATATACACCCTAGAGCTACAAGATACATACATAAATGTTAATCATGGTAATATTTGTAATAACAAACAAACCAAAAATTACTAAATATATATAAAAACAAAATAAAATATATTGTATTATAAAATTATACTGTTTAAAAGTGACAAAAAATAAATACATAATGTCATGAATGAAATTTAGAAACAACGTTAAGTGAAAAAGTAAATTCTAGACTAGTGCATTATAGTGATTTAATTAATATAAAATTTTAAATATACAAAACAATATATTGTCAACATTGTTTCTAAATGTCATCGTTTATGAAGCAAATGCCACAAGTTCATCACTCTAAAGAGCATTTTCCAGAGATGAAGTCTGAAGAGGCTGGTCTTTACAGTGGAGCTTCCTGAGGTGCACGCTTCTGTTTGGTACATTAACTCAAACACATTACCTACCTGCTGGAAAACTGAGTCCTTAAAATAGCCTAGACATATATAGATGAGCTTTTCCAGTGGTTTGTACCATTAGGTATACACGAGAAATACTCGAGAAGTTTTAAAAAAGTTTAATGATCAGGCCACACATCAGCCAATTAAACAAGGATCCTTTGGGATGAGACCCAGAAAGTCCTACATTTTAAAATTTTACTGTGATTTTCCAAGATGCAGCCAAGGCTGAGAAGCATTATGTTACAGCAAGTCCTTATCACTTTCCCCTGAAAAATCGAATGCTTCGTGTGGATGTAATTTTACTCAATCCTGAATAAACTGGTCTGCCTAAAATTAATGGTCTGCAATCTCTTAAGAGATTATATATATATTATATATATACAGGTTAAGGTAAAACCTTTGTTGTATATGTATAATGACCAGAGCAAGAATAAACCACTGTGGAACCTATGGTTTAACATAATGTTAAAATCCTCTGTGTCAGTTCACACAACTGAGGAAGATATCAGTCAAAAGTATTATATTATTAAGCACTTTCCTAATTAATTTAAAGAGAACTGCATGATCACTGTATATGCATCAAATTACTTGTAATTTATAGTGATATTTAAAGATACCATTTACTCCATATCTATGAGAAGTACACCTAATGGATAGAAAATGAGTTGTTTGGATTTTGTTTCATAAATGAGAAAATCCATACAAATTATTAAATTAGAAACAAAAGCAATTCACAGAGAAGAATGTCTTACTGAAACATTTTATTTTCCTTAGTGATATGATATGATTACTAGAACGTTAAGTTCCTAACTGGGCTATACAGTAATAATCAAAAGTCTCTAAGCACCAACTATAAATATACGAATTCTTAGATTTCTACATTTTAAAACAAGCTCATTTCCTTTACTTAAATTGTAAAAGTTAGCTATGATTTTCCTCAAGACATTCATGTTCTTATTTTATAGCACTTTCAAAAGGTTGATTAAATTGTTACTTTTAACTATAGATTCACAAAGTTTTAGACATTTTATTATTTAGTTCCTTTTCTGAAATTGAACTATTTTCAAGCCTAATTCTTTATATAAATGTGTAAGCCTAGCTCAAATGTTTGTATTTATTATTCACTTTCAGGATTTTTTTTTCTCTGCTGTGTTCTATTATTTAATCTTCATCTTTATATCTTCTATGTGTTAATGAGAGGAAAAAATGATCAATTATTGTTAGCTTCATGGTGAAAAACTTGTCTTGGTCTATCTGGATAGTGATTTTGAGAAGTATTAATAAACATAATTATCTTTTTTATAAAGAAAAGAAGTATAAGAATGTTTAGAGACACAAAGAAGACAGATCTTAACTGTATTAAATGGAAAAAACAAAGAATTGGAAAAGAAGAATTATGAAAGCATACAAGTTTCATGAGATAGTTCCCAATATAATTGGTAGATGGGATTTTCTATTTACTCAAAGGCACATGGACTCAAACTCTGTATAAAATCTGCATAGGTTATTGGCAGGCAAATTAATATATTTGGGTGAATTAAGGTAGAACTAGGCTAGATTGGGTCAAATATTGTAGATAATGAACAGGATTAATTTAAAACTGATCCTGCAAAACCCATAGTAAAATATATGCATCGTATTACTAAAACAACTGAAGAGATAGATTTTACATGCTGTGAATGTACACTCGGGTGCCCTTTACCTGGCTAACATACCATATCCAGCTGTAAATATGGTTTGCCAATTTCTAATGACTGTCCCCTTCCCTAAAGAATTGACTTGTGCCAAAGGGAGATGCCTTGGAATATAAATTGGGTTCTAGCATCTCCTTATCAGTAATTCAACTAATATGAGATTTTTAATAAAATGACTGCCCCACCTCCTTCACTCCCTTCCCCTCACTAGCCTCAAAGCTGGACTAACTCTGTGGTATAATTTACCTTTGGAGGTTCCCTTGGGGATCAGGATAAAGGTACATTCTTACTTAACATTTTTACCCTGCCCTATCTCACTTTTCTACTCTTCGTCTACTGAAGGCGGTCTCCTATGAGTAAATGATGAGAAATCTTCCATGATGAGTAAGAACTCAGGCTCTTTATCTGCAGAGCCTAAACTTAAGACGGATGATCTCTTCCCACTTCCTCCCTAGTTCCGCAGTAGGGTGCTCTTGAAGTTCTGTATTCTTAGCAACCTGCATGGAGTGAGGGATGTGCCAGTTAAAAGGAATTCTAAATTAATGGTTCATTGGGTTTCTTGTAAGCAACTATGAACAAGATCATGTCAACACTCCAGGATCTATTTTTTCACCATATAAGGAAACAAATTACATATTTCTACATTCAATATTTCTCTCATATCATAAGGCTGAGAGTAGTTTTGGTGAAGTGGGCCTGGTCATGTTCTTGCAAGATCCTACCCTTGATTGTGAGTATGGATTTTAGCCCTTGTATTCAGTCAGCCTGTAACTCCTCATGGCAGCAATACGTTTCCATTGTGTATTATGGGACTATTTTGGCTTGTAAGACTATTGAAGTGACTGACTGTTTTACCTCACAGTCTTCAATTATAAAGTTGTAAATATCTGGCCTGCCCTCACCAGACAGCTTCCCACGTTTTATTTTTCAGCCTTTACTCTGTAGGACTCACTGACAAGATTATGTTTTTATGGTTCCACATCCCATGAAGAGGGCATAGCCAGTCTTAAGATTTTCAACAGAAAAGTAGACTCAATATGTTCAACCACACGGTTGAAAATACCAGGCCCAGTAGGGCAATATCTAATAGAGGAAGTTTCTCAGCAAATGCCCTCCTCTTGCAGCTAATTCAACCTGCAAATGGAACTTATCGCTCTCTTTTCATCTCTTGGCATTCATTCAATGCACCTACCTGTCTGGCGTGGTTTCAGCCTAGGAATATAAACAATGGCCGTGCTAACTTAAATCTTCACTTCTAAAGGCTAGTGTTTCTGGCCTGCTCCCTTCTCTTGGAATTTCTGAGTATAACAAACTGTCTTTTCAATAGCAATTATTTCCTGACCTATTGGTCTTGCCTAAATAATAAAAACTTTGGAATAGTAGCCTGGCCTATACTACTGCCAGTATAATGAACATGATGGCTTATTTAATTCATACAAATTAGCTATGCCACATCTTCTTTGCTTTTGTTTTTTGTGTGTTAGTTTTGTTTTCTTTTCCTTCCAGATTTTGTTTTAGGTTCAGGGTACACGTGCAGGTTTGTTATATGGGTAAATTGCATGTTGTAGGGGATGGGTGTACAGATAATTTTGTCATGCAGGTGATAAGCATAGTACCCAATAGCTCATTTTTTTAATCCTCAACCTCCTCCCACCCTCCACCCTTAAATAGGCCGCACTGTCTATTGTTTTCTTCTTTATGCCTATGTGTACTCAATGTTTACCTCCCACTTTTAAGTGAAGAATGCAGTACTTGGTTTTCGCTTCCTCTGTTAATTGATTTAGGATAATGACTTCCAGCTTCATCCATATTGCTAGGAAGCTCTTCTTTATAAGTCTGGTAGAATTTAGCCGTACATCCGTCTCCTCCAGGGCTTTTCTAGTCAGTAGGCTTTTTCTTAATGATTCAATTTCAGAACTCGTTACTGGTTGGTTCAGGGTTTCAATTTCTTCCTGGTTCAATCTTGGGAGGCTGTATACTTCTAGGAACGTATCCATTTCTTCTAAGTTTTCTAGTTTGTGTTCATAGAGGTGTTCATAATAGTCTCAGGTTTTTTGTTTTGTTTTGTTGTATTTCTGTGGGGTTGATGGTGATATCCTCGTTGTCATTTCTGATTGTGTTTATTTGGGTCTTCTCTGCTTTTTTCTTTGTCTGTCTGGCTTGCATGATCCTGTCATCATGTCTTATTTATTATTTCAAATAATTATGTTTTGGTTTATGTTTTTTATTTATCTAAATTTCACTCAGTTCAGCTCAGATTTTGATTTTATTTTCTTCTGCTAGCTTTCATGTTGGTTTACTCTTGTTTTTCTAGTCCCTCTAGGTGTGATGTGAGGTTGTTAATTTGAGATCTTTCTAACTTTTTGATGTGGGTGTTTAGCACTATAAACTTTCTTCTTAACATTGCTTTAGCTAAGTCTCAGGGATTCTGGTATGTTTTATCTTTGTTTTCATTAGTTTAAAATAATTTCTTGATTTCTGTCTTAATTTTATTGTTTACCTAAAAGTCATTCAGAAGAAGATTTTTTAAATTTCCATGTGATTACATGATTTTGAGAGATCTTCTTAGTACTGATTTTATTTTATTGCACTGTGGTCCAAGAGTGTGGTTGACATAATTTCACGGTTTTTAAAAATTCACTGAGAATTGTTTTATGGCTGATTGTGTGATCAATTTTAGAATAATTTGTCAAGTGCTGATGAGAAAAATGTATATTATGTTGCTGTTGGGTGGAGAGTTCTGTAGATACGTTAGGTTCATTTACTCAAGCGTCAGAGTTTGTTTCCTGAATATCTTTGTAAGTTTTCTGACTCAATGATCTCTCTAATACTGTCAGTTGGGTGTTAGAGTTTTCCACTATTATTGTATGCTTATCGAATTCTCTTAGTACATCTCTAAGAGCTTGTTTTAGTGAATCTGGGTGCTCCAGTGTTGGGTGCATATATATTTAGGATAGTTAAGTCTTCTTGTGATTCAAATCCTTTATTATTATGTAAGGCCTTTGTCTTTTTTGGTCATTTTTGGTTTAAAGTCTGTTTGGTCTGAAATTTGAATAGCAACCCCTGTTCTTCTTTGTTTTTCATTTGCTAAGTAGATTTTTCTCCATCTCTTTACTTTGAGCATTGCGTGCTATATGGGTCTCTTGAAGACAATATACAGTTGGGTCTTTCTTCTTTGTTCAGGTCCGCTCTGTGCCTTTTAAGTGGGGCATTTAGCTAATTTACATTCAAGATTAATATTGATATGTGCATATTTGATCCTGTCATCATGTTAACTGGTCATTATTAGACTTGATTGTGTAGTTTTTTTATAGTGTCAATAGTTATGTTTTGTGGTGGTCGGTGACAGTGATTTTGCTTCCCATGTTTAGCATCCCTTTAGGGACCTATTATAAGGCAGGTCTAGTGGTAACAAATTTCCTTGGCACTTACTTATCTGGAAAGGATCTTTTCTCCCTTTTGCTTATAAAGCTTAGTTTGTCTCGATATGAAATTCTTGGTTGACACTTCTTTTCTTTAGCAATGCTGAATATAGGCCCCCAATATCTTTCAGCTTGTAGGGTTTCTGCTGAAAGGTCTGCTGTTAGCTTTACAGGGTTCCATTTCTAGGTGACCTGCCCCTTCTCTCTAGCTGCCTTTAATATTATTTCTTTCACATGGACCTTGGAGAATCCGATGACTATGTGTCTTAGGAATGGTCTTCTTGTGTAGTAACTCAGAGGGATTCTCGGCATTTCCTGAATTTTAATGTCAATATCTCTAGTAAGGTTGGGGAAATTTTCAAGGACAATGCTCTCAAATATGTTTTCCCAGTTGCTTGTTCTCTTTCCCTCTGTTTCAGGGATGCTAATGAGTACTAGGATTGGTTTCTTTACATAATCCCATATTTCTCAGAGGTTTTGTTCATTCTTTTCTTTCTTCTTTATTTTTGTCAGATTGAGTTGACTTGAAGAATCGGTCTTCGAGCTTTAATATTCTTTCCTCAGCTTGGTTGATTCTGCTGGTAATACTTGTGAGTACATTCTTAAGTTCTTCAAGCAAGTTTTTCAGCTCTATCTGATCAGTTTGATTCTTCTTAAAATGTCTGCTTCATCTTTCGGCTCTTATATTGTTTCAGTGGATTCCTTAGATTCCTTCAACTGGGTTTTGACTTTCTACTGAATCTCGAAGATCTTCATTCTTAACCAGAATCTCAATTGTATATCTGCCATTTCAGCCAGGTTAGGACCCATTGCTAGGGAACTAGTGTGGTCATTTGGAGGTAAGAAGACATTCTGGGTTGAGTAAGAAGGCACTTTTGATTTGTAAGAGTTCTTGCACTTGTTCTTTCTCCCCTGTGTGGGCTGATGTTCCTTTAATCTTTGAAGCTGCTGTCCTTTGGATAGGGTTTTTGTTTTTATATTCTTCGATATCCTTGGGGGTTTGTCTGTGGTATAAGGTCTATTCAGTGATTGGCTTCATTGCTAAAAATTTTCAGAGTGGCAAGGATCAGCCCAGCACTCCTGGGCTGCATGCTCTAATCCTGGGCAGCTGATACCAGACCCAGGGCTTCGTTCTCTGACTCCTGTCAGTGCAGACCTACCTGTCTGGCCTGGTTTCAGCCTAGGAATATAAACAATGGCCATGCTAACTTAAACCTTCATTTCTCAAAGCTAGTGTTTCTGGCAGGCCCCCTTCTCTTAGAATCTCTGAGTTTAACAACCTGTCTTTTCAACAGCAATTATTTCCTGAACTATTTGTCTTGCCTAAATAATAAAAACATCAACATAGACCTTAAGTATGATAAAAAAAAAAAAATATTTACAGTCTATTTTCTCTAAAGCTTGCTATCTGAAGGTTTCATTTGCACTATGAAACTTTGGTCTCTATATACCCTTATCATAAGCCCGACATTCATTTCTATTGCTTTCAGGTCTTTATATAATAACTTGACTCTTTCAACCAATTACCAGTCAGAAAATCTTTAAATCCACCTCTGACCTGGAAGCTTCTGCTTCAAGTGGTTCTGCCTTTTCAGATAGAACCAATGTACATCTTACATGTATTGATTGATGTATTATGTCTCCCTAAAATGTATAAAAGTAAGTTCTACCCTGACCACCTTGGATACATGTTGTCAGGACCGCCTGACGCTGTGTCACAGGTATGTTCTTAACCTTGGAAAAATAAACTTTCCAAATTGACTGAGACCTGTCTCAGATACTTTGGGGTTCACATTACATATTTGCTATTATACATATTTGCTATGTTACATAGTGTGAAATGAAAATAGTAATTTTCAGAAAAGTACACATGTGGTTCTATTAATATAAAAATAAATAAAACTGAAATATACTTAGTAAGCAGAATAAGATTCACATAAATAATGACTAACTAATAATAATATTTGAATAAAAGAGTGAGATTTAGGGAGACAAAAAAGAAATATTCTGACTGGGTGTGGTGGCTAATGCCGCTAATCCCAGCATTTTGGGAGGCTAAGTCAGGTGGATCACTTGAATTCAAGAGTTCAAACTCAACATGAGACAGGGTAGAAACGGGGCAACATGGAGATACCCTGTCTCTATTAAAAATACCTAAAAAATCCTGGGTGTGGTGGTGCACGCCTGTGGCCCCAGCTACTTGGGAGGATTGTTAGAGCCTGGGACTAAGGTTGCGGTGAGCCAAGATCACACCACTGCACCCCAGTCTGGGTGACAGAAAAAGACCCCTGTCTAAAAAAAAGAAAGAAAGAAAGAAAGAAAGAAAGAAAGAAAGAAAGAAAGAAAGAAAGAAAGAAAGGAAGGAAGGAAGGAAGGAAGGAAGGAAGGAAGGAAGGAAGAAAGGAAGAAAGGAAGAAAGGAAGAAAGGAAGAAAGGAAGAAAGGAAGAAAGGGAATGTTCTACTGTTACTTTCTATCTTTGAAATTTTAACTTATTAGGTAATTATGAATGCACACAAGCATCCATGTATATAGTGAAATAATAATGGCCACAAATTTTTTTGACAGTCCTCCCTTTGATAGATGGCATTTGTACACCTTCCCATTGAATCATGGTGGGCTTTGCGTATTGGGCTGCACTGACCAACAGAACATGTTGCCCTGATTCAGAAACATTTTCCCGGCTCAGGTTTTAATAGACTGTTCTCTTCCACTTCTGCTGTCTTGGAACACTCACATGTTGTTGCCTCTAGGAACCCAGCCAGCATGCTGTGAGAAGCATATCTGAGTCCTGGAGAGTCAACAGTTCCTGATGAATGCCAACCAACAGTCAATATCAACTGAAAGCCATCTACATGAGCCATCTTAGGCATTCAGTCCAGTCAAGCCATCAGCATGACTGCAGCAGCACTAGAGACTGAAAGAAAGAATTGCCCAGCTTAGGTCAGGCAACACACAGGATTACAAAAGGTAATTATAAATTATTGTTTTAAGTCACTAAGTTTTTGGATAACAACAAATAAAATGAGAATGTTAAGTTAGGTAACCTTTATCCAAAACTCTTGGGACCAGAATTGTTTCAGATTTCGGATTTTTTTTTTTTTTTTTTGGATTTTAGAATATTTGCACAGACATAATAAGATATCTTGGGGCTGAGACCAAAGTCTAAAAACAAAATTTGCTTATGTTTCATATATACTTTACACACATAAGCTGAGATAATTGTATACAATACTTTAAATAATTTTGTACATGAAGCAAAGTTTGTACTAAGTACTTATGTATGAAATTTTCTGCTTTTAACTTCATGTTGGTGCTGAAAAAGTTTTAGATTTTGGAGCATTTCAGATTTCAGATTATTGTATTATGGATGCTCAATATGTACATGCAATATGCCTTAAAACATGCAGAAGTGTACATACAACTTAAAATAATAAAGAATTCAAAATGTCAAATCTGTACATCTGGAGACATTTAATAAACATATGTCAAAATTTTAAAATAGTAATTAATCTTCATTTATTAGCACAATCCTTGACATGTAGAAGGTGTTTTATAAATATGTTAAAACATAGACACAAACAAGCTGTAGGATCAAGGAAAGCTTAAGAAAGGGGACAATATCAAATCTAGGTCAAAATGATAGATATATTTTCTCCAGAACTCTCAAGATCCCTTCAACAATTCAGAATTTGCACATTTTATTACTTTTATTTCACACGAGTTTCATTGCAGATGCCCATGTCTTATGGTTAATGTTTTACTTAACCAAAGAAAGGGAGATAGAAACAAACATGTTATGCTCCTTTACCCTCAATAGGCCCAGAAAGTACACATGAGTAGATGTACATAAACATACAAATGTTTTGTATAAAATTATGAAAATGTTTTTAAGACAAAACCTGGAGACACAAATGGAAAATGTGAACTTAAGGTAGAATTCTTCTTTATTAAAGGCCATATGATAATCTTGATATTGTGAGAGTGAATAATAGTATAAATTTTAGTCAAATGGCAGAAGGTTACCTCCTATAGAGTTAAGAGGCTCATCTAAAATAAGAGTTTTGAGAATCAGAATCTTTTCTTAGCTGCCTGAGTAATTGCAAATATATCATTGTATTTCCAGATTGTTATGATTCAAAATGACCCATTTTTAAAATACTGAAGTTGGGAGAATTCTGTATGAGAAATATTGGGGAAGATGAAGAGCAGTACAGAGTACAGAAAAGGAACATGACCCTGAGGTCCCTGGAATGGCTTTCTGTTTAGGACATGCAATCTAATGGCCACCAATGAAACAGTAAATAAGGGCAATTCATAACATCAGTACTGAAGTAAATTACTGTCAGTCTACAAAGAGAGGGCCACACATATGTGAAAGAAAATCTAAACACTTTCACACCTAGATATACAAAGCAGCTTGTCTCAGTCCAACTCTTCTATCAAAAACAACCATAATCATTGAGTAAAATAGAAATAAAACAAAGCAGAAAACAAACAATGAAAAACACAGATTTTAGATGACATTACAAAGCAATCAAGGTATCAGAATTTGAGGATCGAAATCTCAGAGAAAAGACAAATTTATTTAAGTGAACCTTCCATTTTCCTTTCCATGCATCAACAGAAGAAGAATCTAAAAAGAAAGTGGCATCTAAGAAACAAAAAGTTAGGCAGAACTTTCAGCAGTCACACAGTACTGGGAAAGAATTATGACAATTTGGGCTACAGAGCAGCCAGGATTTGTGGGTTATGATCCTCGGCAAAAGGGGCAACAACAGAGAATGGAGAGAAGACAATATTCTGAGCTTTATTTCTACTTGAGATTTGCTGATTCGAAAGTTTCATATGATGAGAAGCTGAGAAGATAGGAAGAGTAGAAGCTGAGAAGATAGGAAGAGTGGACGCTGAGACATGTAAAACCTAGGCAGAACTTCTCGTGATCTCACACTGCTAGAAAGAAAAAGATCAAAGTCAGGGTTTTTATACAGAAAGTTGGGATTATGATGGCATCCTTTCAGTTGAGACTCAAGAGGAGAAATTCACATGCATTACTAGTGGAGGTGTCAATTGTTTCAACGACCATGCAAACATTTTTGTGTTGCTTCAGAGAGATTTTGCTCTAAAATTTCACTCAGGGACCCAGGTTGTCAGTGGCCCCATCATCTTCAAAATGTGGCTTTCAAGTGTAATACATCTCTTATTCCATTACACATTGAGTAAAACAGATTGCAAAGAGAAAATAAAATCTTTTATGGCCCAGGTATTCCATTGTCCAAAAATTAGTCATATGACCACATTTTACTGCAAGAGGAATTTAGCTCTGAACCTGAGAGACAAGTAAATAATTTGATAAACACCTAGAAAGTCTCTATCACACCCCATTTCTCATCATTGACACACATATATAATAACATACCTTGAATATCTTGAACAATGCTAGAAATAGAAATTGCTTAATAGACACTGCATTTTAATTTTATTTGACTTTGTACAAATAAAATTACTCTATAAACACCGATCTCTTAGAGCAGGCAGTTGCAATATACTAAAATAACAACTTTCTAGGCTTAAAATATTTTCCTCTTTTTTGCTGATTCAACAAGAAAATTTAATAGGAACTCCTTTGGTTTTCACATTATGTACACCAATGATAAATTTGTTACCAAAGAAAGGAAACTCTACAAGTTGGGAAACTAATGATATAAGAAGCTATTAAAGATTGTAAACTGCTTTCCAATTCTGTGAAGAAACTCATTGGTAGCTTGATGGGGATGGCATTGAATCTATAAATAACCTTGGGCAGTATGGCCATTTTCACGATATTGATTCTTCCTATCCATGAGCATGGTATGTTCTTCCATTTGTTTGTGTCCTCTTTGATTTCACTGAGCAGTGGTTTGTAGTTCTCCTTGAAGAGGTCCTTTACATCCCTTGTAAGTTGGATTCCTAGGTATTTTATTCTCTTTGAAGCAATTGTGAATGGAAGTTCATTCACGA
>NW_016807882.1:1116602-1152991 GCF_001698545.2 Rhinopithecus bieti
AAAAAAATGAAAAAAAAAAAAAGCAAAATCCAGAATTCTTTTCAATAAATGCATTATCATCAGATAAAAAAAAAAAAAAGATTGTAAACTGCTGCGTAGGATAGATATTCACAGCTGGTAATGGAAGTTTTAAAATGGAAGTCCTCATGTCATTCTGGTTGGTAACCCTTTGCAAAACCTCAACAAATTGCTTTGTGATTTATATCTAATTTGAATATGCCATAGTAAACTCCCCAAGCAGTTACTTTTGAGAGGAATTTCTATTTTCCTTGAATTTTCCTTACTATGCTTTTGAAATTTACTCACTAGTGTTTAAGAATAAACTTGAACCTGAGGATGCATTTCTAATCACAGTGTCTTCTAATAAGATTTTCCAGGAAGATTAAAATGTGCTCTCTGCACAGACATTAACTTATCAAGGGTTTTTTTGGCAATCAGGGAACTGCAAATAAGCTCAAGAAGAGGTCATGATTAAGCAAGAAATTTATTGATTCCTGGTGTCCTCCATTTATCATGAAATTTACATTATAAATTTCATGATTGTACACAGAAACATGTTTGCAATTATTTACCTTGCCTTTGGCAGAGTTTAAACAAGATTTGAGAATTGCTCATTTATTTTATCAGTCCTCGACTCAATTCTTAGCTCTCTAACTTACATAGTTTGTTCAATTAATTATGAGAGGTCAGCAAAATAAGGAAATAAAACACTCAGCTAACATTTGTTAACTTAGCCAATATGTGTTAAGCACTCTTTTCTTTACATATATTGTCTTATTTAATTTTAATTCTTACATTCATCTCACCTCACATGTAAACTAGGTGTTACACGGATGATACTCAGGTGCTTTGTCGAATGTGACTGACAGATCTTCTTACAACTGGTTCATGTCTTCATAGCCATTAAATGTTTAAAGTATTATCTCTGAAGATTACTATTTCATCTCACAGAAAAGAATACTAGATTTTAGGTATCACCACTGATAAGTGAACATTTGGTAAAAGATAAAGTAGAGATACAAAATCCAAGGAGCTTAATCTTTATCACATGGTATATTGAATATTATTTTAAAATTAAATCATAATCTGTATTTATTCAAAGACTCACTTTTCCATGACTCTTAAGTCTTATCAGAAAATACAAATAACACAAAACAGAAATATTCCTGTGCAATGAAACATGTATGTAATTATCCAAATGCAAAATCACAAATTATCAGAGACACAGGAAGTGCGGTATTTCTGTTGTTATAACTGTATATGCCTTCAGTCTTTCCTACCTGTCAGCAGACTATCACAACATAAATCCAAACTGAATAATAGTATTGGAAATATCAAGGTAATCATTTTGATTTTGCTGTGTGTGTGTGTGTGTGTGTGTGTGTGTGTGTGTGTGTGTGTGCATGTACATGAGGATATAAAAATGTATCAAACCATTAATATACCAACTGGGAGTTTCTTTTATTTACTTATTTTCTGTCATTTTACTAATACACATACCCACAGAAATATTTTTAACATAAAAGAATATCTTTTTTGCCACCACATAATTATGATATACTTTTAAATGAAGCAATCATATTTTATTTTGTTTTGTTTTCTTTGGGCTAATACAGCAAGAAAATTTGAGTATTTCCTTATTATTATGGTTGTAATAAAATATTTGAAAATCAATGCAAGTTATTCATTTTTACAAAAACATATGGCATCTTTCTCTATCTGGAGGAAATCTATACCCTAGTTCAATCTCTATTCCCTACAACACATCCATAAGTCCCCAAACAGCTAATCATGAAAATATTAATGAAACAAGCACATGCTTTATTCATAAGCCTTGGCTTACTGGCCTCTTATTACATTGCCAGAGAAAAGAAATATTAAAATAAATAATATCTGTGTTCAGCACTGAAAATAAATCAAAACAGCCACAATGTCAGTTATAATAGATTCCAGTCAAATGTCATTTTATCACATTAAACTGAATTGACATTTTCAACAATTCTAGAATAATTTTAGTTAGCTGTAATTGGTTGAGTGGAATAATTAAAAATCCTAAATACATAAGGAGTTTCAAGACAGTATATAATGTATGTCACATAATGTAAAGCAATATCCTTATTATGTTTTAGAGTTTCAGAATTACATATTAGGTATTTATGCATTGAGACATAAATTTCTAACTTACTAAACTATGCATTCAATATTTATGAAATTAATCAGTATAATTCATGGTAGTGCTTTATGTTAACAAAATTTGCTTTTTTGTAACTTATTTGTTAAGGTGAAATGTTTGGCCAAAGAAAAAAATAATTGTTTGCTGGCAGCAGAATTATTCACAAAATCAAAAAGGAATAGGTGACTATTCATGCACACCTCCAGGAGGCACCATTTACAATGAATACTTCTGCAGTTAACAGCCTACAGAACTAAATGTGGTGTGTTGGGTAGAATACATTTCAAGAAACTGTATTATCTCTAATTTCTAGCCTATTATGCTTTCTTACTCTTTGCAAAGATCATTTAGGACATTTTAAATGATTTTGGCCTCTCTTTTATCAGCTGAGCTGTGGACCTTTTTTTGAAACTTCTTTTCCTCAATTAATTTTCATTGGCTGCTATGCAGGGACCCCTTAGAGACATCTTTTCATTAGAGACATTTTAAACCACCATCTCTCCAGAAGCTTGTGCCTTTGAACAGATTTAATGCATCAAATCTGTACATTCATCCAGCTGTTTAGACTTTGCTAATTCATACATATGGCAGCAGTCAAAATTTAACAGAAAGTGCATTTAGAATTTTATTCAAAACAAAGGATGGCCTGAAACAGGAATGTCAAGTTAAATCTGCCATGCATTTACTGTGTCTCACAAATGACCCATAACAGAGTTACACTCTCATCAAGAATGACCAGTTAATTAACCTTCGTATAATTCAAAGTCATTCACTCATTACTGCAAGCAAGCAAAGTCATCACAAGGATAGCATACTCATTCTTTCACTCTAAGGAAATTGTTGCCTTTATTTTTCAGAATTTCTGTCTTTGCATTTCAAAACTAAAACTTGTCTTGCCTGGAAGGGATGCAATAGATTTTTTAATAACGAATTTGGATCTCCATCTTTATAAAATCATTTATAAAAGGCTATTGCAACATTTATAACTTTGTACATATATTCTGCATATAATAATTGGCTAAAATTCTATACGTTTTTGTACGCTTTTAAAAGTTGAGATTTTGTAGCTCTTTCTAAAAAAAGGCAGGAGAGGTAACTTCTCTTAAAGTTCTCCCTACTAATACCTAGAATAAACTTATGACTTCAAAATGTCCATTCCCAGCTTAAACTTTTGTCTTGTAACCTGTATTGCTTATTAACATGTCCATTTAGTTTTTCTATAAGCACTTCAAACTCAATACTCCAAAAATGACATTGTCATCCTCTTGCTCTACTGTGATGTTCTTTGAATTGATAAGTAGCACCATCATTATCCCAGTCACTGAGTCTAGAAATCTAAGAGTTAATCTGAACTACTTCTCTGTCATCTTCTACATGTACTTGGCCACAAATAGGGAAGTTCATCTCCCAAATATTTCCATCATCTGTCTCCTTCTCTTCTCCACCACTGAAAGCTTCCTGGTCTAGGTCACCAACATGTGTTGCTTGGGCATTTAGAATAGCCTTATGATTTTATTTATCTGCCTCCAGTCTTTCTCCATCACAATCCATCCTCTATTCTTCAAGTCAAGCAATCTTACTAAAACACACATTTGACACTTTACCATTTTATTAAAAATGTCTTCATGATATCCCATTTCCATTAGAATAATTGCCCACCCTTATCACAGCCCCACATGAATTTTTCCCAATACATTTTTCCAGCCTCAAGTAATAGTAGGCTCACCATCACATCTCAGGCACTGAGAATCTATTTTCGGTTTCTCCATTAGATTATTGTCTCTTACCATCATGCCTGCAGACTTTCTACATTGTCACACTAAAATTCATCCCCATGAGTTCCTAGATAGCACCGAACATTCACTTATCACTTTAAGCATATAATCAAAGGGACCTACTCTGGCTTATTGAATTAACTCATGCCATCTTATTGGAATCTCATAAATCTTGTAAGTTTCCTATATTAACACTCGCTCCTGTATTCTCTCATCTCTCCCAAGCTTTTAAATTAGTGTGGGTGTGGACCTATCCACCTTGTTCAGTAGCATAAGAACAGTCCTATCACATGTCTGTCATTTAAAAGGAGAAACTTCAAAAAAGTACTGTGTAGCTTGACATTCAGCCTTTACATATAATGTATCAGGATATAAAATATTTTAAAAGAAAGCAGACATAGATTTAGGGGAGGGGATTATTTAGTAGCCTAGGCTTTGAGTCAGACTTCCAGTTTCAAACTTTAGGTCTGTCCCTCAGTAGTTGTGTGAAGCTGTGTGACCTTGGACAAATTATGTGTCTCTGTGTGTCGATTTTCTCCTCTGTAATATGAAGATAATATTTATTCCTACCTCATAGTTCTAATGTGAAGGTTAAAGAACAAAGTATTTATACAGTGTGTACAATAGTGCTTCTCACATAGAAAAACTTGCTGTATTCCTGTTAACTATTATTATTACTAGTGTTTTAGGCAGTAAGGTTTGGGATCAGATTGTGTTCAAAATCTTGCTTTAATATACTCCAACCTTGTCATCTTGGTCAACTGATTCAAGTTTTAAAGCCTCAGCTTTTCTTCTCCTAAAATAAGGGGACAGGAAGTGGTTAGTAAAAGTGAACCGACTAGTGTTAATGTTAAAACTATGACAGACAATTGAATTGGAATAATGTCTTGCTTAAGTTGAAATCTTATTTACTTAAAGCTATCATATTAGTACATTTGACATTTAAACCTTAGTTCCTTTGACCTCAGTTGAAAATCTTTATCATTTACTATTATTAAAAATAGATTAACCTGCAATTCACAGTAGGTGTAAAAGTTCAAGTAAAACAAATTAAAATAAAAAGTAACTTAAATGTAAAAGATCTTCCTGTGAACTAGCCAAATCTGGAAAAAAAAAATAATGCTATTTCTCTTTTCTGTGAAGTAAAGGTAAAAAATTTACTCTCTTGCTATTTTTAGCTTGCTTCTCAGGGCTTTTGAAAACTGTGGCTCTCTACATAATTTCGTAGATTCTTTCCATATGTATATTCTTTTATATGTAGATTGGTTTTATGTTAACTAATAACAGAAGGATTGACTTTTTAACTATTTCAATTATTTCCCCCTTTGTTCTTTATTTTAATATCACATTTCTCCGGCATCCTCATTGCAACTTGTAGCATTTACCATGATAGGACATGTCATCTGGACTTATTTCTCCCACACTTCATAATGCTGACTCAAACAAAGGTTTTAAACAAAGCCAACTCATTATTACTAGCAGTCTTATCATGCCATTATATTTATGCCATTTTCCTTCACTCCATGCTGAATGAAATCAATATTCTAAGTGTGTGTGTGTATGTGTGTGTGTGTGTGTGTGTGTGTGTATATATATATATATATATATATATATATATATATGTATGTATTTGTTAGCCAAAGTTATCACAACATGTTCAAAACTGTAGTTTAGAAGCTAACAATATCAGCTATGTTGCTGCCTTTGCATAAGGTTTCAACGTTTTACTAGTTGATGCAAAGGGAGTGTATTCTAATACACTGTGAGTCAAGTAGTCAAAACATTTGGAGCTGGATCAGAGACAAACCACCATAAATCAGCAGACTCTTCACTTATGAACAAGGCATACTAACATGACTGTTTCTTTAACAGCAGTTGCGCAAAGCAGAAAAAGATTTCCGCTTGCACTGATTTACAATGGACAATTTTCTGTTTCTCCAACTTTTGAACATCCTTATTTTGGAGAATTTCTGCGTTTATGATTTGAGCTTCTCCAAGATAAAATCCACAAGACTTGATTTCTTCATCTTTAGTGCTCAGGCTCAATGAATGAGATCACTAACTCAAGACCTCAATTCAAAATTGAGCAACAGGAAGGAGAATCTATCGCACGGAACCCATTTTGCTTGAGGGCAGTGGCAGAGGCAGCTGGATTTCTGAATGGCAGAGGTTGCAAAACTGCATTTCTGGCTCTGAAATGATTCCAGTAGGGGTGATAGTAAATTGGAGTTCCTGGCAGGAGGGTGTGGAGGTTGGGAATAGTGCCAGTTTAGTCAGCAAGCCAGCTCTGTGGCATAGTTCTGGGCAATGTTCCTGGAAGCTGAATCTTAAGCCTGGTTCTTTAGGCACCCTAGCATTCCATGAGTTACCCATTTTTGTTGTTGTTAATAAACGCCTTTTCTGCTTCATTAGTCAGAGTCAGTTTGTGCTATCTGCAACAAGAATCTCTATAAATACAATAACACAGCAGTCTATGTACAGCTCCAAATGTTATCAAGCCTAGTTGGAATTTTATCCAGAGTGGAAGAAAAAGAATAGAGGAATTAAATTATAAAACTATTATTTTCAAGTACAAATGATTACCAGGAGTGGTCTTAAGTGCTTACGATACATTATCTCATTTAATTTTCACAAGGGCTTGATGAGGAATGTGGTATCCCCATGAAGCCAATGAGAAAACTGAGGCAGAGATAAATTAACTTGTCAAAGATCTTAGTGCTATTGATCACCAGAGCCTTGTGATAGAAGAAGATCTAGTTTACCAGTATTTCTTCCTAAGGGTCATTGAAATTCTTTCATATTTCTGGTAAGTTTCAAGAAATAAAGTAATGGAATTATCTCGCTATTGTTATCTATGTGACCCCTCTTTATTTCCAGGTGTCTGGAATAAAAATAAGAGCACTGGCAAGCTCTTTGCCCTTTTCTGGCACTTCATCCCATGCTTATCTTCAGGTCTAGGGTTCTCTCGAGTGTAAACCCTGTATCTGTACTTGAGCACATTAAGCATCAACTTTCAACCATGATTGTATAAATGGGTTCCTCTCCCCTTAGAAGTCAACATAAAGTCAGAGTAATCCTGGTTCTTTTCTTGTCAGTTACTGAGAACACTTAAAGAATATAAACATCCCTTCATTGCCATATCAAGGATTGTCTTCAAAGATAGACCCCTGGTGCTTTATACACTATTGATCTTGCTTAATCCAAGTTTTAAAATACGTGATTTAGGAAAATGGTATTCAAATTTGAACCAAGTAAAATTTTATTAATGTGCAGGAAAAGTATTTTCTTCTCATTCAATTTTTACTTAAATTTTTATATGGGCCCTTGTTAGAAGGAATAAAGCAACTTGGAATAGGAAAGCTGCTCAAAATCTATAATGAAAAAATACTGCAAATTCTGTGGAAATTGACAAGGTAGTTCTCAAACAAAGGTATAATGAATGGTAATAACTGTTTATCATCTCTAAGAATACATGGCTACAGAATCAAAAGTTCTATGAGATATTTTAAAAATAAAATAAACTTTAAAAGTACATACAAAAAATTTTTTAAGTCAGATCATTCACAGAACATCAGTATTTCCAGAAAAATCTCTTCAAAGAAACCTGAACAATGTGTTTCTTCCCCAAGGAAAAGTCCACAATATTGTTGAAAGGAATTACTGAAGAAGACATTTTAAAAATCCAAGTAAAGCATTAAGTGAACAAAAGAGAATGTATGTGTGAAAAAATTTGATTTAATAGACATATAGCCTACACTCATTACCAAGTAGGATTTCTCTTGTGAGTCACTTAGCAGACCTCAGCCTCATCATAAACAGTATATGTCATATGGACTATATCTCTAAATAAAAATTAGATGTTAAAACACGAAGTTTTCCTTTGATGCTAAATCTCCCTTGCTTGTGACATAATTTTATCCCAGTTAAAAAAAAATTTACATAAGTGACAAAAACAAATACTTGCCTTGGTGGTTTTCTTTGTACAAATTAAATCCCAATAGTTCATTATTCGACTTATATAGAATTATCCCATTAGAATTATCCTGCTTTGCTCATCTCTCCCTACCAATTCTCATTATGTTGAAGTTATAGATTTAAAGATAAATGCCACCTGTAAAACACCCATTGTTTTCAAGTTATAGGTTTAGAGATGTTTCATTTCAAAATATTGCTGTGTCCAAATATCTCACATTTTTCTTGTGTGTATGTCTTTTATGTCATTCAGTAGCTCTATAATTTTCTTTATTTAACTTTCCCACATATCCTTTATTAAATTGCATTCCTATTTCTTTCCCTTCCTTCTGTTCTCCCCTCTGTCTCTCCTATGACCTCAAAGACTGTCAATTTTCAGTTGTCCCATTCCTTTGTTCAGTCATTAATTCGTATAAGGCTCAATTGAGTGTTAAGTTCTTTACTTCTGTTTTTGTTTTCTACACTGCATCGATGTGTTTGGTACCATTCCCATATCTGTTTCAAATGCTAATGGTTTTATTTTCCACTGTTTTTGCCTCTGTGTATATTTTGATCAGTTCCTGGGAAGATGGAAGGTGTAAGTCTGCTCTTACTATCATTTCCAAACCCCAAAGGAGCAGAGACTTCTGTCATTTTCACTCATTGCTATATTTCCAGTGACAAGAAGAGTGACTTTATTATCCCAAGTAAACTGGTTCTTTCTACTTAACAGAAGATGGTTTTGCTGTAATCTGCATTCATAGAATTTGGAATCAAACAGTAGAACTAGCAGGAGCTCTAACTCCCCAACNATATGGGCCCTTGTTAGAAGGAATAAAGCAACTTGGAATAGGAAAGCTGCTCAAAATCTATAATGAAAAAATACTGCAAATTCTGTGGAAATTGACAAGGTAGTTCTCAAACAAAGGTATAATGAATGGTAATAACTGTTTATCATCTCTAAGAATACATGGCTACAGAATCAAAAGTTCTATGAGATATTTTAAAATAAAATAAACTTTAAAAGTACATACAAAAAATTTTTTAAGTCAGATCATTCACAGAACATCAGTATTTCCAGAAAATCTCTTCAAAGAAACCTGAACAATGTGTTTCTTCCCCAAGGAAAAGTCCACAATATTGTTGAAAGGAATTACTGAAGAAGACATTTTAAAATCCAAGTAAAGCATTAAGTGAACAAAAGAGAATGTATGTGTGAAAAAATTTGATTTAATAGACATATAGCCTACACTCATTACCAAGTAGGATTTCTCTTGTGAGTCACTTAGCAGACCTCAGCCTCATCATAAACAGTATATGTCATATGGACTATATCTCTAAATAAAATTAGATGTTAAAACACGAAGTTTTCCTTTGATGCTAAATCTCCCTTGCTTGTGACATAATTTTATCCCAGTTAAAAAAAAATTTACATAAGTGACAAAACAAATACTTGCCTTGGTGGTTTTCTTTGTACAAATTAAATCCCAATAGTTCATTATTCGACTTATATAGAATTATCCCATTAGAATTATCCTGCTTTGCTCATCTCTCCCTACCAATTCTCATTATGTTGAAGTTATAGATTTAAAGATAAATGCCACCTGTAAAACACCCATTGTTTTCAAGTTATAGGTTTAGAGATGTTTCATTTCAAAATATTGCTGTGTCCAAATATCTCACATTTTCTTGTGTGTATGTCTTTTATGTCATTCAGTAGCTCTATAATTTTCTTTATTTAACTTTCCCACATATCCTTTATTAAATTGCATTCCTATTTCTTTCCCTTCCTTCTGTTCTCCCCTCTGTCTCTCCTATGACCTCAAAGACTGTCAATTTTCAGTTGTCCCATTCCTTTGTTCAGTCATTAATTCGTATAAGGCTCAATTGAGTGTTAAGTTCTTTACTTCTGTTTTGTTTTCTACACTGCATCGATGTGTTTGGTACCATTCCCATATCTGTTTCAAATGCTAATGGTTTTATTTTCCACTGTTTTGCCTCTGTGTATATTTTGATCAGTTCCTGGGAAGATGGAAGGTGTAAGTCTGCTCTTACTATCATTTCCAAACCCCAAAGGAGCAGAGACTTCTGTCATTTTCACTCATTGCTATATTTCCAGTGACAAGAAGAGTGACTTTATTATCCCAAGTAAACTGGTTCTTTCTACTTAACAGAAGATGGTTTTGCTGTAATCTGCATTCATAGAATTTGGAATCAAACAGTAGAACTAGCAGGAGCTCTAACTCCCCAACTTATAAAATCAGAACAAAAGTATCCTGCTACTTCACATGGTAGCTTAAAGGAACAATCTCTACACGTATATGTGAAAATGCTTTTTAAACTGTGAATTTTTTATCATTATTCTTTTACTCATGTGACTCTTTTCATTAGTTTCTATTTCTTCTGCCTTAGTATATGAAGTCACTTTCATTTCTTTTGTCAACTGTTTTCTTTTCTTCTCTCACATTACCATACGCCTTCATCTGCTGAAATAGTATTTCTGGACATTAAAATTGATAGATTTTTAAAATGGTTTTCATTTGCCAATAAAAATGTGTCTCTTGGGATATCTATTTCTTGCTGATCATAACCCACTACTCCCTTCATTGCCATACCAAGGATTGTCTTCAAAGATAGACCCCTGGTGCTTTATACACCATTGATCTTGCTTAATCCAAGTTTTAAAATACGTGATTTAGGCAAATGTGAACCAAGTAAAATTTTATTAATGTGCAGGAAAAGTATTTTCTTCTCATTCAATTTTTACTTAAATAAAACTTCACATTTGAAGAAAGACCTAGCTTTTCAGAGATACAAGTCTGTACCTAATCTTATTCTTTCACTTAATTTTGTCAAGGAAAGACAAGATTGTACCATTCATTTTAATATTTTAATTTTAGTATTCACAGATGATTCTTTTATATTGTACAAGGGAAAATGAAAACTAAATTGGAATCATTCTCATTTTGTCAGTCTCAAAATGAAAATGTTCTTGAAATAAAATATGTTGTAAAAGTAAACCAATTTTTAATAGCAGAAAATTTTAAAATACTAAGTTAAAGTAGGGGGCTGTTATGGGCTGTCACAAAACTTGAGAGATGTAATTAAAATGAGGTCCTTATGGTGGACCCTAAACCTTGACCAGTTATCCTAATCCTGATCTACCTGGGGTAGCTCAAGACAGAACCAGCTCTGTGGTGCAAATTGTGCTCCAAATGTTCCATGGGACAAGTCTGAAGCTTTCCTCCAGCAGAGACCACCTCCTTGCTTGGCCTTTTTCCCTGCCCTGGCTTCTCCTCATATGCTGTTTTTCCTGACAGCATGACCTCAATAACTTCACTGGTGCAAGACTTCAGACTCTGCTCAGCTCAGGTTCTGCTCCTGGGGAAACTGGCCTCAAGCAGTTGGTAACAAAAGTGATCAGAGGAAGCCAGCTGTAATGGTGGGAGCCTCAAGTTCCATCACTCATCAGTCAAATGGCATTGCAAACTCATTGTGGTAGTAGACAGAGAATCGATGGTCTCTAGCATACAGCAGCTCTGAGATTTGCTGGTGCCCGCCTTCACAATCTTCATTCCTTTTCATTGGGTGAACTATGACAGGATATAAGTAAAAGGGGACATATGAGTTGGTGCAATTATATAAGAGAAATACTAACCACAAGTACTGTGAAATTAGGTGGCTACTAATTCACAGTACTTATGGTTACTGTGCCCCAAAGTGTCCTGTTATATTGAGAGAAATAAGAGCATTCTATTTAAAAACAAAAACAAAACATTTTAAGCAAAGTGTGTGTCAGAGAACCTTCTTGGCAGCATTTAAAAAGTTGACCACTCAACTGCCAATTAAGGATAGTCAGCAATGAAATCCAGGAGTAACTCCTAATTGTTAAAGAGTGAGAAAAGCAGAAGTTCAAAGAACGTTGAATTCTTACTCTAGCCAAGTATTCTATGTCAAATAGACAAAAGCCCTAATAGGCAAAAAGTAGGAACCCTGACACTTTGGATGGGCCCATCTGGGACAGATGCCCTGAGTGTTTGAACTTTCAGATTTCCCTGAACTATATATGACTACAAAAGTAGCCCACTTCCGTTTGTTTGAAGATGCAGAGCCCCCTTTACTAAAAGACCATGCAGAGCTTCCAATTGTGGCAGATATTCTATATTCTATAGGTGCCCTATACAACAATGTTTGCTCCCTTAGGATCTCCTTCCACCTCTATTTCTGGCCACCAGACCCATAATCCAGGATGCTGGATCAAGAGAGAGAGAATATAAAACCAGATAAGAGAGAGTGTGTCAATATGGGTGCACTCACCCATGATACAAGATTTAACATCCTGGTGAGAACTTGGGAGCATGAGCCTAACATACTGCTAAGTATGGCTTTTAGAATTTTAAGAAAACTGATTGCCCAGATTAAATGAAGTAGAGATGCCAGAATTGTCAATGCAGACTATTAAAAAAAACAGTTTAAAAACTCAGAGTAGTGGGCATGCTAGAATGGTTCTACTCTGTAAAAATGAACAAAGCAGTACTGACTATGTTTTTTGGAAGAATCTGAATCACACTCTGTTTACCATGGAGCATGAAGGGGCTCTAGCGTTGGTTGAGAAACTCAACAATGGCTGTCCTCTGCAAGCTGATACTGATGGTAGGAGATGCTGTTAAAGAACAGGGGTCCCAAGTAGAGGTGGGATGATAGTATCCCCAAAGCAGCAGTAACTGTAGTTGTTGTCATGAGCAGTAAGGTCAGAATAGCAACTAGGAAAGACTGATCTGCAGGACTCTATTGTCATGGCTAGTAGAACATGATTTTCTTAGGGGAATCTTAGATGGGAGGTCAACAAAAGTATTTCTTAACATATGTAATCAAAGGAAATCAAGTGTAAATCAAAGAAAATGACCAAGGTTAGTCTCAATCATTTTAAGAGGTTTATTGGCCAATGTTAAGGATGCATCTGAGAAAAAGAACATAGAACCACAGGAAAAATATGTGGTCCATCTTTCCTCCTAAGAGGGTCTGGAGACCTCAATACTTAAAGGGAAAAGAGCCAGTACTGGGAGAAAGAAAAAGAAAGGAAAAAAAAAAAAAAGGAAGGTAGACAAAAGAGGCAAGCAGTTGCAGTTGAATTCTTTTGAGTCTTTGATCAGTGTTCACAGCATATACATTTTACATGTGAGATGGGGTAGAGGAATACTCACTTATGCATTCGTCTAGTGCTCAGCGAATCTGCATTTTAAAATAAGATAAAAATAAACAGAGGAAGCGGTCAGACTTCCATTTGTCTCAGGTGAGCAAATGAATGACTTTTTAGTTCTGTCTTTTGCCCTATACTTGTGAAAATAAACTATCAATTTACACTGTAGGGTGAAATTCAGCAGAACTGTTTTAGAGTAAAGATCTTGGGACCCACAAAGAATTTCCTTGTGGAAAAATTGTGAGGGAGGCATGTAGCATTTTTTAATATCTGTAGTTATTTTATCTGGAGCAAAATGATAGACCTGTTTGCATGACCCAGTTCCCAGCTTAACTTTTCCCTTTGACTTACTGAGTTTGGAGTACCAATATTTATTTTCCTTTCGCACAAGAATAGATGAGAAAATTGAGGTAAGCTACACAAATGGAAAGTCTTAACCCTCTCCTCAGTTTCCAGTCTTGAGTCAATTGTCAAATCCATAACCCACTGACTGAAGGAAAGACCAGACCTCTGTGAAAAACTACTTTGTAATTACCATGCTAACTGCATACTGTGATAATTTCCCCAGTCTTTTCCCACAAAGGACCTATAACCATTTACTTAGGGAACTCTAATTGAGAAAGAGAAGTGTCCAGATCTTTCTAGGGCTGTTGGATAGAGTCTTGTAACCGCCCAGTGGGTTTATTATGCCCACTTCCCAGATAGAGTCAATTTTCAACACAGAGGAATTGCAATTAAGAGAGAGTTTAATTCACACAGAGCTGGCTGAACTGGAGAAGTTTTATTATTACTCAAATCAGTCTTCTCCAAAATTCGGGGATTGGGGTTTTTAAGGATAATTTGGTGGGTAGGAGATTAGGAAGTAGAGAGTGCTGACTGGTCAGATTGGAGATGACATCATAGGAAGTCGAAGCTGTCCTATTGTGCTGAGTCAGTTCCCGGGTGGGAGGGCAAAGACGAGATGAGTCAGTTGATCAGTCTGGTTGGAGCCAGCTTGTCCATTGGGTTCAGGGTGTGAAATATGTCTCAAGCACCAATCTTAGGTTTTACAATAGTGAGATTATCCCTAGGAGCAACTGGGAAGGTTTAGAATCCTGTGGCCTCTAAATGACTCCTAAACCATAATTTCTAATCTTGTGGCTAATTTGTTGATCTTACAAAGGCAATCCAGTCCACAGGCAAGAAGGGGATTTGTTTCAGGAAAAGTCTATTATCATCATTGTTTCAAAGTTAAACTACAAACTAAGTTCCTCCCAAAGTTAGCTCAGCTTATGCCCAGGAATGAATAAGCAGGTCAGAAGCAAGATGGAGTGAGTTAGGTCAGATCTCTTTCACTGTCATAGTTTTCTCTCTGTTATAATTTTTTTGCAAAGGCAGTTTCAATCTGATCTAACACAACGACCTACAGAGCCAATGTACCATCATGGTATCTCTGTGGAAGTGTGTCGAGTATTGAGCAGAGTGCTCATTCGGTTTAGGTCCATCTTATAGGCATGCAGACTCACCCAGCAGCATTTCCCAGGTTCTTGGATGTAAGATTGAAATGGACATGCATAGGCGGTGGCAGAATCCCTACATCAGTTCCCTTATCTATAAAGTAAGGGCTATTGTAATTGGAGAGGCTAAGTGGAAATTCTGTGCATTTGTTTCTTACACTGCAAAAAATAATGACCATAGTGACCTAAAAACACAGTTCTGTAGGTTAGAAGACCAGGTGGGCTCAAGTGGGTTGTCTGTTTAGGGACTCACAAGGCTGAACTGTGCTTTTATCAGGAGGCTTAGGTGAAGAATCCACTTCCGTGCACAATAATATTTGGGGAAGAATTTAATATCTTGCAGCTGTAGAATCGGTGTTTTTGTTTTCCTGCTGGATGTTAGCTCCTGGAGGCTACTCTCTTGTTCTTACCTGTGACCCCCTTTATCTCAGCAATGGAGAGCCTCCTTCATGTTGAATCACTCTCACACAAAGCTCTCTGACATTATCTTTTGTCACAAGTTGAAGGAAGCACTGCGATTTAAAAGGTTCATTTTAAACAGAGATTATCACCTAGATAATCTCCATTTTGCCATATAATGTAACTAAATCATGGGAGTAACACCAGGCGGCAGAGTTCATGAGGGCTGGATCAGTTTCCTATTGCTATGCAAACAATAACCACAAACTTACCAGCTTAAACAATACAAATTTATTATCTTAGAGTTCTAGAGCTCAGAAATCTGAAAAGGATCTTACTGGGATAAAAACAAAGTGTTGGCAGGGGCATGTTACTTCTGGAGGCTCTGAGAGAGAATCTATTTCCTCATCTTGTTTAGCTTCTAGAGACTGCCCCTACTCCTTGGCTCAAGGCCCCTGCAAAACCATTAAAGCCTAGCCCCATCTTTCTCACGGTGCCTCCTTTGATTCCTCCTAAGAACCCTTATAATAACATTGGGCCCACCTGGATAATTCATGTCAATCTATTTTAAGGCCAGCTGATTGACAATCTTAATTCCATATGCAACATTAATTTATCTTTGCTATATAACCTAAAATATTCATAGTTTCTGGGGATTAGGATTTGGACATTTTTAGGAGACCATTATCCTGCCTACAACAGGTGCCACTTTAAAATGCTGCTTACCACATTCTGAAACATCACCCACCAGCCAAGAAAGAAAATAGAAAACAATTGCAATTTGCAGGAAATGGCAGAAATAAGTACCACTCACAAAGATGTAAAGCATCCAGGTATGGGACCTTCATCATATTGCTTTTTAAGTCACCAATTTGGCCCTGGAAAAAAAAAAAAAAAAAGATTCTGGTGAATGAAAATAGACTACTGCAAACCTAACAAAGATTAATTCCAATTGCCACTGCTGTTTCAAATGTGATCATTTTACTGGAGTAGCCACTGGTACAAGGTATACAGTTATTTGATGAGATAACCAGAGCAGTTGATGTCAGTTAGCATTTGTTGTCAGTGTTTGTGCCATGGGCTCATGGACGATGTAGCCATGTTATACAGGTGGAGGCTTGGCATGAACTCAATCGCATAGAACTCTCAGCATAATTAATACATCTATGGTACTGCCACTCATGAATATTTGACTATCCAATAATAATAGGGTAAACACCCAATGGAGTACTATCCTTTGAAGAGACCAGCCAGTCATTCAGTGGCAAGATCACAATACTGGACTTCTTTCACCTTGGAAGAGGCAGTATTTTATCTAACTGGAACTGGAAAATATGCTGGCTATGACAGTTTGTCTTTCCTGCTCACAAAACCCCAAGCAGCATCAGTATCAGAGGATTTGTGGAAAGCCTGGCCTATATAATTGAATTCTATGTTATATTTCCTTAGAGCCAGGGATCCACGTTATAGCATAGGAGATGTGTCAACGGGAATATATGTTCATGCTACCAAATGTTTTTACCACACACTGAACCATCCAAAAGCTGATGGCTTGACAGAGTTCAGTCTCTTGAATTCACTATGGAAGAGCTAGCTCGGAAATGAAACCCTGGGAGAATGGGAGTTAGCCTTCAGGATAGGATTTATACCTTAAGCCAATAAATATTATATGACTCTACGTTATCAATAGGTAGAGGTCAGGAAAGAAAGGCCTGGGAAATAGTGGTTACATGCAATACAAATTGTTCCTAGTTACCAACTTGGGGAAATTGTGTTTTTTGTTCCTACTTTAGGTTCTTGGAGGAACTGAGTGCCAGAGGGGAATGTGTCTACTAGTGGAAACAGTGCAAGTTTTACTAAAGATGAAACTAGACCTATTTCCTGACCATTGGCCATTTTGAGCTTCTTATGCCAATAGATCAGCAAACACAGAAGGTTGTTATCATGCTGGCAAGGCAAGTTTACCTTAATCTTCATGAGGATGGTAAAACTACTACTACAAACTGGACGTAGGAAGAAGAATTTTTGCCACTTGGATGGTCTACTGGGCTCCAGTTTTAACTGTAAATAAACCAGTGCAAGGCCGGGCGCGGTGGCTCAAGCCTGTAATCCCAGCACTTTGGGAGGCCGAGACGGGTGGATCACAAGGTCAGGAGATCAAGACCATCCTGGCTAATACGGTGAAACTCCGTCTCTACTAAAGAATACAAAAAACTAGCCGGGCGACGAGGCGGGCGCCTGTAGTCCCAGCTACTTGGGAGGCGGAGGCAGGAGAATGGCGTGAACCTGGGAGGCGGAGCTTGCAGTGAGCTGAGATCCGGCCACTGCACTCCAGCCTGGGCGACAGAGCCAGACTCCATCTCAAAAATAAATAAATAAATAAATAAATAAATAAATAAACCAGTGCAGCAGCCATGGCCTGATAAGGGCTTGGTAACCAGTGGCCCATCAGAAGGTCACCTCACAGGGTAAGCCATCTAGATGAGCAGAAATCCTAGTCAAGGGGATGGGGGATGTAGAGTAAGCGGTGGAATGGAGATAATGAGTAATCAATTAATTCCTTAGGAACAAATGTAGTTGTCAGGGCTGCGGTCCACTCCACAAACTCTTTTCTTATATACGTTTTCTAGAAACTGTGACTCACCAGAATTCTAAATAAGCTATTCCTGAGTGTAGTGAACTAAATGTGAGAAGCAAGAGGATCTGAATGGTACCAGTGGTGGACTAGTATAGATGCTCATGGTACATCCACAGATTCCCTTAGCCAAACCAATTAATCCATCAAGTAGTTGCTATGAGTATTGCCTACAAACATTCCAGCTGCTTCATTTTGTGGAGTACTTTCCTTGCCAAAAAGCAGCTCTCTCTCTCAGCAAGTTACCCCATCACCACCACCAGCAACAACTGGTCAATGACTGACTGATGTGGGATGAGGCCTCAAGATAAGGCCAACTTTGGCATGTAAGTTGTTCTCCAGTGATCCTATAGGACCAGGCTGAATCTAGTTTCCAACAGAGACCATGTTGTTGTTTAGCTTTCTTCCTTCTGCCCTATCTGTTGTGGGAAGTCAGGGACTCCAAACAGAGGGACCAGCTGAAGCCATGGCAGAAGAACATAAATTGTGAAGATTTCATGAACATTTATTAGTACCCCAAATTAATAGTTTTATAATTTCTTATGCCTGTCTTTACTGTAGTCTCTGAACATAAATTGTGAAGATTTCATAGACACTTACCACTTCCCCAATCAATACTCTTGTGATTTCCTATGCCTGTCTTTTCTTTAATCTCTTAATCCCTACATCTTTGTAAGCTCAAGATGAATGTTGTCTCAGGACCCTGTGATGGTTGCATTAACTGCACAAATTGTTTCTAGAGCATGTGTATTTGAACAATATGAAATCTGGGCACCTTAAGAACAGGATAACAGCAATTTTCAGGGAACAAGGGAGATAACCTTAAAGTCTGGCTGCCTATGGGCCAGGTGGAACAGAGCCATATTTCTCTTCTTTCAAAAGCAAATAGGAGAAATATCGCTGAGTTCTTTTTCTCAGCAAGGATCATCCCTGAGAAAGAGAATGCGTTACTAAGGGAAGGCCTCTGAAATGGCCACTTTGGGAACATCTGACTCTTATGGTTTCAGATAAGGTATGAAATAAGCCTTAGTCTCCTGTAGTGCTCCCAGGCCTATTAGGATATTAGGACAAGGAAATTCTTGCCTAATAAATTTTGGTCAGACCAGTTGTCTGCTCTCAAACCCTGTCTCCTGATAAGATGTTGTCAATGACAATGCGTGCACGAAACTTCATTAGTAATTTTAATTTAGCCACAGTCGTGTGATCTCTCCCCGCCTCCATTTGCCTTGTGATATTTTATTACCTTGTGAAACATGAGATCTCTGTGACCCACACCCTATTCGTACACTCCCTCCCCTTTTGAAAATCACTAATAAAAACTTGCTGGTTTTGAGGCTGGGGGGCATCACAGAACCTGCCGACATAGGATGTCTCCCCCGGACATCCAGCTTTAAAATTTCTCTCTTTTGTACTCTTTCCCTTTATTTCTCAGACTGGCCAACACTTAGGGAAATAGAAAAGAACCTACGTGAAATATCGGGGGCTGGTTTCCCTGATACTATCTATTCTGCTTTCCTCATCTTGCTTCCCCAGAGAGCATTCCCTTAACAAGTCATTTTCATAAAATCCTCATCTCAGCCTGTTTCCAGGAAACAGCTTAAAATACACACCCCCCAAACCCCGATCATATTACTTTCCTTTGTCTCCCAGAGGCAAATACTCTTAGAAACATATTGTTACTGTTTGTATGTTAGTGCATGTACTATCTATGCATGTATATCTAAATAATACACAAAATAGTTTGAATATTCATGAAATTTACACAAATTGTATCATTCTATTTGTATGTTTCTGTAACTTGCTGTTTTTCACTCTAAGTTTCTGAGATGTGTACACACTGACTGTGTGTATGTGTGTGTGTTGCTCTAATTTAGTCATTTAACTCTTCCATTTCACTGTATTTATTAATTTGAATTACTTCAAGGATTTTTTAAATTTTCTACTACAAAATGTAGCTATGAGCATTCTTAAACAGAAAAACTTTTGTCTAAATTTGACTTTCCAGGAGAGAAATTGCTAAGTAAAAGTGTGATGTCTCTTCAAACTACTTGCTAATATTTAAGAAAAAAAAAAAAAAACAGTGGTTGAAGCAATCTATACTATCACAAAGGAAGTCAGTGTGTTCAAATATTCTACATTTGCACCAGTAGTGGTATTCTCTAGTACTTAATATTTTCTAATTTCTGAGTATGTAAGGGTATTATTGTGGCTTCAAGTTGCATTTCTCCAGTTACTAGGGAGGCACAGTATCTTTTCATTTTTTTGCTTCATTCAGGTTTCCTCTTTCAAGAAATATTTGTATGTATATTGAGTATTCTTCTGTATAATTTTTTTAATGATTTGTAGAAATACTTTATAAATTCTAACTATTTGTACTTGTGAATATCCTCTTCCAGTCTATAGTTTGTCTTTCCATCTTGTACTGTTTTGATGTGCAAAATATTCAAATTTTAGTTTAATTAAATTTGTCAATCTATATTGATTTTTTTATTTTTTAATGTGATTAGCAAATATTTTCTTATCCCAAGCTCATGAAGACATTTTTCTAAACGTTCTTCTGTGTTTTAGAATTCTGCCTTTCAAATTTACATCTTTAGAAGAAATTTTTGTTTTGAGATTACCAATTGTCCCAATACCATTTACTGAATTGTTCATTCTTTCATCTTGATAAGCAATGCTAGCCCAGTCACTATTAAGTCTCCAGAGTTGTGGTGACCTATTTCTTTGTTTTCTACTTTGTTCCATAAACCCTTTTTCCATTTCTGTAAGCTAACCACACTAATTTGTTATATATTTAAATTTTATTGATGTTTTGTAGAGCAGATCCCACCATTCATTCTTTTTGCCAAAATTATGCCCTTCTATGATATTTCAAAAGTGGACTTGTCAAGACCCATTATAAACTTTATTATATTTTGAATGAGTATATAGAATATGTAGTGAATTGACATATTTTCATTCTTATTTCAATTTTTGTTTTTGTCTTATATAATTGGCCAGGATTTTAAATATTTTTTTTTTAAATCATTGACCTCTGTGAGCACTAACAATATTCTTTTAAATACTAATAATACAGAACATCTTTTTCATGTTCCTATCTTAAAGAAAATTAATGCAATATTTTATTTAGGTTTAGGATATAAAACCTTTACAAATTAAGTAAGTTTCTTCCTTGCCCTAATATGCTAGGGATTTTACTTTCAATAAAAAATGTTTAATATTATCAAATGCTTTTTCTATATTGATTAAAATAATTATATAACTTTTCTCATTTGGTCTATTAATTTCATTGAATACATTAATCGATTTTATGATATTTTAAAATCTTAAATTTTGTGATAAAACTTGTGTTTTAAAATCTGTTGGCTAATGATTTATTATTTTGCATCAAATTTCATTGATATAAAAAAGAAAATAGCTGTTTTTAAGAAAATTTGGTAATACTCCCATGTAAAACCTTCTTAGGCTGTGTAGCCATTTGACAGAGGAAAACTTCAACGACCATTTCAGTTTCTTTATTGCTTATTGATCTGTTCAAGTTCTTTTTTCTCATAATCATAGAGAAAAGTAACATCCAATTTTCTGTGGGCATTTACTGACAGAGATGAAAACTTAGCTCAAGACTCATTGGTTTCATTGCTAAAATTCAACCACTGTGATAACTATCATATAACCATATCTTTTTTCTTATTTCTAACTTTTAAGTTCAAGGGTGCATGTATAGGATGTGCAGGTTTGTTACATCGGTAAATGTGTGCCATGGGGGCTTGCTGCACAGATCATCCCATCACCTACGTATTAAGCCCAGCATCCATTAGTTATTCTTTCTGATCCTCTCCCTCCTTCCACGCCCCACCCTCTGACAGGCCCCAGTGTGTGTTGTTTCCCCACCATGTTTCCATCTGTTCTCATCATTCAGCTCCCACTTATAAGTGAGAACATGCGGTATTTGATTTTCTGTTGCTGTGTTAGTTTGCTGAGGATAATAACTTCCAACTCCATCCATGTCCCTGCAAAGGACATGATCTCCTTCCTTTTATGTGATGCACAGTATTCCATGATGTATGTATACCACATTTTCTTTATTAAGTCTATCATTGATTGGCATTTGGGTGAATTCCATGTCTTTGTTATTGTGACTAGTGTTGCAATGAACATACACATGCATGTATCTTTATAATAGAATGATCTCTATTCCTTTGGGTATATACCCAGGAGTGGCATTGCTGGGTAAAATGGTATTTCTAACTGTAGGTCTTTGAGGAATTGCTACACTGTCTTCCACAATGATACAACCATATCTTGTCCTTGAAGATATTCCCACTAAATTTGGGGTGTGGAGGAGGAACTAAATAGATAACATAGGGAAAATTATGTATTTAGAAGATGACTCTTTTGCTCTCCTGAAACACAGATTGAAGGCGGACATAATGAAGGGAGAAAAATAAATAAGAAAACTTATTACAATAACTCAAGCATAAATTGAAGAGAATAAAGTGCACTGTTGCTGATTGTAAATAAAAGGAAAATGGTAGATAGCCAAACGATAGAATATGAAGTGAAATGTGAAAACAAATAGAAGCTCTTAAAAATGTGAACTTGAGTTAACCATTTTGACAGAAAACAGCACTGGGCGCGGTGGCTCACGCCTGTAATCCCAGCACTTTGGGAGGCCGAGGCAGGCAGATCACGAGGTCAGGAGATCGAGACCATCCTGGCTCACACGGTGAAACCCTGTCTCTACTAAATATACAAAAAAATTAGCTGGGCGTGGTGGTGGGCACCTGTAGTCCCAGCTACTCGGGAGGCTGAGGCAGGAGAATAGTGTGAATCAGGGAAGCAGAGCTTGCAGTGAGCCGAGATTGCACCACCACACTGCAGCCTGGGCGACAGAATGAGACTCCATCTCAAAAAAAAAAAAAAGACAGGAAACAAAACAAAACATCTTACAAGGTAAAAGGAAAAGGCTGAAAGGAAGAACTGGTAGTGAATGAATTCAGTTATGTAGCTTGTTGATGTAAGTATCTTTTCTTTCTTCCTCTTAGGTTTCTGCCCTTGTGGGGGAAGGGTCATTAATACAGCACTCCTGACTTCTGTCTCCGCTCTTGCTTGCACCTCCCAAAATAATGGAGGGATGACTTAAAAAGTTTCTTGGCAGGAATTTCTTCTCTCTTTTATTCCTCCCACTTCACTCATCTTTTTCTTGGGGTGAACTGTCTCTAGGGAGTACTTTGCTCTATCCTACCTCTAAACCACTAGTTCTAGAAGATCAAACTCTAACCCCTCAATGAGGCCTCTGCCCTGGCCAAAAACTCTCAGAAAAGAGGTGACTAAAATGGTCTGATTCTGCATCTCAGTATTAGGATAGGGTACTTGTATTAGGAGGAACCACGGTTTCCAAAATCATTTCACCATTAATAACAGTTATATTTAACTTTTCAATCTGCCTATTCTTTTATCTTACTTGTCAATTAGTTCAGAACTCAGGGAAAGAAAATGAGTGAATTTTTTGGCTTCCTCAAACACTGGCCATGCATTGTGACTCATATAAGATAAAATGCATGAATGTTTATAGATTTAAAATAAGGTTGATTGATTTGTTTAAGACTGAAATAAGAATTTGTGAAACATTCACATAGAAATGAAAGTTAAAATCCTGGAAAATGAGGAAAAATGAGTTTGAAGCTTCAGCTTTGAGAATGCCTTACATAGGAAGAAATAAAGAAATATCGTGTATACTCCAGGACACAGAGATTTACTTGGAATACTAAGGGATAAATCAGAAACCAAGGAAAAAGCAACTTTTAAGAAAGAAAAAATTCTTGACAATATCAGACATCCCAGAGGGTTTGGAAAGAAGGACACAGGATGCAAATGATAAATTTCAAAAGCTATACCTATATGCGGTGGGAGCTGGGTGTCGTGGTGGTTGTCCTAGGATTTTATGAGAGAGAAATTGAGACAGAACAAATCACAAATCATGAGACTCATAGGGCAAGAGTTTCTAGTACCTAAAACGTTCAATATTTCTGCATTTCCTGGGGTCTTTACAGCTCTAAAGTAACATGCAACATAAGAATAGAACATTGATGGAGGGATTTATGGCATGTGTAGGTAAGTGTGTAAGTGCTGAAGATTGTGAGTGAATTAAATTTGTCAGAAACTGTGATAAAATTTGGCTTTTGTTGACTGAAAGCTTCAACTTTCAGTTCTTCACTCCTGTGAAGTAAAAACAAAACACGCCCCAAAACCCAAACAAACAAATAAAATCTCCTACCATCTTCTTTTCTCTTCCTTCAACTTTACTTTCCATTTCTTGGTTTTTCTATACCAATTTTTTTCTTTTCACTTTCTTTCTTTCTTTTCTTTCTTTCTTTCTTTCTTTCTTTCTTTTTTTTTTTTTTTTTTTTTTTGTATGCTGTTAAATACTTAAATAGTATTTAACTTCAGAAAAAAGCCTTGCCAAGATTGGATTGGATTTGAGAGAGAAAGAGTTGATTTTATTTGTTGCTTACCTCTTGGTTTATCTTCATCTCAAAGGTCTAAGTTATAATAAATTAATTCTAATTCTAAAATGAACCATGAATCCAGTCTCAACGGAGAAAAAAATATTGGTTTATATTTTCACCCTTGCCGCTATTCAAAGTTAGAAATTCCCAGTACTATCAACCCATATTCAATTCTGCAGATATTGATCCTAAAATGATATATAAATGCACTGTCATTGTCTTTCATTTTTTCCTCTGGAGAAATAGAGACTAGCTGCTCTAAATTTTTCACATTGTATTATAAATATTCACTATAGAGCAAGAAAATAGACTAGACAGGCACCAAATATCTTCATCAAAACTCTAGTCTCCTTGCTAGTGCTTAGAAGTCAATAAAATCCTCCATCAAAACTTCCTTATTTCTGGTTACATTTTTCGGTCTTCTACAAAGTTTTATCACACTTGTTGGCAATTCAGGAAATTAAGTGAAAAGTTATGTTTCATGATGACTCTCTGGCAAGAAGCAAGATCAGAAGTGTAACAGAAAGACTTCCAGTTTTTTGACAACCTTACCCTCAAAATAGCAACCTTCTAAATTTATGATTTACTAAACTAAAATAAAACAAAGATATTTGAGTGAATACTTTAATAGTTAAAATCTAGCTAAACTGCTTTTCTAATTTTAAATGTAGAGTTCTGGAGATGAGTAAAACATTGTCTCTTTCCTATCCAAATTACATGGTCTTTGGTTTCAACCTACCCAAAGATTGTACCCATGACCAAAGAAAGCCACTTACATGGATGAAATTAATGCTGACTCCATGAATATAAATAGCTGGAAGTGCATGACAGTTATTTGCAGTACTGTCAGTTTATAAGAGATGTATTTTTTCTTGTCTTTAAGAGTCACAGCATGAAATCAAACATACTCATTAAAATTTTATTTCATTTTATTCCTGAATTGTGTCCTGATCTATAAAACAACTGAGAAATACTTATCCTGAGAAATACTTTTTAAATAAGTGCACAAATGCATACATGCTCTTTCTTTCTTTGTTATATTCCTGGACCTAAAGACATCTGAGAATTTTGTTTATATGCTCACCTTTGATCAGACCTCCTCAGCTCACACAACCATCATCTATCATTCAAAGCCCTTCTTTAATTCTACATTTGGTCTCTACTCCATCTCATTCCACTACTCAACCCCACTCTCTTCCTTACCATCATCACCCACCAGAACCTATTTCACAAGAATATTTAGATATCATATATTTTTTAAAAATACAGTGTTGATTCATGTACATGAGTGTTGCAAATTTAGATAAATGATATTTTTTCTATATATCTCATCTTGTTTCTTACTTTTTTACTCAAAATCTTTCAAAAATCTATCAACGTTATACATACCTTTATTTATTTATTTATTTATTTATTTATTTATTTATTTATTTATTTTTTATATGAAGTCTCACTCTGTCACACAGGCTGGAGTGCAGTGGCATGATCTTGGCTCACTGCAACCTCCGCCTCCCAGATTCAAGCAATACTCCCTGCTTCAGCCTCCCAAGTAGTTGGGATTACAGGCACCTGCCACCACACCTGGGTAATTTTTGTGTTTTTTTGTTTTGTTTTGCTTTTTAGTAGAGATGGGGTTTCGCCATGTTGGCCAGGCTGGTCTTGAACTCCTGACCTCAGGTGATCCGCACATGTAGGCCTCCCAAAGTGCTGGGATTACAGGCATGACCCACCATGCTTGGTCATACCTATATTTAATTGCTTCTGGTTGCTATATAATACATCATGTCAGGATTGATTACATTTTCTGAGAGCTTTATTGTGTTTTAATTTTTTTATTTAATTTTTTTTATTTTTTAAATTGACTGTTAAAATTATATGAATTTATTTGGTACAGCATGACATGTTGAAGTATATATACATTGTGGAATGGTTAAATCTAGCTAAAAACAAATTCATTGCCTCATATTATTTTCGTGGTGAGAACAATTAATATCCACTCTATTTTTCAAGAATATAATGTATCTTTATTAACTATAGTCACCATGCTATAGAATAGACCTCTTGAACTTATTTTTCCTAAGGAGTGATTACATTTTATTTGTTTATTCCACTATTTCTAGATTGCCTCTAAAATCCTACTTCTACAAATAATGCTACATTGAAGATATTTAATCAGGTTCTCAAAAGTTTTCTTATGCACATACCCTACAGAGGAATGACTGCCTCGCATAGTGTATATATTTTCTTGATCAAAAGGTACTGCCTAACCTAGGCATTTATCAGTGTGCAAGTCTATCTACACCTCTGCCTTTCAGTGAATAAGGATTCTTATTTGCCTATACCCCAACCATTATTCACACTTGTTTTTTTTTTTTTTTTTTTTTTTTTTTTTTTTTTGAAACAGTCTCGCTCTGTCCCCCAGGCTGGAGTGCGGTGGCACGATCTCAGCTCACTGCAAGCTCCGCCTCCCGGGTTCACTCCATTCTCCTGCCTCTGCCTCCCGAGTAGCTGGGACTACAGGCGCCTGCCACCACACCTGGCTAATTTTTTTGTATGTTTTTTGTAGAGACGGGGTTTCACCATGTTAGCCAGGATGGTCTCGATCTCCTGAACTCGTGATCCACCTGCCTCGGCCTCCCAAAGTGCTGAGATTACAGGCGTCAGCCACCGCGCCCGGCCCATTATTTACTTTTATACAATCTTCTAATTGGCAGTCCAGTTGGTGTAAAATTGTATTGCTGTGATTTTCATTTTCTGATTATTAATGAATCTGAGTAAGTAACTAATTGGCATGTTTATGAGCTATCCAATATTTCTTTTTGGAAAATTACCTATTTCTCTCTTGTTCTGGTAATGGGTGATTCAACTATTTTTTCCCCCTTTGTTGATTTTAAGATCTCTTGGATCTCTGCTTTTCCTCCCCTGATCTCATCTTATTTTTAACACAAAGTAGCATTCCTCCATAAATGCTGGGTGAGTTATGCCCCCTTTGCTCTTTTCATGTAACTGTTGACTCTTTCTTTCTGTCAAACAATATTGGAAAAATGTTTCTTACCCGCCATATTCAATACCTACAAATGTTATGCTATTTTATGAGTAACTCCAGAACCATGAATTTGAAAGAATATACAGAAGCAAGAAAGTAGACACTCAGTATTCTGGAAAGCATAATTCATTATGCATTAATTCCTTAGGTTACTAAGGATTTTACAAGACAGCTACTCTTTTCTCTTTCCTAAGCAGTTTCAAAACTCAAATCTTTCTCATGTTTTGAAAAACTGTTTCTGATGTCGCAGGGCTACTTCGTCAAATCTTTATGACACTGGGTTGCAGCGACCTTCTATTTCCAGAATGTAGGGCAAGATGTAGAGAAGCATTTTTCTGGGTCATTTTAATAAGAATGGATGTGTAGGGTGATGAGCTCCACTGAGACTATGCTGAGCACTGGATCTGAAGTGTCAGAAATTCCTGTGTGTTACTTAATAAATTGTGTGTGTGCGTGTGTGTGTGTGTGTGTGTGAGAGAGAGAGAGAGAGAGAGAGAGAGAAAATATTTGTGCTATATGGGAATCTTTATAGTGTGAGATTGAAGGCAGGACTCCCTCAGGACATTTTCAAAGAATAGCATAGTTCATATACATTATATTTAGGGGCTCGGGATTGAATTCACAATTTTTCATTATGAACTAGTCTGGATTTGGTTAACCCTATGCACTCTGTGCTAAATTAATGAGGGACAAATAACTAATGGCCACGACAGAGGTGGGTAAAGATAACAGTGGGATTTGCGTTAAGTCGAGAAACAACTGTTTGCAAGATGCAATATTAAGAGGAAGAACAGGGAATTTCTTAGGGATGACAGCGTACATTTACTAAGTATTTTATTTTAACTTCACAATAAAACAAGTTAATGCATACATAGGTTGCATTTTTAGAAAATTCTGGAAAACTGAAGGTAAATAACTTGTTTACTATCCCACCATAAGTGACAGCTGGGATTTGTACCCAGGCAGTCAGGGTCCAGAGTCAGTGATAGTGACAAGAATATATATCCTCGACAGCACGTTTCAGTGAAATAGTTGTTCAAGTCATGAATCTTGTTTTCAAGGCTACAACTCATTGAAAGAAGCTAACATAAAGTATATGTTATGATGAGACATCATGGCCTAACTTCAAAAAAATTTAAGGGTATGAATGAACATATATTCATAATGCATGTGTCCAGAAACCTGACCATTATTGCTTCCACAGACCCATTCTTACACTAGTGTTAGACTCCAGTGACTACATTGACTGACTTCTAATTTTCCCAAATCCCTACTCCCTCTGAAAAGAAATATTGCCCAATTTTGCTTTTGTTTAATGAGGGCATAAATCTTAGATACCTAATCAGTTTATAGATTTTCTTTGATCAAAGTCAATCAACTCTGATCAGTGATGAAGGTGAAAGGAAGGGGTCATTACATGGCAATGATTTGACACAAGCAAATAGGAGAGATGAAGAATAAGCAGGAATTATGAATAATACATTCAGTACCATGATCACCGATATTTTTCTAATATTATCCACATTCATATTATCACCCTGTGTGTGATTTAAAATACTCACTCTCTCCTCAAAGAGGCATTTGGCCAATGCATTCTGTGCTAACAGTACAGTTCCATAGAATAAGCTGTTCCCAGTGTGAAAATTCAGTTCTGGTGTTAATGCCATTCTGCATCCTTTGAAATTTTTAGACACTGTCAATCTATTCTATATAGAATAATAGGGAAAAGCAAGCAGAATATTCGATAATCACAGCTAATCATAATTCCTGCTTAATTTTAAGAAAACAAGAAATTACTGTAAACTTCATTATTGAGTCCTAATCATTACAGTTAGTCAGAAGCCATTCCTTTACTCACTTTCACATGCTATCAAGATTTTTTTCAGATATAGTGGGATCTTTATTACAGATGAATCAAAGTCCATTTTGACCTTGTCCTATAAGCTTCAGTTAATCTTTACAAACGGAAAAGCAGTATAATACCTAAGGGCTCCTCTGGATTCTACTCTTAACTATATGGTCCCTATTATATACTAGAAATATTATTTACTATATTGAAAATTAGTCATGTATTCCTCCAAAATGTAACATGTCTACCTTTTAAGAAAACAAACAAAATTTTGTTCTCATGTATAACAAGGAGCCAAGATTTCCAAGATTTTCTTTCTAATTTACTGAAACCTTTATCATCTTTCCTGTTAGAAATACCATTCTATTCAGTGGTGAACCTCTAGATCACAGAAACCAGTATAGAGTTAAAGAAAGATTTCAGACAGTTTAGTATGAGCAATGTTTTGGAAAATTCTTAGCCACTTTCCTCCTTAAATGCCACTTCTGCCCCATCTTTTCTGTCTCCTTTATGGAAACTGATTGTATGAATATTAGACGCACTCTATCTTCTGTGCATTTTGTTTTTTGCGTTTTTCAGTCATTTGTCTCTTGGTACTGCATCCTGGATAATTTCTGCTCATCTGTTTTGAAGTTCACTTATTATCTCTTCTGGTATGTCTACTCAATTTCCATTCTTTATTATTTTGATTTTAGTTATGGTGTTTTTTAGCTGTACATTTACATTCGTTTTTTGGGGGTTTTTTTGGAGTGTACTGTTTTCAAAATGTAGAAGCCCAATCAAGGATCAGGCCTCTTTCTTTGTAGTTAGTGGCTACAGAGACAGCATTTGTGTTTGCTTTTTTGTTTGTTTATTACAAGACTATGGAATGTCTCTCTGGGCTCAAGGCCAGATAAGTCAAAGGCAATCACTGGAATGCAGAGTCTTAGATATTAATCCCAGGTTAGATAAGACTCAGGTTCTGAGTCTTACCAGCTCAAGAAAAAAGGAAGAAACTGGCACCTGAAACCCTCAACATATTTATAAGGATTAGGTGCAGGAATGTGTCTATATAACAATAGAAGGCCCCTGGTGGACAAAGTGGTCTCAATAGCTACTAATCCCCTTTTCTTCTCATGGGTCAACTCTCTGTTAAACTGCCAGAGATGGGTGAAAATGAGCCATATTTGTGTCTTTGCCTAAAGCTATCTTGGTCTGGATTTTGAAATGGAATTCTCTTAACTGAAGTTTCAGCTATGTCACTGAGACCATTTCAAAGTAAGGTTTGACACCAACATGCAGAAGTTGCAAAAAGAGTTGTGAGAGAAAAGTAGTCATGTATCTCAGTTAACCGTGGTTAAATTCTGTTCTGTAAAAGTGGTTATCAATTTAGGTAGAAATACAAAGAAAATTTGTTTTAAGAGAGCTTCTCGGTGAGTCTCACCATTCCCAGAGAAAAATCCATTTTCCTGCCTCCTAAACTTGGGCCCTGTGAAAGGGCTTCAAAGAGATTCAGTAGAATGCTTGGCATATATGCCCCCTGCTGTTTGCGAGATGATCACTAAACTAGGTCTGAGCCATTCTTTAGGAATCTAAATGACTGGATGGGTTGGCTGAGGACCTGTGTGAGAGAACATGAGACAAGGTTTTAGGAGAATGTCATTTCCACAATTTGTTACGAAAGAGAATGAATATTTCCTTGAACCAGATATGGGTTCTAATTGGAAGAAAGAGTGGTATAGGATTATGTTGGATGCTGCTGAGGTGACTACCTGGAGTAAAGAAAAAACTCAGCAAAAAGAAGCTGAAGTTGACACCATATGCACAGGCGTCAAGGAAGAAAGAACGAATGAGGAGAAAGAGAGAGATGCATTTGCCTTTTCTATAAAACAATAGTTGACCAGTCTACTGAGATTGGGGAGATGGGGAAGGAAACATTTTCAAAAGAAAAATGAGAGCACCTGATGAGAAAGTCTATTAGTCTATTAAGAGTTATGCCAGAACAGTGCCAGATAGCTGCTCCTGTCCCTGCCCTTTCTTCTACTCCTTTCTTCAACCTCAAGGATCAGAAGTCATGACTAAATGAATAGAGAGGTTGGGACTGGCAAAGCAGAGTGAGAAGAGCCTGACTTTGCTGTTCCATCTTGCTACAGCTTGACTTATCTCAAAGAGTGGAGACCCAAATGGAATTTAAATTTGTTACTATTGCACTGAACTGGGCTTATAAAGTCACCAAAAAAGTCTGTGTTCTATGAGTCTTAGTGATCATAAAACTTTTTGCACCTAATATTCACAAGAAAAGACAACGTACACTGCACTTTTTTAAAAATCCAGTTAGGGGAAGAACTGGCACTACAAAATTTAAAGTGACAATGGAAAAAAATAATAAAGTGCTTTATATTCACATCTCATGAATCATGCTTATTCAATTCACTGATTGTACTAGCAAAACTTTTAAAAGAAGTTTAGAAAATAACTTTTAAAAGTACATCATGTTTAGATTTTAATTATTGCTAATGTTAGAGTCAGCACTTTTTTGTTAGCATTTGCCATGTCACCTTTTGCAAAGCAATTAGATGACTAACACTTTAGATTCCACTTATTTGTAGAAACTCTTGCAGATCTCCCCTTTAACATTTCATTTCGTTCTATTTTTAATCCTAAATGAGAGAAATGTGGATCTGAAGGGAGAGACTGAATTTCTAAAAAAAATTTACATTTCTGAAAAAAGTTGCTGTGTAATATAACTGTCAAGATTTAAATCATCCACATGAAACTGACTGTATTCAGATTCCAGAAATGTTTCAATTGATAAGTACAGAAAATGAAAGAGGTAAAAAGCAAAGTAATGAGCCATGGTTACACAAGACAGCTGTATTCTTCTCACTGTTTGGGGTTTTCCATTGTCAGTTTGATTAATGGGATGTCTTTAAATGTATCTCCTTTTGGATATCTTATATCTCAACAAGTCTATTTCATGTTTTTGCCACCAACATTTCCAGTAGATTTCTTCTAACATGTCAGAGTGACAGATAAGTTTCCATAGTCAGCCTTATAGAGAGCTCATTATTGTTTCAAACCAGTGCAATTGCCCTTAAGGTTCCCTAACCAGAGGGCCTTTGGAGGCCCGTGTCGTTTCCAAACTCATGAAGAGTAAGTGTGGCATTTCTGGGCTTAAAATAAGGGTATAAGTCACCATTTAAGGTCAAGTACTAATTTTTTGCAAGATAATCCCCTGAGTTGATAGAAAATAAAAATATTAAATAGTTTAAATGCATTGTATGGACTGCCAAATTTTTTAATGTAAGCTATCTATAATTTCTTTTTGTATTGCTTAGCTAGTAATAGTAGAATAATAGAATTTTTAAATGTATTTAGTTCACTTTCTTAGGTGGAAACTTTGAATAAAGCAGCATTTCTACAATACATAATGGCAATAAATGAGCATCAGTTTTTATTCTAGAAAATATTTATAAACTATATACACACCTATGTCATTTACTCCCTAAAACATATGTCTAGATCACAGGGTTTAATTATCTTCCCTAAAATTATTTCTTTCTGTCAAATATTTGTTTAAGAAAATTGAATGTGGGCCCGGTGCAGTGGCCCACGCCTGTAATCCCAGCACTTTGGGAGGCCGAGGCAGGCAGGTCATCTGAGGTGGAGAGTCCAAGACCAGCCTCGCCAAAATGATGAAACCCTGTCTGTACTAAAAATACAAAAATTGGCTGGGTGTGGTGGCACACGCCTGCAATCCCAGCTACTCAGGAGGCTGAGACAGGAGAATTGCTTGAACCTGGGAGGCAGAGGTTGCAATGAGCCGAGATCATGCCACTGCACTCCAGCCTGGGCAACAGAGCGAGATTGTCTCAAAAAAAAAAAAAATTGAAAGTTTGTGTTTGTAAAGCACAGTTCAATCTGTCAGTAAAAGGACCAAACAAATTGTAACGTGTCAGGCAAAACCATGTAAAAATATTCACAAACCAATTGAAAATCTTTTAAATGTCCTGAGAAGTTAAATGATTCTAAAATATGGTAGAGCTTAAGATTATATTAAGTTTTAGACTTTTTAGACTCAGAGAAGATATTTGCGTCTTTTAAGAGGAGACACAATATGTAATTCAATAAAGTGAGTAACATGGGTGAGAATTGCAGACTAAAGACAAAGAGAATTAGGTGATGTGAGCAATTTAAGATTTTTGGTGCAGGAGATTATGACTCTTAAAAAAAGCTCAGTGATATTTGGGAGATGAGAAGAACCTATGGATACCCATAGCTTTAGGTTTTCTAACAGGCCAAAATTTCTGGTGTTACAGGATTTATTTGGACTACTTTGTGTCCATTTTAATGTGTGGGCACCTTTCAACTCTGGAAAGAAAACTAATTTACTACAGTAAGGTTTAAAAGAGTCCAAGTACTATTATTAATATTTTTGTATTAAGAAGGAACCACTTATCTTTTTTTGATAGTTTATATAGTTGAATATATTTTAGATGACTTAGCCTAATGGAATCTTAAAATATAATTTTCAAAATAGTAAAATCATGAATTTTATAAAATAGAAAATGAACACTACCGAAGATTTTGTTTATTTACAGATTGTTGAAGAAACAAGTAAAATTTTAAAACTGGTTCAAATGAGAATATGGCTTTCAGAGATTTATTTTCTCTTTCAGACCAAATTTATTTGTGTTGTCATCTTTAGGGAACATTTGTAAGATTAATCATTTTATGATAAATCATTTTTATAATTAACCATTTTTATTTTTATGATCAGCAAACCTGCACCATTTTCAATTTTTACAATTTAACTTCTGTATCTACCAAACTGTAAACTGGTCAATTAACAGTGCACCTTGACTACAGAATCAGAAAATACCCATAAGTCTAGTAGACACTACTCAGAACCCCACCATACCCAATAATTTCTTATATCTCTTCCAAAAATTTGACATTTTTTTTCTGAGAAGAGTTAGAGTTCTGTAATCTTAAATTACAATATGTAATAAAATAATTAATTTAGATTTGTGATTATAAACAAAATATAATGTTGAAATGTTAAAGACTTTAACTTACTTCTGTTTAATTTTAGTATGTTAGATTTCTTATGGAATGATGTATGCAGAAAGATGTTATTAATTTAAAAACACATCTGTTTATAATGAATTCTAAATTTATAAATGCAGTGAAAATATTGGAAGATGTTTAAATACATTTTTTAAAGAGACCAGACACATTCGACGTCCAAAAATAATTATTAAAATCTGTCAGAGTTATAAGGCAGAATAATACTGCCATGCTAAGTTCAAAATTATAATAATAACTAAGTTTTGAACTGCAGCTTTAATATAATATCTGTATAGTTAAAGAAGATAAACTTGTAAGTGGTCTCTTCTGCATATAAACTCAACCAAAAATTTAACACATATGTAAAACTAGTATATTAGGCCTCCCTTTAGCACATTTTTTTTTTTTGCTATTGCAAAAAAAGAATTTCGTGTCAATGTATAACTAAATGCCATACACCAAATAAGTCAAATTTCAACAATATACCAAAATTTTAACATCTCCTACTAAATTATTCTCCTGCTCATTATATGGCAAAATCTTTCCTCTAAGTAATTAATTTTTCACACCAATCATATTTCCCTTTGTCTATATATCTCAATTCAGTATAAAGATATTAAAATTTTCCTGCTGGATTTTTAACTTCTTTTCAACATTCCAAATGGCTTAATAAATACAGTACTGAAAACAAATATGATATAAACAAATGCCCTCTGGTTGTGTCCACTTGGTAAGTTCATGAGAAATTTCTGCTTCAACTACTGACCCAATGCATGCAATCTGTTTCTGCATTAGCAAGGGGCATTCAACATAAAGATGTCAACAGTAGTTTATGATTAACTTTAAATTCTGTGTTACTAGAATAATAGATCTTTCTCTCATCCACTTGGGCCATTTGGGTTTTTTGTAGTATCAAAACATCACTAACAGATTCATTTTTGGTAATAGTATTTTATAAGACAAGAAAAGTTTTCAATTACCAATCTTAGCCTACATACAAAAGGAAATTACTGTAATTTAAAAGATATTTGGTCTGTCTCGTAGTCAACTGAGAATCAAGAGAAGCTGGATGAGTAGTCTCCTAAACAAGTTTTATTTCCATTACAATTTATTGTATACTTAAGAATTTTATCAGAAAATTTAATTTCTTCTCAGGAGAAAATTATGAACCACATTGTACAAAATGTTCTATCCAGACAAAATTTAAAAATTGTCTTTATTGACGAGACCTAACATTTATAGAATGTTTCACCTAACAGCTGCAGAATATTCTTTTCATCAGCATATGAAACATTCTCTAGGACTGACCATACGTTAGGGAACAAAACAAGTCTCAAACAACTTCTAAAAATCGAAATTATATCAAGTGTCTTTTTGGACCACAGTGGAATAAAACAAACATCAATAACAAGAGGAACATTTTAAGCTGTACAAATACATGGAAATTAAACAACATGTTCCTGAATGACCAATGAGTGAAGTAAAAAAATAAGAATGAAATATAAAAATTTCTTAAAACAAATAAAGATAGAAACACAACATACAGAAACCTAGAGGACACAGCAAAAGCAGTATTACAAGGCAAGTCTGTAGCAATAAATGCCTACATCAAAAAATTAGAAAGATTTCAAATAAAGAACTTAACATTGCACCTCAAGGAACCAGAAAAGCAAGAAGAAAAAAAAAACTGAAATTAGTAAAAGGGAAGAAATAATAAAAATCAGGGTAGAATTAAATAAAATTGAGGCTGAAAATGCAAAAGATCAACAAAAGAAAAATTCGTTAGACCCAAATAAATGAAATCAGAACTGAAAAAGGAAATGTCACAATGAATACCACAGACATAAGAAGGATCTTAGGAGACTACTATGAACAACTGTACACCAGTAGATTAAAAAACCTAGAGGAAATGGATGAATTCCTGCACAATCTATCAAGATTGGGCTAATAAAAAAATAGACGACCTTAAAAGACTAATAACAAGTAATGAGACTGAACTACTCTTTACTATTAAGACTTTTTTATTTAAGTAATGAAATATTTAAATTAAAAGTCTTCCAAAAAATAAAATTCAACACTGGATGATTTCACTACTAAATATTTTCATACCTTTAAAAAGAATTCATAGCAATTCTCCTCCAACTATTCCAAAAACTTGAAGCACAGGGAATTATTTCTAATTCATTCTATGAGACTAGCATTACCCCAATACCAAAACCAGACAAGAACACAATTTTTTAAAAAAAGAAAGCTAAAGGTCAATATCCTTAGTGAACCTAGATACAAAAATTCTCAAAAAAAAAATAA
>NW_016807882.1:1153036-1231127 GCF_001698545.2 Rhinopithecus bieti
ACCTTTAAAAGAATTCATAGCAATTCTCCTCCAACTATTCCAAAACTTGAAGCACAGGGAATTATTTCTAATTCATTCTATGAGACTAGCATTACCCCAATACCAAAACCAGACAAGAACACAATTTTTTAAAAAAAGAAAGCTAAAGGTCAATATCCTTAGTGAACCTAGATACAAAAATTCTCAAAAAAAAAATAAAACTAGCAAACTGAATCCAACAACACATCAAAAAGATAATATACTATGATCAAGTGGGATTTATCCAGAATTGCAAAGATGTTTAAACATACACAAACCAATAAATGTCATACATCACATCAACAGAACGAAGAACAAAAGCCATACAATCATTTCACTAAGTGCAGAAAAAGCATTTCATAAAATTCAACATCCCTTCATGACAAAAACTCTCAATAAATTAGGTATAGGGAGAAAGTACTTCCACATAATAAAGGCCATGTATGACAAACTCACAGCTAACATTTTACTGAATGGGGAAAAAGCTGAAAGATTTTCCTCTAAGAATTATAACAAGACAAGAATGCTTACTCACACTGCTCTTACACAACATAGTACTGGAAGTCCTAGGCAAAGAAATTAGACAAGAGAAAGAAATGAAGGGCATCCAAATTGGAAAGAAGAAAGTCAAATTGTCCCTGTTTGCAGACAACATGATTAATATATAGAAAAACCTAAAGATGGCCGGGCGCGGTGGCTCACGCCTGTAATCCCAGCACTTTGGGAGACCAAGGCGAGTGAATCATGAGGTCCGGAGATCGAGACCATCCTGGCTAACACAGTGAAACCCTTTCTGTACTGAAAATACAAAAAAAAAAATTAGCCAGACATGGTGGCAGGTGCCTATAGTCCCAGCTACTCCGGAGGCTGAGGCAGGAGAATGGCATGAACCCGGGAGGCGGAGTTTGCAGTAAGCCGAGATCACATCACTGCACTCCAGCCTGGGCAACAGAGTGATATTCCATCTCAAAAAGAAAGAAGAACCTACAGACTCTGCCAAAACAAATCTGAGAGCTGATAAATGAATTCAGTAAAGCTTCAGTATACAAAATTAATATACAAAAATAAGCAGCATTTCTATACATGAACAGTGACCCAGCTCCTGAAAAAGACCTGACCTAGACCTGAAAAAGAAATCAGGAAAGCAATCTGACTTACAATAGCTACCAAAAACAGAATAAATAAATAAAATACCTAGGAATAAATTTAACCAAGGAGGTGAAAGACCTCTACAAAGAAAACTACAAAATACAGATAAAAGAAATGGAAGAGTACACAAACAAATGGAAAGACATCACATCCTCATGGATCAGAAAAATTAATATCATTAAAATGACAATACTACTCAAAGCAATCAACAGATTAAACACAATCCCTATTTAAGTACCAATGTCATTCTTCACAGAAATAGAAAACAAGATTCTAAAATTTGTATTCAACTAGAAAGACTCCCAATAGCTAAAGCAATCCTGAGCCAAAAGAACAACAGTAAAGGTACTACATGACCAGACTTCAAAATATATGACAAAGCTACAGTAACCCAAACAGCATGGTCCTGGCATAAACACATACAAACACACACACACACACAGAGAGAGAGAGAGAGAGAGAGAGAGAGAGAGAGAGAGAGAGAGAGAGAGAGGGAGAGAGATCAATGGAACAGAATAGAGAACCAAGAAATTAATGCACATATTTATGGCCAACCGATTTTTGACAAAGGCGCTGAGAACCCTCACTAGAGAAAGGATGGTCTCTTTGATAAATGGTCTTAGGAAAACTGAATATCCATACGCAGAAGAATGAAACTAGACTCCCACCTCTCACCAATATAAAAATCAACTCAAAATAGATCAAAGGCCTAAACGTAAGATGTGAAATGATAAAAGTACCAGAAGAAAACATAAGGGAAATGCTCAAGACATTGATCTGGGAAAGATTTTATGAAGAAGACCTCAAAAGCACAGGCAACAAAAGGGACTATATCAAATAAACAAATGGGACTATATCAAACTAAAAAGTTTATGCACAGCAGAAGAAACAACAAAGTAAAAAGACAACATACAGGATGAGAGAAAATATTTGCAGGGTACTAATTTGACAAGAAATTTACGTCCAGAATATACAAATAATGACAACGTCTCAACAGCCAAAAAAAAAAAAAAAAAAAAACGAAGTGATCTGATTAACAAATAGGCAAATGATCTAAACAGACACTGAAATATATGAAAAATAAAAAAAAAGCTCAATATCACTAATTATCAGGGAAATGCAAATCAAAACCACAGTGAGGTATCATCTTACCCCAATTAGGATGACTGTAATAAAAAAAAAGACAAAAAATAACAAATGCTGGTAAGGATGCAGAGACATGGGAATGCTTACACACTGTTGGTGGGGGTGTAAGTACAGCAACTATAGAGAGCAGCATGGAAGGTCCTCAAAAAATTACATATAAAACTACCATTGGACCCAGCAAATCTACTACTTGGAATTTACCCAAAGGAAAGGAAATCGTTATATCACAGAGATATATGCACACCCTCATGTTTATTACAGCACCATTCACAATAGCCAAGATATGGAAGCAACTGAAGAGTACAACAACAGATGAATGGATTTTTTAAAAGGTGATTTGTATACACAACAAAACACTCTTTAGCTATGAAAAAAGAATGAAATCGAATGAAATCTCATCATTCACAACCACATGGAGGGAACTGGTGGACATTATGTTAAGCAAAACAAGCTAGAAACAGAAAGTTAAATGCTTTATGTTGTCATTCTTATGTGGAAGGCAAAAAAAAAAAGTTGATCTCATAGAAGTAAAAAGTAGAACAGAGAATACTGATGGCTAGGAAGAGTGGGGATAGTAAAGTTTTGTTAAATAATAACTAGATAGGAGAAATAACTTCTAGTGTTGTATATCACTGTAAGAAGACTGTCGAGAACAGTAACGGTTTCCAATAGCTAGAAAAGGGATATTGAATGTTCTCAAAACAAAGAAAAGCTAAATGTTTGAAATGATGGATATACTAATTATGTGTATTGAAATATCACTCTATACCTCGTGAATATGTACAATTATTATTTGTCAATTCAAAAATAACATTTTTAAAACAACTTTATTTTCCATTGGGTTATTGTGAAAAGACATGTCTTATCATAAATGACATAGATGTGTGTTACTTGAACTCAAATCTCCAATATGTCTTTATTGTCCACTACAGCATGTGAAATTCATCAGAAAACTTATTTTGAAGAATCTTTTTTAGAAAGTTTAGAAAGTTTTATTGATGCTATTACAAAAAACAAAGATTACTAATTAATTCCTTTTTATTTATTTATTTTTTTTTTTTTTGAGATGGAGTCTCGCTCTGTCACCCAGGCTGGAGTGAAGTGACAAAATCTTGGCTCACTGCAACCTCCGCCTCCCGGGTTCAAGTGATCCTCCTGTCTCAGCCTCCTGAGTAGCTGGGATTACAGATGCACATAACCAAGCCCAGCTAATTTTTGTGTTTTCAGCAGAGATGAGCTTTCACCATATTGGTCAGGCTGGTCTCAAATTCCTGACTTCAGGTGATCCACCTGCCTCGGCCTTCTAAACTGCTGGGATTACAGGCGTGAGCCACCGTGCCCAGCCTATTATGTAATTCTTAAACAAAATCTTTCTTTCTATGAAAAACAACCAAAAGGATATATTGTCTCATCCTAATAATTAAGAACTTATTAAATATCAGTCTTGCTGCTTGGTTAAATACTTAAACTAATTGCTATTATGCATTTTTGTGATTCTTTTAGTACTAAAATGTAAGTATGTGTGCTAGAAATAGCAACAAGAAGAGACATTTAGTAGATATGTTCAAATATGAAAATTCAGTCTCAGAATTTTGGGACACCTTGCTATTCTTTTCTATGGATAAACAGATACTTCATTATTGATGGCATTTTCCGTTATAATATCTCATCCAGATTTCAGAATGAAAAGTGGCCACTTTTATGAAATAAGAAGAATGGACTAAAATATATTTTGGTTTTAAGCTTAAACATATTACTCCAGTAAAAATATACACAAAAATGATGTGATTATAACATGTGTGTGTTTCTTACCACTACACGAAGAGGCATAATGTGTTGAAAACTGTGTCTGTGTTTAACATTGTATAGTCTGAAAATGTAGTAGGCTAGTTTACAGTAAAAAATAAATCCTGCAGATAATATATTTGAAGCCAAGGAATCATTTTATGTTCTGTAAGATTTTCATATAAGAGCATTTATGTAGAATATTTTAAATATAGGACACATACATATATCCACTTTAGGTGGTGCTTACTAAATGTTTATTTAATTCATGATCATTTGACCTCACATCCATTGAACTTTTGAGCAGTACTGACTGATTTCCCAAAACATACTGTAGGGCAGGACAAATGTTCAGTATAATTCATGATACACAATGTAACAAATCAGAAGCCACTGTTGTATCAGTTTGGTGAAACAATAAATTAATCATTATGTAATCAATAATGAACTATAGTGACTGTTTTGCTCCCAGAGGAGTATCTGTCACCATATATTGATAATCTTACACAACTAAATAACAATGCTTGTAATTAAAATATTATAATTTGATAGCTTAGGCCGGGCACAATGGCTCATGCCTGTAATCCCAGCACTTTGAGAGGCCAAAGCAGACAGATTGCTCGGACCCAGGAGTTGAAGACCAGCCTGGGCAACATGGAGAAACCCTAGTCCCAGCTACTTCAGAAGCTGAGACAAGAAAACTTCTTAAACCCAGGAGGCAGCGGTTGCAGTGAGCCAAGATCAAGCCATTGCGCTCCAGCCTAAGCAACTGGAGTGAAACCCTGTCTCAAAAAAAAAAAAAAAAAAAAAATGACAATTTAAATGTGTCAAAGTACAGATAGACATTATGTTTGTCAATCCATAGAACAAAATGTCATCAGATCAATTTCTTTATCCCCACTCAAATAGTAAGCCTGAAATTAAGAGATCTCCAAATTGTATTATAAAAAATTTTATATCATAGAAAATATAACAAAAATAGATAATTTTAATACTTCATTCCTAATCTATAGAAAGTGCCTTAGGTACTTCTAATATATCAGACAATGATGTGAAATTTAGAAATAGACACAAATGCAAAAACAATCACCTCCTCAAGGCTGACTTTGTCCAGGGTCGGGGCACACGTCTGGGCAGGCAGGACTGACAGTTAACCCACCTGTTTTGCAAATCCTTGTTTAGTTATTTCTTTCTCTGAAAACTCTATGACAATTATTGCTGGATGAAGGAACTATCTTGTTGTACATAAGACAAACATATAACCTTGTCTTTCTCCACTATGAAATTATAGGATTTCCAGTGTCAGTGATTATAGAGTAGAAACTGTTAAATGATAAATGTTCTGTCATTTTCTACTGGGTATCCTTTTTAAAACTTAAAAAATAATTGCTTTTATTTGTAACACTTCACAGTTCACCTAGGATTTTATATTCATTATTATATGTAATCCTGCAATGATTCTAAGATATAAATACATTAGATGTGATTACTGTACTTTTAAAAGGTCACACAACTGGTAAGCACAAGAACCAGTGATATATGCCAAGAGTTTTGAGTGTTAGACTATTGTAGCTCCCTTTATAGCAACTTGCCATAAAAGAGCTGTTACCGTTAAAACAATGTGATATATTAAAGGATATTATTAAATAGTGGTTTTGCATAGACAATATATTAAATGTGAGTTCAGAGGCAGTTCTGCATTCAAGAGACAAAGTATTCTTTTTTAATATTTAAATTCTCCCTTCCTAAAGAAAACAATTGTAAAAGATGTCTAATGACTCCAATAAAAAGTAATTTACCTCCTAATTTTAAATGGAGAAATACTAATCTCGAAGAGGTATTTTCTCGAGGCAGCATTTTTTTAGTTACACATGCTTGAGAATTTCCTACAATTAAATAGTGAAAAAATATTGACCTTAAATACACAGGTGAGTTCCAATTTATATTCCTATATGAAGCTTACTCTCTCTCCTAGAATGGAATGTAAAAATGTCCTTTTCTCTCAGATGCAGGCATCTGAAATCAGGGTTCTCTTCCTATTTATCATTGATCTATCACTAAAGCAGTAACTAGAATATTTTAAAAAACTAAAAATTGTGGTTAATCTAACTGAATTTTAAACACAACCATTTGTTTACTTTAATCCAGTTTCAACCACATTTTAACCTTTAATTCTTATTCATAGACTAAAATGACTGACATTTATTTTATTTTATGCTCAGTTTTAAATAAAATTGAGACGTATATGTAGAATAATCAACTAAATAGGAGAAAGAAAAGATAAAACACCTTTTATTAATACATATAAATGGGGCAATTGAAATCTTAATTTCTGTAACTTGTTCCAACCAAATATACTTAAATTTACACTTTATTTATATCTTTATTTAACCTTCATAAACACTACCTGAATTCACTAACGAAATATATTCTTGACCTAGCCATCTGTGAGGGTTTCAAGAGCGGGATGACTCAAAATATTTCTTAAGTACCAATTTAATCTGCCTTCTCCCATGGTCACTGCGGAGGCTAAAGGACCTCTATCTTTTATGCTGATCTGCCATGTTGACTACTGATTGACCCCAGTGACAGAAATACCTCTAAGATTTCTACTTTGTCTACTAATAACAGCACCTCCTTACTGGTAAATTCTACCCTTAGGTCAAAACCACCTTAATCTTACGATAAACACATACTTGCCATAAATCCTGCTCTTGAGCAAATTGTAGTCTATGACACACATAGTCTATGACACATATCCCTGAAGGAGATAAAATGGCTTCAATTATCTTACATATCTCTTCTGAAGCATGCATACCCTTTGCCTACTGTATATAATCCCTTGGTCTGGCATAATCATGCGGGAAGTACCATCTTGTGGCTGCCCCAGGCGTGGCTTCAGTCCATAAATCCCTATTAAATGTCTCTTTCTGAGAAACTGGATTTGTCAGCCTCTTTCTTCAGCCTCTTAGCCTCTGGGGCTATGTTGGCATAGAGCTGCTCGCCATGGAATAGCCATCAATCATGGCAACACCAGGCAGCAACTGGAGACCTATTAAAAGAAAGGACCCAAAACATAGGGTACAAAAAATTCAGTGAGAAAGTGTTAATATATGAACATGTGTGTATGTGTCATTCATGTGCATACTTATGCAGGAATCTGTTGATATTTGATTGTGTAAACATGTATAAACCACAAACATTATTTATCACCAGCCTTTGGCAATGAATACTATTTGGGGATGTTAGATAAATTAACAAGAGTAATATGTAAGGAAACTGTAGTGAGATTCAAAAGAAATACTGAAAATTAATTCTCCAAAAATGGGTATTTTCCCTTTATAATGCATTCCTGATTCCATGACATTGGCAATGTTGCTTATGTGACCTGGAATTTCCACCCTTCTCACCCCTGCCTTTTTAAGTTTTACTCATCCATCAAGTTTCAACATATCTATTTCTCTTCCATGGATCTTCTAGGAAAACAAAAACCCACAGTCACCCTTTATTTTGCTTGTAGACATTGCTATATGACTATCATTTAACTTCCTAAATTTTTGCGTACATTTTGGTTTTTACCTATGCATCAGTTATAGTTTCTGACTTTAAGTGTAATTGCCTGATTGGTTCTTCCTTCCCACTGCACAGACAAAATCAATTCACAGAGACCATGATATTGCAGTAAAGAAAGAGTTTAATTTTCTGGGAGGCCAGTAACATGGGAGATGGAGTTATCACTCAAATCAATCTCCCCAAAGGCTTGGAGGTTAGGGTTTTTCAAGAACAGTTTGTTGGGCAGGGGACTAGGAAACGGGTGCTGCTGATTGGTTAGGGAAGCAACCATCCGAGGGTAGAAACCAGTCCTCATCCATTGAGTCCACTTCTGGTTGGGAGCCACAGTACCAGTTGAGTCATGAGTCACAAATCCAGGTGGGGTCAGTCTAAAAACTATCTTAAAAGACAAATTTTAGGTTTTACAACAGTGATGTTATCTATAACAGCAATTGGAGAAGTGACAAATCTTGTGACTTCTGGCCACATGACTCCTGAGCAGTAAGAGATTATAGAAATTACGCCTACATTTTAGCAGAATTGGAGTCTTGCTCGTAATCTTTATCTCGTGGCCTTTCATTAATCTTACAAAGATGGAGAGGGAATCAGTTTTAGGGAGGGGCTATTGTCATCCTTACTTCAAGTTAAACTACAAATCAAATTCTACCCATTGTTAGCTTGGCAGATGCCTAGAAATGAGCAAAGACAGCCAGCCTGTGAGGTTAGATGCAAGATGGAGTCAGTCATGTTAGATTTCTGTCACTCATAATCTTTGCAAAGGCAATTTCATTAGCAACTGAACCAAGACTAGATAACTTCAGCTGAAAAGAATGCAAAGAATCAATGAAGTTTAAAGAAGCGTGCTTGTGGTATGAACAAAATCCAAGGGAGACTAGCAAAGTACACCAGGCTGATTCTAGAACACTCTGGCTAGGATGCTCTGTCTCCGCTGCCACAGTGCCTCAAGTTCTCAAAGCCATAAATAATGTATTAACCTCCCTATATATTTGCTTTAAATCCTCAAGATTCAAGTCTCAGCAAGTTGTGTCCCTTCTCCCCAGCAATTGGAAGAAGGAAAAACTAACTTTCACAGCTTCAATTTGGTGGGCAGTGAAATCTTGACTCTCAAAGCTCCTTAGTCCATGGGGGTCCTCCTAACCAGTGCGAATGTTTAAATGTGAGAAACCTAAAATGCCTAAAAGTGTCTACTGTATTTTTCAATGTATAACATGAACTGATTTGGATCTATTTGTATATTATCTTTGCATTAAAACTGCTTAAAATAAAGTTGGCTGTATAACATGCATTTCAGTACTTGTTAAGAGGCTGGTGCTTAGCGGTAAAATACAAAAGCTCTCTTTCTTTTTTGGAGACAGAGTCTCATTCTTTCCCCCAGGCTGGAGTGCAGTGGTGCAATCTTGGCTCACTGTCACCTCTGCCTCCCAGGTTCAAGCTATTCTCATGCTTCAACCTCTGAAGTAGCTGAGACTACAGGCACACACCACCACACCCAGCTAATTTTTGTATTTTTCGTAGAGATCAGATTTTGTCAGGTTGGCCAGGCTGATCTCGAACTCCTGACCTGAGGTGATCCAACTGCCTCAGCCTCCCAAAGTGCTGGAATTACAGGCATGAGCTACCAGGTCCAGCCCTGGAAAGGTCTCTTTCAAGACTAAACCTCTATGTTTTTAAAGCTTGTTTCAAATAACTATTCTTATGTTCATAGAACTTCTATAATCAGACAATTTAGCATAAGCTACAGAATAGCTGTATTCATTGAACTCTATCCACAAACATTTATAATGGGTGCATAACTCTATAATATGAACTTTAGAAAATCCTGAAGAAGTATATGACACAGTCCATGAACCAAAAACACTCATAATCCTGATATAGAGATGACATTTTTCTTGTAGGAATCAAAAAGTTGAAGGCAGCAATAAGCAAATGCACGTGATGTATAGAGGATCTTGCATAAGTGTTAAGAAAAAACCAAGGCCGGGCACCGTGGCTCACACCTGTAATCCCAGCACTTTGGGAGGCCGAGGCGGGCGGATCACAAGGTCAGGAGATCGAGACTATACTGGCTAACACGGTGAAAACCCGTCTCTACTAAAAATACAAAAAAAAGTAGCCAGGGGTGGTGGTGGGCACCTGTAGTCCCAGCTACTTAGGAGACTGTGGCAGGAGAATGGCATGAACCTGAGAGGTGGAACTTGCAGTGAGCCGAGATTGCACCACTGCACTCCAGGCTGGGTGACAGAGGAAGACTCCCATCTCAAAAGAAAAGAAAAAAAAAAACAAAAACAGAAAAAACCAAGTAACTAAAAGATTAATGTGGGCTGTGTTTACTTCAAGATCACAAATATAATTGATTTATACAGCCCAAACTCAGTGACATTCTTAAAATAAAAATCTGATGGATAATAATATTGTGAAGCAATTTGGCTTACACAGAAATAAAAAGTCCCTACAATGCATTGTTAAAATGGATTTTATAATAACAATCATCAGTATTTTAATATAATGTATTATTTTAGGAAACAATTTTAGGCAGTAGAACTAATTTCATTTCCTTAATATTCAAAGTTAAGCATTTTGAAATTGAGAGATTTTTTTCCCCATTAATTTACATGTCTATGAGAATTTCCCATTGAAAGATTTTACTTCATAATGCATGTTCATTGCGTTCTTTCTGATAAATCCACTTGTAGAAAAGAGACAGAGAGGCGAAAACAAAGCTGCAGTGAATGAGTGGTTCTTTTGTCTGTTCATCATTCCTTTGGGGAAAAATAAATGCTTTATAAACATTTAAACAAAATTCAAAGGTGTTTTATTATTTTCCTAGATGCTTTCTAAAATTATCTTGTCATGTTTGAGTCTTTTTCAGAAAGATGATGCTTTAGTGCTCTAGTCAAGAGCATAAAAGTAAGAAATAGGCACTCTCTTATTTCAATTATGATCCAAATGATGTCATTGTTACTGCCAAAGAAGGCTCAGTTTGCTTAGAATAATGGAGGAGAAATCATTTGTTCCTCTGTCTGCATGTTGAAAATGATATTTCATTGAAAGATATTATAATTAATAGTTTATAAAATATCTACCTTAAATATTAAGACCAATTAAAATTTTGTGAAATGTTGATTTTAGCAATTAAGTTCTTTATGTTTTCCTAGTTAGCAATTTTGTTATTGTCTTCATCAGTACTTAGTTTCAATTAAAGTCAGTAATTATATTTTTCTTTCTTCTGTACCTTCACAACTGAAAACTAGGATAAACATAGGTATTCAGAGAAGATTAATCAATGTTCTCTAAAAATCTGAGGTGATAATAAACATTGTCTACATTGAATAAAGCAGATTATGCATTCTTATATTTCCAAGTTTTCACAAGTACCACTCAAAACCTTCTCATGGGGGCCCAATACAAAACAGATTTAATATTCAAATCAGTATTATTCTAAAAGGATTTAACAGAGTTTTTATAAACAAGTGTACAGGGTGTACTGTAGAAAAACCATTAGGGATAAGGTAGAACCCCAGGGCTGTCTCCGTGCCTCCATGGCTAGGCCAGAGGAGGGGAGGATGCTACAGTTTCAAAGAAGAGCTGCCTTGCGAGGAGTTGTAATCTTGTCTCAAAGGACACAGCATCCATCCCCCACTCCCCGCTTCTTGCAGTATGCTGCTTGCATTCTCCATTGGCCAAAGCCTATTAGGAACCAGTAATGTTGTTCACCTCACTTAACCTTCTAGGGTCAGAGAACAGGGCAAAAAAGTGTAGAGAGCTGACATGTAAGGGCAAACAGGATTAATCTAGCATGTTGAAACTCATATTGTGTTCCGTCCTAGATTCTTAGCCTGTTACCGGGCAGCCTGTTACCTGCTTCTAGCATTTACAAAGCAAAAGACCCACCTTACAAAGATCCACAGCAAGCTCTAATAGATTTTACTGAGTAGCAGGAAAGCAGTAAGATTACTAGACATTAAGAGATTAGTAATGAACCAAAGAATGATTTTAAAGCACTAGTCAATTGCCTATTTTAAATCAATGCATAAAAGGAAGAGTTTATTTACCTGTATACATTTTGAAGTTTCACAAAGGCTTAAAAAATTTTCAAAATCTCTTTCATAGAAAACCTTTTTAAAGGAAGGGAAATAATGGCTGTTACTCTAAATTAATAGCATTTTATATGCCCCCATTTAATCACTCAAACTATGTATTAAGTATCATGAGCTCTTTGGCATTTGGAAGTTTAATGTAGTCGGTGGGCTATAACTGAAAGGAAACTTCTAAAACAAATTAAAGTCATTTAAAATATTGATTTGGGCCGGGCGCGGTGGCTCAAGCCTGTAATCCCAGCACTTTGGGAGGCCGAGACGGGTGGATCACGAGGTCAGGAGATGGAGACCATCCTGGCTAACACGGTGAAACCCCGTCTCTACTAAAAAAAAAAATACAAAAACCTAGCCGGGCAAGGTGGCGGGCTCCTGTAGTCCCAGCTACTCGGGAGGCTGAGGCAGGAGAATGGCATAAACCTGGGAGGCGGAGGTTGCAGTGAGCTGGGATCCAGCCACTGCACTCCAGCCTGGGCGACAGAGACTCCGTCTCAAAAAAAAAAAAAAAAAAAAATTGATTTGATGCAACTTTGTATGTATACGTTTTTTCAAGTCATTTACCACTTACAGAAAAATATACCATTTCCTTTCTCTCTCTGTTTGTTGCAGCTTTCATCTGTGCTGAATAAAAAAAAAAAAATCCTCATTGCAAGGATCAGTTATGTTTATGACTTTCCTTTTTTAAAAAATATGTTGAGTTATTGGTCTGCATAACATCAGAAGGTTGGAATATCCATCAGATTGCAAATTTCCCAAGGTCAGAAATTATGTTCTTTATACCACTGGAAATTTTATGCATCTTTATTAAGGACTTACAAACAAAGCAGTTGCTGAACTCATGTAGTTTCAGGGTCTCAAATGCAAGTTCAGTACCCTAATTTAATCTCTGTGTTGGAGTAATCAAGTTGAGCTATAACTTATTTTTTCTACACATATTAAAATATCAAGCACATATTGCCAAATGTTTCGTTATGATTATACCTACCCACTTGAGATGGTATTTAGTGTTCTGAAATACCATTGCTGTTTAATTTGTTGAGCACACATTTTTTACATATTTGGATGGCCACAAATTTTCCCAGTACAACAGCTTTGAAACAACATGGCTAAATTGTCTGCAGACTTCAGACCTTATTTGCTACTAAGTTTAGAAGAGAGATCACAATGAGCATTCTACTCTCACAACTTGGATCTAAGAGAAAAGGTTGCTGTAAAATTCTGGGAATGTATCTCAAAATAAGTGAGGCAAGTCTAGATCATAAGATTTTTAAGCTTAAATGTCATCTGCCTTATCTCTTTCAGATTCCTAAAATGTTTTAAATGACATAGAAAATGTGAAGCCTTAAAACCCTTAAAAATTCAGACAACTTATTCCAGAATTTTGAGAGAATATTTACTTGTTACTAGAAAACTAGCACTGGTTATAGCAAATCCTAACTTTGCTTCAGTAATATACAGTCTAATGACACAGATTCACAAATTGGCAAGTTGCCTCCTGCTTTAGATCTGGAATGTATACCAACCAGAAAAACAAGGCAGTTGTTTTCTTAATGAATTATTTTTGAGGCAGAGCATCTTTCTCCATCCCCTTTCTGCATTAGTTCTTAAATAACTAGTCTTCAAAGCCAACAAACCTAGAACAAACTGGGCAGGATGAGAAAATGGGTGCTGGAGAGGATGGGTGATGGAGAAGAAGTGTTGATAATATTACCCTGCTTTTTGGGATAAATAGTCCCAAAATTCAAGTGTGATAACTTTGAGAAAGGAACCCTAGTGACCCAGAGTTTGGAGAACTGAAGATTTTGACTGTTTTTTGTCATAGTGTCTTTTCAGAGTAACTAAGAGGAAGGAAAACATTTCAAAGGAGAGTATTTTCCAGAAATAATTCAGTATTATTAGACTGACAGTTGAACATGTCAACCTAAACTCTCTAGCTGTGGGTCTGAGGGAAAAATGCAGCCAATCAATCTTCTCACCAGTCTTGCCATCCAGACAACAGAGAAGCGAGGCAAGTATATTCCAACCCCTTACCTATTTACCAAAACTGAATCTTGTGGGAGCTCATCTCATGTGGTGTAATTAAAGCAAGAAAAGATTCCTCATGGTGGATGAAAAATAAGCAAAAGTGGGGAGGGGAGTCATATAATCATCTGAATATTTTTAAAAAGTAAACACCTCTAAAAATATTCTACTGTGGTAACCAGAAAAGAAGTTTCAGGAAGATATTTGCTGTTCTGAAAAGAAAACACAAGGAAATGTGGTATGTATGAAATAAGAATGAAAATCCATGAGCTGATATTACACTGAAATGAAGATAAGTTGATATAAAATAAATCACAAATAATTTAAAAATTATAATTTTCTGGGAAGATTCTTCAAGGTAGAATTAATTGATAACAGGTATATGTTGGATAGTTACAAAGGCAGAGATGATACAAATAACCATTCAATGGAAAATTGCAATTAAGGGCAATTTTAATTGCGTATCATATATTTGTATTAAATACATAAAATATTATACCCGTCACTGATTGTAATAGGAAATATGCCTTGTCCCAAATTTTCTGGGCACACAACTTTACAATGCTCCATTTTCTCCCGTTTATCTCCTAAACATGACATTAATGTTTTTATAAGTAATTAGATCAAGTTTTAGATTAGTATACCAATGCTAAATTCCTTTGTAGGTGGATTGTTCCATTCTAAATCCTAGCATCATTGTGTGGGAATGTCTTCTTCACATTAATCTCATTTTAATTTGCATTTCTTTGGTGTTTAGAATTATTTTTTAAATGCATATATGTTTTTCTTCTCAGTGCATATCATACTCTTTCTCCATTTTCTTGCTGATTTGTAAGATTGTTTTAGGTACTACACTCTTATCTGCCTTGTACTTTGCACACTTTTATTTGCTTTTAATTGTATTTATGATTTAACTTCTATGAACATTAATTTTATCAAAGAATAATGAAGGCAAGTTATAAAAGCAATTGAGAAATGCCTGATGGTATTACTTAGATCAAAAGAAGAGATTATAAAGTAAAATATTAAAACAAAGATCTCCCAAGGAATGGTTTTAGGAAAGTAATTATGGTACAATAACTCAATTATATAACATATATAAATAGAAATATCAAAACTTACTTGAAAATTATTAGAAATATCAAAATTTAAAAGACAGTTAATAATAATAATTTATAGAAAAGGAAAGACAGAACATTTAATTTTAATATTACAAATTTAATATCCCAAATTACATTACCATTGAGGAAGGTTGACAATTTTAAAAAACTGAAATCAGTTGAAGCTTTGCTAAACCATCAAATAGAATAAAGTAGTCAATTTTTTAACATTTTTGAGACTAATTGGCATAAAACCAACTGCATATATATAAAGCATACATTCTATATGTTTTGACATATGTATACACTTACAATGTCAATCAAGGTAGTGAACATATTACTCTCAAAAGTATACTCCAACCCCTTGGTAATCTCCCCTTCCCTCCCCTCAACTTCTGTCCACAGGCTACATCTGTACTGTGGATTTATTATATCTACTACAATTTTATATAAACAGAATCACACAATATGTGCCTTTTCTTGTCTGGCTTTCTTCACTTCGTGTACTTATGTAGATATATATCCATGTTGTTGTATGTATTAATAGTTACTCTTTTTTAGGGGTTAATAGCATTTCATTGTCTGGATACACCACAATTTGTTTACTCATTCATCTATTAATGGGTATTATTTACAGTTTTAGACTATTTCAAATAAAGCTTCTATCAACATTTGTGTCATAGCATTTATATGAACACATGTTTTTATTCCTCTGAGTTAATAACCTTGAGTAAAATGACTTATCACAGGGCAGATGAACATTTAACTCTAAGAAGTAGCCAAACTTTAAGAAAGTGGTTGCACCCTTTTACTGGGCACCAGCACTATAGGAGAGTCCAAATTCCACCGTATCTTTGCCAACACCTGATATAATCAATCTTTTTCACTTTAAACATTCTAATAAGTACAAATGATAGATCTCATTGTGGTTTGAATGTGCATTTTACTAATAACTAATATAAAGAATCTTTTTTTGTGTTCATTCACTGTTTATGTATTTTCTTCATTAAGGTGTTCGTTGCTGTCTTTTGCTTATTTTTTAATTTGACTGTTTTATTATATCTGATAAGGGATATATAATTTGAAAACATTTTCTTTCAGTCTCTGTGGCTTCTTTTATTTTCATTTTCTAAATATAGTCTTTAAAATAGTAGAGTTTTTAATTTTAATGAAAACAAATTAATCAACTTTTATTTTATGAATCTTACTTTTGGTGTTATATCTAACAAATTTTTGCCAAAGTAAATGTCACAAAGATAGTCTCCCATTCTTTCTTTTAGAAGGTTTGTACTTTTAGGACAACAGTTCATTTTGAATTAATTTTTGTGTATGATGCAATACATAGACCAAAATTCACTTTTTGCATATTAATATCCAATTATTGCACTGCCATTTGGTGAAAAGCCTATTCTTTCACCTATTAATTGCTTTTAAGCTTTTGAAAATCAGTGGTTCATGCGTATGTTAATCTCTTTCTGGACCTTCTATTCTGGTTCATTAATCTATTTCTCTCTTTCTCTCAGGGTCTTTCTCTGTCAGCTAGGCTGAAGTGCAGTGGAGCAATTATAGCTCACTGCAGCCTCTAACTCCTGGGCTCAAGTGATCATCCCACCTGGGCCTCCCAAAGCCTTGGGATTACAGGTGTGAGTCACGATGCCCAGCATCTATTTGTCTGTCTTTAAGACAATGTAAAACATTCTTAATGACTATAGCCCTTTATAAGTCTTGCAATTAGAGAGGCTTAGTCTTCCCACAGTTTCGTGTTTATTTGTTTTTCAGATACTTTGACTAGGCTAGGTTCTTTATATTTCTATATGAATATTACATTAGGCTTTCCAATTTCTACAAAATGTCTGCTTGATTATAATTTCAGCTTGTATTGAATCTATGAATCTTTTCTGTGGGGAATTAACATATTAATCGCTTTGGGGGGATATTCACAATTTGCTTATCCGTTTAGGTATGGCCCATTCACTTATTTATTCAACATTTACTTGATGAGCACCTTTGCTTTTGTTAGGCACTGCTCAAGGTAACCAGGATGTACTAGTGAATGAAAGAGACAGAAACCCCATCTTTGTGGACTTCCATTCTAGCTGGGAAGGCAGGAGTGAAGGTAGGGATAAGAACTAATGGTAAACATTATAAATAAGGAAGTATATAGTATATTAGAAAAATGATAAATGCTGCGGCAAAAAGCAGAACATGTAAGGGAGACAGATGATTGAGGTCACTGGTGGGTGAAGACTGTAATGCGTGGGTAGGAAGATTTCATTTTAAAAGTGTCATTTGGGTAAAAAACTTGACAGAGATGACGCGGCCATGGAAGCATCTGGGAAAAGAGTTTTCCAGGTAGAAAGGAAAGCCAGCACTTAGTGGGAGTGTGCAGGTGTGTTTGAGTAAAAGCAAGACTTTTATTCAAAAAGTGGCCAATGTGGTAAGGTCACAGAGAAGAGGGCATCTCTCCAGACCATGTAAGTCATTTAAGGACTTCAGCTTTTACTAAGTGAAACTGGGAGTTATTGAAGGGATGAAATGCAATAAGCTAAAAATAAGAGTAATTTGAGAAGCAAAATAAGTAAAAACAAGACAGGGTAGGGATGTGTAGTTAAGAATTAAAAAGAGGTAAGGATAGCTCCCAAATCCACATCCATACCTGGGTGATGATCAGCAATGCTTCTGACAAAACTCAGATGGAGAAAACCAAAAACACTTTAGATGTCATGATTATATATAGATATAAATAGATGATATAGATACACATATGAATGTACATAGATACATCAATGAGGGATGTATCCCAGATGAAGCCACGCTTTAAAAAACCAAATTCCAAAAAAGGAATCTTAATGGAATATGAATATTAATTGAAAATTAATGTGTCTGAAATTGTGTTCAGAATCTAGCTAATTTTACTAACACCTCGTACATACTGTTACTATGAATGGAAGGATTGAAAAACAAACAGCAAAGTGTTGCAGAGTAACAATTCATTAGCACTGATGTTCTGCTCATTTGAATTCAGATTTGCTAGGCTGGTTGTGTGAAAAGAATCAATGAGGAACAGAGATGTGCCACCCAGTGAACTGGTGGGAGGCAAGTGCCTTGAAAGATAAGTCAGTGACTTACTAGGGCATGATCTGGAGCAATGCATTGTGCTTTGGAAAATAGGAGTTGCAGTTGAGAGAATATGGAGTTGGGAGGCAATCAACCACAGAGTTAATTTATTTCAGCAAAATCTTTTTGTTTTGTGAAGAGTCCAGAAAAATGGCATTATGCTCAAAAATAGGCCACATAACTGGAAACCCAAGACTGTAATCATAGAAAATAATCTCTCAGCCTAGCATTTTGGAAGTGACTCTGGGTTAATGACAGTAGCAACACTATTAGCCTATCTGCATACGTAAGCAGAAATGTTTCACAGAATAAATTTAAACTACAAAAGACCTCAAATTCTGATGTTATATTCATACAGTTAGTTTTCCATACTATGAACAGATTTGCCATTCAATAAGTAAATATGCATCATTTTCAATGTGGGAAGCTTTAAGATGAATACATAATAATGGTATGGATATAGTGTTTCCTGCTGGCATAAAATGCAAAATTGAGGTGATTTTCCTTCCATGTGAAATGTAATCAGTATGATTTTAAATATTTTGGCATTTACATATATGTTGTTCAAATTTACTACTGGTGTATCCTGATTGGCACTAAGCTATCAAACTTCTTCAGTTAAAGATTTTACTGCTGTGTCTGAGAAGTCTCAAAATAGGTAATGTAGTTCTCCAAATCTAGCCAAGGAAATTATTCTTTGGATAAAGTGTGTATCATAAATGCATTTTAAAATATGCTTTCTAGTTATGTAGAAAGAAGGAAATTCAGAAATTAGATATGGAGAATAGTTTATAGTTCAGTTTTCTTTTTTAGTTTGTGTACAAATGAAAATACACAGCTCAGAAAAACATGTAAACAGTAGTTCCACATGTCATTCAGTGTGGCTCTAAAAATGCAAAGGCTACATAATTACAAAATGCAACTATAAATTTGTATTATGATCCTAACTTTAAAAAAATTCCTGAAACTAAGAGCTTATATACCCAAGAATACTAGCAGAATTTATTGTACATGCAACCCATTTGTACTTGACTAACACTGAATTGAAAAGGGGTTCACTTTCCTGGACAACTTTTAAGTTGTGTCAAGTCTGAGAAAAAGAGCAGCACATAAAAGGATCATATCTAACAGACGATGTGTGGATCCATTTTATATTATACCAGTGGAAACTAATCAGAATACTGACACTGGTGAAATATACCAAAATAAAAAGCAGAGGAAAGCTAGATGAACATATAGATACTGAAATTTTAGGAAAATATTTCTAGTCATCTCAGACATGTTATAGACATGTTTGTCTGTTTGTAAATGAAAGGAAGAGCTATTTGATAGGTGGGTGATATTTAAACTTTTCTAATAATTTTTTATTATATTGAAAAGTGCAAAAGTTATTTTCTCTCAAATTAATAATCTTAGAAAGTTTAAAAATATATACCTACGTATTTTTAAAATCTAGTATTTATGGCCTTCAGAAATGCTGATTCTTCAGGAATATAAGTGGGAAAGTTTAGTCTTGACTCTTCCGGGGCAAGTAAGCCATAATTATTAGGCTGAAAAAGGATCTAACACAGTGTTATTCCAAGTGTGTTTCACAGACCAATGGTGGTATGCACAAACACACAATTGAAACCCATCTGCAAGCTGAATTCAGAAATCGAGAGTACATATTTTACATACTTTAACAATTTGACATTGTTGTGGCATCAAGGTATGTTTTAAATTTCAGTCAACATGGTTTGAAGTTTAAGTTTTGAACAGAAGTAACTTCTAATGGCAGAAAAACATTTCAGAGTAGAAACTCAGATTAAAAAGACTCTAGCAGATGTAAATTAACTCATTACTTCTTTCATCAAGAAAGTCTGATGAATGTCAGTATGTTTCATAGCACAGTAAAACTTGTGATTTACATAAGGCCTAATACATTAAACTAAAAATTATGCTTATTATTATGTAATAACATATAAGCTGCTTATAAATAGCTGTCATGGCATGCTCAAGAAAAAAGTTTGGTGGAGGATGTTTGAATCGTGAAACAAATTTAGCATATCTAATATGAGTTTCAATTTTGTTCAAATTGTTAAATATGTGAATTGTTCTGGAACACTTGTTTATTTGTCTGATGTCTTAGGAATTTAAAAGAAGTTTTAATATACCCACATAAACAATGAATGCATCAAAATTATTATTAATGTTAGAAAGGACTGAAGAACTAAAACAAAAGTTAGATCTTTGGATGAACAGAGATTCTGTATAATTATCAGTGAAGTAGGTGATGGACATGGAGTAGATGATATTGCAGCTTATAAAAGATCACAGACAACTTGCAAATTTTAAAATATATTATTTTATCAAAAGAAGATCCAAACATATGAAATTATAGATCCAAAATTCATTTCATTCAACTAAAGGTAATTTAAATTTAAGTAAGGTTTTAAAGGATAAATTGTTGAAAAAAGCTAGTGATAAAGGATTTAAGATGCATTTGGAAAATACAGCATCACTTGCCTTATTGAATAAAAAACAATAAATATCCTGAGATTGCTGAGATTGCCTTAAAAATCTCTTTTTTCATTCCCATTGATACACCATTGCAAGATGATTGCTCTACTATGAATGCTTTTAAAACAACACATAAAAAAGGATTAGATTATATAAGTTAACAAGTAAGAAGAGACTATTTGGTCACATTTAAAACTTTACACTTTAATATATACGATGCTCATTCCAATTATTCATATAGGAATTTCATGGGGGAATTGCTATTTCCTTTCTAAATTTTTCTTTAGTTACAATTGTGGAACAACAAACAGTTACAAGTGTGTAAACGTGATTTTGTGTGCTAATCATTTCTAAGAATAGTTTCAATTAAAAATCTGTAGTTTCTATAGTCCTCTTTTTCCTATATTTTAACTGTATAATTATGTTTACTAAATTGTTATTGAGTTTTTTTTGTTTTGTTTTGTTTTTTTAGAGATAGAGTTTTGCTCTGATGTCCAGGATGGAATGAAGTGGTGTGATCTCAGTGCACTGCAATCTCACCTCCCAGGTTCAAGCAATTCTCCTGCCTCAGTTTCCTGAGTAGCTGAGATCACAGGCATGTACCACCATGTCTGGCTAATTTTTCTGTATTTTTAGTAGAGACGGGATTTTGCCATGTTGGTCAGGCTGGTCCCAAACTCCTGGCCTTAAGTGATCCGCCTACCTTGGCCTCCCAAAGTGCTGGGATTACAGGTGTGAGTCACCACACCCAGCCTATATGTGCATTGAATCTAATAGTAAATACGTGTGGAAAGTGTAGGAGGGTGTGCTAACAAAAGAAAAATAATGGTGATGTTTGTGGTAAAAGAACTTTCCTGTATCTTAACTGTGGTGAAAAAAATGAACCTACACATGTGATAAATTTACACTGAACTGAATACAGCACACACACACAAACACAAGTGCATGTAAGTTTGATGTAATCTGAAAAAGTTTGGCAGACAGTATCAATGTAAATTTCCTGGTTTTGATTTCACACTCTACTGTACTATTACCAGATGTTACCACTGGGGAAAACTGAGTGAAGGATAATCTTTAAATTGTTTCTCTAGTTGTACGTAAATCTACTATTAAATAACTTTATTTGAAACTCATTTAAATCTCAAAGTAAAAAGTCATTTTAAACAATGGTTTAAGGATGACAGCAATTTAGGAAACTGCCACAAGGGGAGAGGTTTGGGAGGTGGTAGAAACAGTGGTGATGAACAGGAATGTAATCATAGCCACAGATTCCCATTTTGCCACCTACTTCTAGCAAAGGCTTCTTGTAATTCAGCAAGAGCATGAGAATCTGTCTAGAGCTATTAGAAATTGTGGAAAAACATTCTCTTTCTGGACAAACTCTTCTGGTTAAAAGTAATTTACATGTTAAAATAGCACAACCATTACAAATCAGAGCATTAGTATTAAAATGATCTATTTTATTTTATAAGCCTCTGTCTTGATTTATAAGTTGTAGAATACTTGATTTGTATTGCTACTTGCCTGATTTGATGTATCTTATGTTCAAGCAATCTCCTACTTTCTTGATGAGAGAAGTGCCTTTGATAAATTCTATTTGTAACATCTGTAACAAGACCCTTAAAGTTTTATTGACCAATTAAAGAATGTCTTATTTCTAGTAGTAAGAAAATATTTTATTAAAATAATGCCATAAAATAAAAATGCTCTTAAATGTAAAAGCATTATAAGAGTGAATCAAAATGAATTTCCTCTCTTTCATTGCAAATAACAATTTACCACTTCAATTAGAACTACCAATTTAACTTATGGTGCACAAAATTATGTAATAAATTTAATGAATGAAACAGTTCACACACACACACACACAAAAGAAAAAGTTGTCTTGAACTTTGGCTTCAATGAAAAAGGCCATATAACAAGATAATAATTTTAGGATTAGATAAGTCATAATACGGGGGGGCAATTCAAGTTACTTCAATTTGTCAGTAAATATGTGTGAAATTTTGTTTTAAATAACAACAATGGCTTTGACACTTTTCTTATCCAGAATGGGAGACAATGCTTTCCTCTTGAATCTGTATGAACTGTGACTATTTCAACCAAGAGCTCACAGAGGAAAACAAAATTATACAACCTCCTAGGCTAGGTTATAAAAGAAATGCAGCTTCCACCTTACCTACTGGACCACTCACGCTGGAGCCACCATACAAAAAATTCAACTAATCTAAGGCTACCTTCCTGTGAGCCACCATATGGAAGGCCATATGTAGGCTCTCTAGTGGACCACCCTTGCTGAAGGCCCAGCCAACAACCAGCATCACCTGCCAGTCATGTGAGTGAGCTGCGTTGGACCCCCAACCTTGTCAGACCTGATAATAACTGCAGGCACAGCCAACAGCTGGACCCTTTTCAAATCCCTGGCTCACAAAACTTTAGGGAAATAATGGTTATAATAATCAACTGGTTATGTTACTAATTTCAAGAGTAATTTGTTCCACAGGATTAGTAATTTAGTCCAGTAAGTATAAAATGATAATCAGCTGAACAGAGAACAAAGTAAAATACAAAAAGCAAACGAAACTCCATTACCTTTTCCTTGAGCAGAAAAATAAGTTTTATTACTAGGATATGGAGTATAAATTTTATGAATTGCAATCTGACAGCAAGGAAATGTATGGTGCAAGTAGTTGTAGGGTGCAGAATTCCATCTTCCAAATAAGGTTAAAAGATCAAAAAAGGTTAAAATGAAAATACAAGGAGGGTGAGTTTTTAAAGTTATTCAGGGAACACTTCATTCACTGGATCAAAAATTTAAATACAGGCCAGGCACAGTGGCTCATGCCTGTAGTCCCGGAGGCCGAGGCAGGTGGATCACAAGGTCAGGAAATCGAGACCATCCTGGCTAACAAGATGAAACTCTGTCTCTACTAAAAATACAAAAAGAAAAAAAAAAATAGCAGGGCATGGTGGCGGACGCCTGTAGTCCCAGTTACTTGGGAGGCTGAGGCAGGAGAATGACATGAACCCGGGAGGCAGAGCTCGAAGTGAGTCAAGATAGCGCCACTGCCCTCTAACCTAGGTGACAGAGTGAGACTCCATCTCAAACAAACAAACAAACAAACAAAAAATTTACAAAATCCAAGCTAAAGAGCATGACTTTTAAATTTTCACTTTCCCTGGTTTCCTTCAATACAGATATAATTATTTCCCAAAATAGCCATTATTTTTATTTATTTACATTATAGTTTTACATATTTACAGGGTACACATAAAATTATGTTATATGCATAGAATGTATAATGATCAAGTCAGGGTATTTAAGGTATCCATCACCTGAATATTTATCATTTCTATGTGTTGGGTACATTTCAGGTCCTCTCCTTCAGCTAGTTTGAAAACTACATTGTGGTTAACTGTAGTCAACCCACGCTGCTAACAAACATTTGAACGAATTCCTTTTATGTAAATGAGCGTTTGTGCTCATTAACCATTTTAACCTCTAGCTCCAGTGGAATCATCCAGTAATCAAACCCAGATCCCATATGCTTGTCCAGAATCTTGGGCCATTACCCAAATTGGAATTGTCTTGGAACTAAGTTTGAGACCAAAAAAGTTTAGCCAGTTTTAGATCTTAATTTCAATGCTTTTATTTGTATGAGGGGACTTCAGAAAGTTCATGGAAATGTTGAATTTAAAGATAAAAGCAAAAAATATAAATTTTATCTCTCAATATAAGCTCCATCAAGTTTAACACACTTTTATAAGCAGTTGATACCAGTTCATCCTTGGAACTGAGAGTCCGGCAATTTAACCATGTCAGTGCAGTCTTTTTTACATTATTAACTGAAGAAAATGGGTGCCCTTCAAATATTTTTTTCAGATTAGGAAACAAAAAGAAGGCAGAAGGAAACAAGGTGAATGCCTACGATTTCCCATCAAAACTCTCACAAAAATGCCCTTGTTTAATGAGAGGAATGAGCAGGAGCATTGTCATGGTGGAGAAAGACTCTCTGGTGAAGCTTTCCCAGGAAATTTCTGCTAAAGCTTTGGCTAACTTTCTCAAAACACTCTCATAATAAGCAGATGCTATTGTTTTTTGGCCCTGCAGATATTCAACAAGCAAAATGCCTTGAGTATCTCAAAAAACTGTTGTCATGATCTTTGTTCCTGGCTGGGCTGCTTTTACTTTGACTGGACCACTCCCACCTCTTAGTAGCTATTGCTTTGATTGTCTTTTGTCTTTAGGATCATACCAGCAAAGCCATGTTTTATGCCCTGTAACAATTCCCTAAAGAAATGTTTTAAGTTCTTGATCCCATTTGTTTAAAATTTCCCTTGAAAGCTCAGTTCTTGTCTTCAACTGATCTGAGTGCAATGGTTTTGGCACCCATCAAGTGGAAAGTTAGTGCAATTTTTTTTTTTTTTTTTTTTTTTTGAGATGGAGTCTTGCTCTGTCACCCAGGCTGGAGTGCAGTGGCAGTGCGATCTGGGCTCACTGCAAGCTCCGGCTCCCAGGTTCATGCCATCCTCCTGCCTCGGCCTCCCGAGGAGTTGGGACTACATGCGCCCACCACCACGCCTGTCTAATTTTTTTGTATTTTTAGTAGAGACAGGGTTTCACCATGTTAGCTAGGATGGACTCCATCTCCTGACCTTGTGATCCGCCCACCTCGGTCTCCTAAAATGCTGGGATTACAGGTGTGAGCCACCACATCCCACCAAGTTGGTTCAATTTTTCAGTCAGAATTGTGTAAACTGAACCAATTGAGATGTCTATGGTGTTAACTCTTGTTTCTGCTAATCGTCAGCCCTCTTCAATTAGGATGCAAACAGGATGAAATTTTTCATCGTAAATTGATGTGGATGGTCTGCCATTGCAGTCTTCATCTTCATCATTATCTCATCCCTCTGAAAATGTGCTATCCATCATTTGTAAGCTACTGATTTCTTTGAGGGACTTGTCCCCACAAACTTTTTATCAATAATATCACCATCCTTTGACTCAAGCTTCATTATAAATTTGATGTTTGTTCTTGCTTCAATTTTAACAGAATTCATCTTGCTTTGATATGGTCTCTTTTCAAACTGATGACATACCCTTCTTAGTACTTCAAACTCAATCCTGTTCAGACATGTTATCACAGTATCAGCTTATTTTGGTGCAAAATCATTTATAAGTTCATGCCTAGTTTTTTCATCATATGCATTTTCCATGAACTTTTTGAAGACCCCTTGTATGATTGATTGGTTTGTAATAATTGGAAGACATAGAAATAAATACAAAAATATACAGCAAATCAGAAAATTAGTATTGTGTTTATATTAAGCTTAATGGTCAGTTCTAAGCATGGTGATAATTTTTGTGTTTGGCATTTAAGTATTTGAAATACTTAAAATGTCTGATGTATTTAAGGGCCAATCATATTAGGCCTCTGACAATTTTAAATGTATAAGACAATTATCTTGAATTTTCAAACTGTGCTTGGATTTACCCATAATATGAATTATTATATCTAAAATATTTATATTAATTTGTAAGTAGAGTTTAAGTGCATAGGTAGATTTTGTTATATTTGTGAATCTGTCTGCTTGATATTTAAAATCCTAAGAGATTTAGTTATATAAACTTTGTGACTATAGTTTAAAATGTAAATTTAATCAATCATGTAAGTGGTATTGTACATTTAAGATTTAATCTTTCAATATAATTGACTTAATTTAACAATGATCAAAAAATAACAAAATCTACCTATNAAATAATCATTTAACACACAAACTTTCTACTCAGACATTAGAAACATAATTGAAAGTATTTCTTTGACTGTAGTACATACCCAGTAAAAACACAAACATGGATATTATTTTTATAAATAATTTGAAATCAAATTATTAGCTATGTTTTAAGACCAATTTTATGAGGCTTAGAAGGTGGCTTATTGACTGAAGATGTCAATAAAAGCATCCTGATACAAAGAAATCAAACCCAGATAGAGTAAATACTTTATATATCAGAGATCACCTATAAATAAGCAGCAGGCTAAATGTGTTTTGGACCACAAAGGCCATGTAAACTTGGGCTACAAATTCATATGCGGACTGCCTTGTAAATTTTTCATGCAATTACTTAATGGGAAATAATTTTCCTCCACTTGAAAAAGAGAGAACTGGTTCTCTCCTGCCTCTCTTTGAGGAGGGGGCCCCCTTCTAATTTGCTCTTTCAATGAGGATGTAGCACTTTGGGCCTTATTGCATGTCTCCTGGCTGACTCCCTTGTTGTATGGGGCTAGGTTTTGCCTCATGTAACTCACACCCAAAATAGCTATCAAAACAGAAGTAAAAGGTGACAGGGGAGTGTAGATTCTCTCATTTTTAACTGCTTATCTTCCTAGATTCCCATGTTCAATTTTATATTTTAGGATTAAGGGAGTTTTCTTGCTTTTATAAAAGGTCGGAAATGCAATTAAAATATGGTTTAAAAGTACTGGTCCACTATACTTCCACATTATTTTTAGATTAGCAATTTAGTTATCACCACATTCCAACTATAAAATTATAATCATACTAAACTAAAAATTGGAAGTAGATAACACCAGTTACCCAACCAACAAATATGAATGAAATGAATTTCCATAAATTTTTCAAAAATATTTTTTCACAATCAGAAATTTAAAATTGATGAATTTTTGTTACTTGCCATTATTTTTTCATTACAGCAAATTTGACTCAACATTATTACAATGACAGTTTTCATAGGTCAAATAAGAAAGGGAGAAAAAGAGAATTACTAATTTCAAAATGTAGTTTGGACATTTTTACAAATTTTAAGAAAAAAGACAAAAGTCGCTTTATTACGGTATTTTTTTTCTAGTAAGTAATTACTGAGAAAACAAGGATAGTTGATTTTTACTGATGATGCTTTTATGTATAGGAAAACACAACTCAATATCTATATAGATATTGCTATTAGAGGTCAGTTTAACTAAATTATTCAGCTCCAATCTATATTTGTAAAGCAATTATGAATATATCTAACTCGGCAAAAAAACACATTTTACTCTTTTCTGAAATTACAAGGGCAATGTTAAAATGGGAAACTTCAGCAGGAGGAAATGGTTGATATTTGTCATTACTTCTCCAGTGTCTTAGCTATGAGACCTTAGCAAGTCGGTCAAACTTGTCAGGACTCAGTCATCCTATTTAACATATAAGATTAATTTTTTGGCGCTTTGATGTCAGGAAGTAAGAGAGAGGATTAATGGAAATTTCTTGAAAATTTTAGGCTAATAATGTGGCATAGTCATTTTTTCTTTTCTTTTCTTTTCTTTTCTTTCTCTCCCTCTGTCTTTTTTACCTCACTCCCCAACCTGCCACATATTTCAGATTATCTCAGCTGCATAGTAGTGTCTTAATCTGACTGCACTGCCTTCAGGACACGTTTTAGTCTACAAAGAAATAATAATACACTTACAAACACCGACTTTGCAAAATAACAACTAAGCTAAAGGCAAATGTGGAGATGAGCTTAAAATGGATTTCGGTTACTTAAGTTGATGTCAATCATCCTCTGATGCAGAAAGAAAACAAATTAACCAACAGTTACTACAGACTTCAAATGCCAAGAAAAATTATGTCCAATGGTCTAAGGGCCTTCTTGGACTCCAGAGAGAAACAAAAAAATGCAGTTAGGAGACTGAATGAAGACATTTGGGGAAGAGATAATACAGCCATATTGTTCTGTGTTCTAAGAATATATTTTGTATTCAATACTTCTGCATTATGGAGTCTTATTCTTGGACTTCTTAGAGCTAACATTCCAAATAGAAAACCCTGGATATCATTAGCTTTCTTGAGTAGTTGAGTTTACATTTCATTGCCTTCTCAATCCATTACACAGAGTAATTTTACTTAGCCAAAAATGATTTTTACAGTGTTTTTGTAAAACGTGTAACTACTAGGGAATATGCAATGACTGCTTATAGCTACAGTCCTGGCTCATGATTTATTTTACAAGTCTTTCCTCACAGTTCTTTGCTAAATGGACATTCTTTGTGTTTTATTACAAGTTTCTTCCATTGCATCATGCTCTCCGTGGGATGGTGTGCCTATATTTTATTTTACTTCTGCCATTAATTACCTGTGGGCCTATATCATGTCTCCCTCAGACCCATTTATTATAATGGTGCCTGCTGGTGTCCCTGCAGCTAGCAGTCTGTCAGCATTTCCATTAGAAACCCCATTTCACAGGGGCTTAAAATTCAGCTGTAAAATTGTGCTTTAGGCTGTACATGTTTAAAGTACATGGTATGAGCTATGAAACTCCTTATTTTTAGCTCCAACAAGACAAATTTGGATAAAAAGCTGTTTCAAAATTGATGTGCATGTAGGCTCTAATTTTTGTGAAAAAAAAAGTAAAGTGGGGTTTTTTCTATAAACAGTCTTATGAAATATGTATAGGTTTTTATTTTACTCTTGTCAAAATGGACACATATTTCCGCATGGTTTATAGGAAAATTAGTGCAATCTAGGTGATAAGTATGCTTTCATGTTTCTTTGTTTCTTTAATTTTATTAAAAATACATATAACTGCTAACTTTTTAAATAATTTTGAAATATGTATTTATTCATGGAGAAAACACAGAAAATATTGTATTGACAAAATAAAGCTGAATTTTAAAACTTGGTTGAGAGTTATCTATGGAGTTGTTCATTGCCCAGTATTCAAAGATGAACGTTATTTACCATAGGAAATACTTTGGAATTAAGAAATCAAAAGTGTCTAAAGAGTTATCATCCCAAGAAATCCTAAAATTACCCCTCTCTTGGGTATGACATGGGTATGGGTTACAGATAAAATGCAGGAAGCCCAGTTAAATATTAATTTCAAATAAAAAATATTTTAGTCAGTATAAGTATATCCCAAATATTGCAGGAGAAATCCTGATACTAAAACTGTTTATATTTTGTGTTTATCTCAGATTCTTATTTAACAGAGTATCCTGCATTTTTATTAGTTAAATCTGGCAACCAAGGATATCAGCAACTATTAAGATATTCTTCACGCTAAAATTAGAATTCAGTGTTATAGAACATCTGAGTAATAAACGAATAGGAAATAATGTTTGCTCTCTTAAAATATTGCATAGACTATAAAAACAGTTTCTCAAGAGTAAGTTTAACATGAAAAAATATTCTTACATATAGAAGTCAAAGGGAAATAATATGACCAAGGGAAAAACAGAGACGCATCTTTAATGGAAAGAGGTTCCCTAAGCATGAAAATTGAGACATTTGGATTCAAAGACACTAAGGGAATGAAAGATACTGATAAAAAAATAAAATGTCATATCTAAATCAGCAGTGCCCCTTATGAACTCTATCCTAAATCTTTGCCTTAATTCTGAAGTACAGAATTACTAAATACATTTAAGTTCTTTGATTAATAAAATTAACTCAGGAAAAAAAGACCACATTTAAAAATAAATTTCATAATATTTGGGTCATTCATGCAACCAATAAAAGTTTTTAAGCAACTTCAAGCGGCTAGATGAAAATGAATGGAACTAGTAGCTGGGTGAATTGCTAAGAAATTAATAGGGAATAGCGGATTGAAAGAGTCGTGATGTCACAGCAGTTTCTAGGAATGAAGGTAGTCAGTCATAAAACAATGTCTTTACTAAGAATTAATTATACAGCTAAAACAAGAATATTCACATAGGACTGCATAATACAAGAGGAGGATGAATGAATGATGAGAAGGAACTTGTTTTTTAGCTAGTTAGATGGGCTATAATTGAACAAAACATAAACATTTCAAAACATGGGTGAATTCATAAGAAGGAGGTTTTCTGACTGTGTATGTGTAGGGAAAAAGAAAATAAAATCATATATATAAAAGAAACTACAATAATAAATATTAAGTGAATATGAATATATGAGTCAAATGTATAGAATAAGAAATAGCTCAGGCTTTTCAGAACTTAAAACATAGCTGAAGCTACAAGACATGAAATAATTCAAAAGTATATCTCACCATATAATTTATGTCACAAGGTGAAGTTGTTTTCAGATTGCTTTTAATTTATCTTTGCTCGTAAATACTATTGAACTTCTTCAGCTATTACTGAATATCTTCACTTATAACAAATTCTCACATTTTAAGAGTAGATTTGATTTTTTTGATTGTGGTAAAATATGCATAATATAAAATTTATCATTTTATATGTTACAACTCAATGACATTAAATATATTCACAATGTTGTATAATCATTGCCATTATCTATTTCCAGAACTTCATCATCCCAAACAGAAACTCTTTACCCATTAAACATTAATTCCCTATTCTCCTCTCCTTCTAGCCTCTGGTAGCCTCTATCTACTTTCTGTCTCTGAATTTACTTATTGTAGCTACCTCACTTATGTGGAATCATACTTGTTTTTTAAAGTCAAGTTTATGTCACTTAGCATAATGTTTTCACGTTTCATCATGTTGTTGTAGCATGTATCAGAACTGCACTGCTTTTTATGAGTGAATGATATTCCAAATTGTTCATATTCTACATTTTGCTTATTCATTCATCTGCTGATGGACATTTGTGTTGTTTCCACCTATTGGCTATTGTGAAAATGCTAGTGTAAACATTAGTGTGCAAGTATCTGTGTCCCTGCTTTTGATTCATTTGGGTGTGTACTTAGGATGAAATTACTGGATTATATGGTAAAGCTATGTTTAATTCTTAAAGAACTATCTATTTTTTTTCCATACTGGTTGCATCATTGTACATCCCGACCAACACTAAATAAGAGTTTTAATTTCCCCATACACTAACCAAAATTTATTCTCTGATTCTTTATCATACTCATCCTAGCAAGTCTGAAATGACATCTCATTGTAATAAAAGTGTGCCCATGATACACAGAGCAAAGGATGGAAGACTTATTTCTTCAAGGCATTTAAGAAAATATCTGCCCAATCATTAGACGAAAACTAAACTAATGGAGCAGAGAATTCAGTGATGGCATACAACCAAAAATTCAATCTTTACAATATTCCTGTAAAGTCAGAAAAAAAAAAAAAAAAAAAAAAACAGCAAAATAACAGGAACAAAATAGCAACAAACACAAACCTGAGGGAAGGGCGTGTGAGCTCCAGAGCTGTCACTGTTATCTTATTTGTCTAGTTTGTGCCAAACAAATATAAGCCATGAGAGAAAAACACATACAAAAAACCCAGGAAAGCACATAGAATATTGTCCTTTTGTAAATATAACAGCAGAACTTTATCTAAATTGACTGAGAAAAATCAAATCAGTAAAATCAGTAATGAAAGACATTTCTAATGACCTTATTATATGTATACATATATCAAAACATCACATTGTGCCCCATAAATATGTAAAATTATTATTTGTCACTTGGACCTAGTGGAGTAATTGTGAATTCTACTAAAGCTTTAAAGAAGAATTAATATCAATACTATATTTACTTTGGCTATCAATATACAGAAAGAGGGGAATCATAAGAAAAAAAAACCTAAACTACAGAAAAATATCCCTTATGAAGACAAATATAAACATCCTCACAAAATTTTAACAGAATCCAACACAGTCAAAAAAGATTGAACACCATCTGTTTTTTATGCCAGGCATACAAGGTTGCTTTATTAATGTACTGCACCATATTGACAGAATAGGGGACACACGATCATCTCAGTGAATGTGGAAGAATCTGAAAAATCCAATACCTATTCTTGAAAAAATTACTCAACCAATTAAAAATGGAAGAGAATTTGTTCAACTTGATAAAAGGACATCTATGAAATTCCACAGATAATCATATCTAATGGTGAAAAAAATGAGTGCTTCTCTGCGAAGATCAGAAATAACTCAGGATGTATAGTCTCATCACTTACATTAAATTTTATACTGGAGGTTCTGGTGATAGAGTCAGGAGGCAGAGAACTCTCCTAGGCAGACATGGCAGGGTCCTTGCAGAGCCTTCGACCCACCCAGCTCATTGTGCAATGGGGACTTGCCTAACACACACATGGAGAAAAATTCCATTCCTTAACACATGCACAGTAAAGGAAATAATAAATCAATGTGGAGTGGCACAAACAACGGGCCCACCCGTGCACTGGAAGGACAGGGTGGTGCCACCAGGAATTCGCACCTTATGCAAGGGAGGAGCCTGACCTTTTCAGCTCGTGTGTGGAAATCCTGTATTCCATTGTGAAGGGGAAACCTGCTTGGAGAACCGCTCTCTTTGCTGAGAGTTTTCCTTTTGCTTAATAAATTTGTCCTTCTCACTCTTCAATGTGTTTGTGCGTCTAATTTTCCTGGTTATGCAACAAAACCCGGATTTAGCTGAACTAAAAAGCAAAAATGCTGCATCACTAGGGAGCACAATTAAGCAAGAAAATAAAATAGGCCGGGCGCGGTGGCTCAAGCCTGTAATCCCAGCACTTAGGGAGGCCGAGGCGGGTGGATCACGAGGTCAGGAAATCGAGACCCTCCTGGCTAACACGGTGAAACCCCGTCTCTACTAAAATACAAAAAACTAGCCGGGCGCGGTGGCGGGCGCCTGTAGTCCCAGCTACTCGGAGGCTGAGGCGGGAGAATGGCGGGAACCCGGGAGGCGGAGCTTGCAGTGAGCCGAGATCGCGCCACGGCACTCCAGCCTGGGCGACACAGCGAGACTCCGTCTAAAAAAAAAAAAAATAAAATAAAATAAAATAAAATAAAAGGCATCCATATTGAAAAGAAATAAATAAAATTAAGTCTATCAGTACAGAATGTTATCTTGTATATAGGAAATCCAAAGGCATGAACAAAAGAACTATCAAAACACATTAACAAATTCATCCATAGTGTGGGATAAAATAATAACATACCCACAAAATCTGTTATATTTGAATACAGAGCCGTGGATAATCCAAAATAAAATTTAAAACATGTTTATTTACAATAGTATCAAAAAGAAACAAATGTTAGAAATAAGTTTAACAAAACATGAGCAAGATTTGTACATTGAAAATGACAAAACATTGTTGAAAGAAATTAAAGACATCAATAGAAACGCTTCTTATGTTTACAGATACAAAGCATTCATATTATTAAGATGGCTGTTCTCCTCAAATGGAATTTCTGGTGCAATGCAATTCCTATCATAATCCTAACTGCCTTTTTCTTCAAGAAATTGACAAGCTGTGCCTAAAATTCATTTGGAAATAAAAGGAACTAGAATAACCAAAACAATCATACAAAAGAAAGACAAAGTTTGAGAACTTATATTTTTTTTCTCTTCAAATGCACTACAAAGCTACACTAATCAAAGCAGTGTTATACGGGCATAAGGATAGACACATAGATCAATGAAAAAGAATTGAAAGTCCAGAAATACACTCTTACGTTTAGTATCAATTGATTTTCAACAAGGGTGCCAAGACAATTCAATGGGAAAAGAATAGCCTTTTCAACAAATCATTTTAAGAAAACTAGATATCCACATAAAATAGAATAAAGTTGTGCCCTTCTTTTACACCATATACAAAATTAGTTCAAAATGGAGTGTAAACTAATGGTATGAGATAAAACAATATAACTCAGAACAAAACATAGGAGTGAAACTTCTTATGCTTGAGCTGTCCAAAGTCTTACAAATGACAGCAAAACATGTGACAAAATTTAAAAAGATAAATTGAACTTTATCAAAATTATTAAATTTCATGTCTTGAAAAACACTATTGAGATACTAAAAGATAATTGTTTGGCCACATCTTATAAACAAAATGGACTCACGCCCAAAATTTGGTTACTGATGTCAAGACTCATGACGACACACATGCGCAATAGGTTATGAAATACATTCACTCATAGGATGACGCTTTCTAGGTGAGCAAGCTGGCTCCCAAAAGGTGTAAAAATGTCTGAGAGCCAGCAAAGGACAATGGTTTGGGGATTTTATGGGGTTTATGAGATGAGGCTGGGCTGAGGGTCCCCACGCGTGTTTTGAACTTCCCTTCAGTGCCAAAGGTGGGAAAACCCAGACTTTCTTATCATCATGGTCCACTGCGAGACAGAAGGGGAAGACATTAGGATGGGGTTTTAAAAGCTGCCAGAAATCACACATCAATAATGGAGTCAGACTCTTTGTTATAACCATCCAGTAAAAGGGAAAAAAATTGCAAAACGGATAACTGATACGGGCCTTGTATTTAGCATAAAGAAAGTACTCTTACAATTCAGTAGCAAAAAAACAAATAACCCATTCAAAATAAGGAAAAATATCTTAATAGACTGTTTTCAAGAAAAAAATATACAAATGGCTAAGAAACACATGGAAAGATACTCAGCATCATTAGCCAGAAGGGAAATGCAAATCAAAACTATAATGAGATACCACCTTGTACTCACTAGGATGGCTAAGTAAAAAAGACAGATGATAACAAATGTTGGTGAGGATATGGAGAAATTGTAATTATCATATATTGCTGTGGGATTGTAAAGTGGTGAAGTCACATTGGAAAGCAGTTTGGCACTTTCTCAAAATGTATTATAAAACAGAGACAATATGACTAGCAATTTACACTCCTGGGTATATATCCAAGAGAAATGAAAACATATGTCCACAAAAAATTCCACATGAATGTTCATAGCAGTGTTATACATAATACCTCAGAAATGGGAATAATACAGATGTCCATCAACTGAAGAGTGGATAATAAAATGTAACATGTCCATACAATTCAATATCATTTGTAAATAAAAAGGAATGATGTACTGATACATGTTACAACATGAATGAACCTTAAAATTATTATGCTGTAAAAAGAATTCAGCCAGAAAAGACATTGTATGATTTCATTTATATGAAATGTCCAGAACAGGCAAAACCACAGAGACAGAAAGTAGATTTGTGTTTGCCTGGGAGTGGGAAGAAGGAAGAATTAGGAGTGATTATTAAATGGTATGGAGTTTGTGTTTGAGGTGTTGAAATTCTTCTATAATTAGATAGTGGTGATGATTGCAGAACTCTGCTAATATGTTAAACTGTTCAGATGTATGGTTTTTGAATTATATCACAATAAAACACACTGCCCTACACACACACCAACAGACCCCAAATCTCTTAAAAGTAATGATTACGATCCTCTTTGCATATATGTGCAAATCTTGGAAGACATTTATTTTCATCAGTATGTGGTGCTAATGTATTTAACATGGTTATATAGAGTGGTAGTAAAAATTATTTGAAGAATATAACTAGAATATAATATAGAATAGAATATAACTAGAATAACCAAAACAATCATACAAAAGAAAGACAAAGTTTGAGAACTTATATTTTTTTCTCTTCAAATGCACTACAAAGCTACACTAATCAAAGCAGTGTTATACGGGCATAAGGATAGACACATAGATCAATGAAAAAGAATTCAAAGTCCAGAAATACACCCTTACGTTTAGTATCAATTGATTTTCAACAAGGGTGCCAAGACAATTCAATGGGAAGAAGAATAGCCTTTTCAACAAATCATTTTAAGAAAACTAGATATCCACATAAAATAGAATAAAGTTGTGCCCTTCTTTTACACCATATACAAAATTAGTTCAAAATGGAGTGTAAACTAATGGTATGAGATAAAACAATATAACTCAGAACAAAACATAGGAGTGAAACTTCTTATGCTTGAGCTGTCCAAAGTCTTACAAATGACAGCAAAATATAACTTTTTACAGCTCAAGTTGGATGAATGCTATATTCTGCAATTTTTCATCTCTGATATGTTGAGTTGGGCCTACATTATTTTGCCCTTGGGGTTGCCCTGTTTTTTAATTTTTCTGCTGTCATTTCATATGCAATTGTCTACTGGAAAAAGAGGTGTAGGACTGTGAGTATAATGTTCACTCATAGCCAATGTCTCTCTGAAGGAGGGTGAGTGATCTTGCAGGATTATCTGGTTCAATCCTGTCTACTGCCTGTGGCTCCAGTTTGGATAATAAACTATATGGTCCATGATCAGGATTCTGTTTAATTAAGTTATATTATTTAATAAAGCAGTTTGGACTTGGGAACATTTTTTATTTGCTTGAGAAATTAATTACTAAACCTGTAGTTTAAAAAAATTACCAAGTAGGCTGGACAAGGTGACTCATGCCTGTAATCTCAGCATTTTGGAAGGCTGAGGTGGTGGATTACGAGGTCAGGAGTTCTAGACCAGCCTGGCCAACATGGTGGAACCCTATCTCTACTAAAAATACAAAAACTAGCCGGACGTGGTTGCACACGTCTGTAATCCCAGCTACTCAGAAGTCTGAAGCAGGAGAACTGCTTGAACCCAGGAGGTGGAGGTTGCAGTGAGCCAAGATTGGCCATTGCACTCCAGCTCTGGGCAACAGAGCAAGACTCAAAAAAAAAAAAAAAAAAAAAAAAAAAAAAAAAAAAAAAAAAAAAAAATTGTGACAAATTACCAAGTGATATGTAAAATCTACATTCTTAGTCCACCCCAAAATTTTACCCCTTCTCTGCCTAAGTGAAATGGGAGAATTCCCTGATCCCCCTCTCAGGACTTGCAACAGGGGAATGGCTCGGCTATTCGATCACCATTGCTGCTGAAACCCCTTGAGGGAGAGGGATCACGCAGACAGGCAGGTGCAGAGACTGGGGCAAACACTTTGGGCTCTGGTCCCACGGCAGTGTCTAGGGATGGTGCTTACAGCCCCAGTGTTAACCAATGCTCTCTTAGCCTTGCTATCTGCAGATGGTTTTAAGTGTTAACCAGCTCAATGTACCCTCTGCCTTTTCGCAAGCGCAGAGGGCCAGTGTGACAGTTTTCTGTATCCTGAGCTCTTGCCCACTGTCCTGGAAGAATCAGGACACACATGGGCTTGAAGGAAGAATGCAAGGTTTTATTGAGTGGTGGAGGTGGCTCTCAGTGGGCTGGATGAGGAGCCAGAAGGAGGGGATGGAATGGGAAGATGATCTTCCCCTGGAAACTGGCCATTCAGCCTCCAAACCTCTCTCCAACTGTCCCCAGCTGAACTCTTCTTGGTGTTCAGACATTCCTCTTCTTCTTTCTCTGCTGTGTCATTCTACTATCCATCTGTTTGACTCCTCATTTCCTCATCTGCTCATCTGCTTCTGGAGCCTGGGGTTTGGGATTTATATGGGTACAGGATAGGGGGCATGGCAGGCCAAAAGGCAACTTTTTGGGTGTGACAACAGGAATGCCTGTCCTCATTTAGGACCATGGTTTTTCAGGCTTCAGGGTGGGGCCTTTGCTGGGGAACTGCCCTTTTCTACCCAATATTTCCCTGTCTCCTGTCCATATTATTTGCGTGTTAGGCATACAATTAAGAAAAATTTGGTAAGGGTAACAATGAATATGAGGACTAAGTTAAAGTTAGGTCTTGAATATAGGTTATGTTTTCTGTAATAAAATTACATTTGAGGACTTAAGTCGTGAAGATAATGAAGACTTCTTCCTGATGCACATGGAAACTGCCATCAACTGACATCTGACCCAGGGCAAATATAAGATCCAATGTAAATGGTTCCTGGTTTAGAACATTCATTGTTAAAATTGATTGGATCAATAGCTGGCACATGATGTGGGATAAGTGAAAGAGAAAGTGAACATTCTATAAGACATGGAGCCACTATGTCTCTGACAATATGAAGAGTAGCAAGAAAGTGATAACTGCTGACTACTGATCCCTCTCAAAAATGCCTAATGGGTAAAATCATTCGTGAGCAAATTCACCTCTCCGTGTTTCCTATAGAAAGGGGAGCATATCCTAAGATACAAATTATCATATACCAGATATAAAATTCAATGCCTCCCCAAAAGTAAACACTCAAAAAGTTTGCTTTTGGTATTCCCTTAGGTTTATTATTAATTACAAAACATCATTAAAACTTTTTTCTTTTGATTTTCTGTTATACAAACAATAGTTTAAAAGACCCCTCACCTCAGAGGATTAAGAGTGGTGAAAGCAGATTTTAAAGCTGCTTATGTATTGGAAAAAGTATTCAGTAATTTATAATGTTTGTATTAACAATGAAGATTACAATATTTATTTAAATGTGTATTTACTTATTTACCTGTTAGTGGTGAAACAAAATTGTACTATCTGTTGTAGAAAATTATATTCACTATAAGGAACTTTTAATATTCAGTGCTAAGTACAGAATTGGAATCACAATTCTTTTCTAAAGTATTATCTATGCATATCCTTGCCTTCAAAATATCTTATTTATAGTACAGGAAGTTGTTTAAGTTTTACACAAGACTTTTCAAGAAAACATAAAGATAAAAGAAACCTCTAAGAATGGCAGAGCAAGCCAAAATTCTTACTTTTTTACATAGTTGTCCTCCTTTCTGAATTATGCTCCAGATAACCAATAAGACATTGGGTTAAAAAAAAAAAAAGTGTGTAAGACTTCAACTTCATTGTCACAGAAGTTATTACAAGAAATAAAATCATGTGGGTTTTATTGTTTTCAAGTTTTGAAACTTCTATCCAGCGGGAATTGTCCTACTTTTAAATTAGTTCAAAATAGAATCATCAAGGTATCTAGATATCCATGGCAAAGAAACAGCTCTTTTCTAATCAATGTAAGTCAATCATTGAGTAATTGATTGGAATAGTTCACAGTTAATTTTATTCACTCACTATTAGGACAGCTGGAGAAAACAAATCAATCCCTTTATTTAAGTCTCTATCCTATCAGGACCATCTTCCACAAAGAAAGGGAAAAGGATGGCCAAATTCTTGGTTGGGCCACATAATGGCCTTTTTCTTTCTCTCTCTGGAAAGTGTTGTGAGTTGATACAAATAAGCTACTCTTTTCATAGTCTGTAATTTCTCCTGTTAAACGGTATTAGTCATATTTATCCCCTTTTGTTTAATAGACAAATAGAAATTCAGAGATATGTTTGTATTTTTCCTGCACATAATTTCAAATAAAATCAGTAATCTTCAAGAAATATTTTGATTAGAAATTTTGTTAGTATAAACTACTGTGAAAAGTAAGTCCAATATACCTGGCAGATAAAATACTACCTGGTATATTGTAATTAAGTGGTAATTGTTGTTAGGAAGGAATCTTGTCCATCTTCTGACTCTTGTATCCCCAAATGCTGAGAGCATATTATTGCTCTGTAATGATATCCAGAATTAAATAATCAATATCTCTGGATAGAAGACCCTTGAGGAACCCTTGGGTGTTCATAATTTAAAAACAATTAGTATGAATCAAGTCTGTCGAAATGTACTTGATACGTGTGACTGATCTGATAGAGCTTGATCTTATCATGACAGAACATTAAATTTTCGTGGCCAGTTTTTCCAGGGAGAAGTAAAGAGTATGCAGACTCAGTGAGGATTTTAATTTACTGAATTTCAGACATTTCTTCCTGGAAAGAAACCTGACCCTTCTGGAACGAGCACTGGTTCTCAGGAACTCACACAGGTATTTTCTGTTTGGTATAAATGCTCAGATGGGAATATCCAAGGTTTAACCTACAAATCTTAGGACAATGACATAGGAACTGTTAATTCATATGCTTGGACACATGAGAAGTCTGAAACTATGCCATTAACTTTAGACAAATGATACTTTTTAATCTTTTGTGCTTTAGTCTCCTCTCATCTTAAAGTGAAGAGAGTAATGGTGGTCACTGTGGTGGGTGGTAATGGTGGAAAAAATGAGAAAATTCTCTTTCCTAGAATAGAAAAATTTATGGCTCAATGTAACATTTATATGGAACATAAGAATAGTATACTAGTTACATTATAGCACAGAATAAATTCATGTGAAAGCAAAGAGAGTAGAATATACAAGGCACTTTGGAATAGGGAATGAAAGTTTACTTTAAGAACGTAAATTCCCTAACGTTATGTTGATAAACAACAGACTTTTTTTTCTTTTTTTATTGGCTTGTTTTGCTTTTAGTCAATTCTATTTTCTTATTTATTTCCACCACAAAAGTAACTATTTCATCATAGCAGTAATACTTCTTCATACTGAAAATTAAATAGATTGTCAAAATTTTAACACAGTATCAATACCCACAATATTAACCAAACATTTTGCTATACTAAAATCACAAAATAGAAATATTAAGTTAAAATGTAACATTGCAATAGAATCTACTAGAATAAACATCTGCTTCATTCTACTTTAACTATGTTTTATTGAAGGTTAACTGAAGTTACAGTTTTAATCCTTCCCCATTTTGCCAGCCTCTATATATTTATCACACCTTTTTTTACAACCATGACAACTCTGTTATTTGAGAATTTTATCTTTTGAAGTAATTCTGTGGTCTGTTTCCAAACAGTTATCCAGCAGCACCTGTACATCAACTAATACGTACTTAGAATGGAGAATGGAAATATCAAATAATCATTTGATAATGAAAATCAATCTTCCTTTTCTGAAGTACAAATCTAGCTAATATCCATTACAGCAGACTACATTTATATTTCTTGGAGACCCTCCATCCCTACTTGAGTCAAGCAAGGATGAAAAGTCCTTCATTATTTGTTAAACCTATTATATCATATATAGTATCTTAAAGGATAGTCTAAAGGGAGGTTCATCATGTCCTGTAATGAGAAGTTGGTTGAATTCTGTAGACAAATCATTATTAAATTACACAACATATATATTACCTTATCTGTGGTACAAGCCTAGCAATTAATTACAATCCATAAATTTAGCTACATTAATCATTTACTGTAAACTTACAGGGGTAAATTACATATGACAACAACAAAAATCCTGGAAATTAATAAATTACCACTTTGCCTGGTGCTCACTCTTTTGCATGTAGTGATTTTTTTAATTGTGCTAAATATGAGTTTTGCTGGTGGTTAAGTATATATTTCAATGGTACATATAAAGGAAACAACAGTTGATAAAGGAAATTGTATTTCTCAGCTGACTGTATTGTCTTTCCTGAGGACCCTCATCATAATGACTTTTTCTCTGGTGGTAAGAATTAAAAATCAGTGAATGTCTGATCAGTGAATGGAAGCCAGTCTCTGTTTTAAAATCTTCTAAGTCTAGCCAACACCATTTTCTTCTTCCTCTTAACATTTTACTAAAATTGCAGATATTACTCCAAAGCTATCCAATGAAACATGGTCTTGTAGGTTTCTCTTCCTCCCACTCTGCTTTGGATTGTAAATCTATTGAGGACCAAAACAGTTTTTTTTAATTTTTATCATATCCCCAATACCACTATGCATGGCATAATGATCAGTAAGTTTGTAAAACCCCTTCATATCAAGGCAAACTTGATAAAAAGTATACAAACATGATCGTTGTTATAATGTCAGAAACTGAACAGATAATGATTCACCAAAATGTGAAAAGTTATTCATATACAGAATTATTTGCCTGCAACAAGCTTGTAATTATACACAAAGGAGCAGTAGCTTGTTTCCCTTCTAATTATTAAATCAAAGATGTATGATTTTGCTAGAAGGCAAAATGGCAAGTTTAAGGCCTCCATTTATTCTCAATTTGGGCCTTTCAATTCTTTGGCAAACATTAATCATCTTTTCCCTAATATTTCAAGAAAGCAAGCTATTCGTTTTAGTCTCTATAGTTGTAGGCACACTGGACTGAATATTTTAATCTGACAACAATCACCTAATTATTTCCATTTCCCACTATAATGTCAGCTCCAAGAGAGCAGAGATTTTTTTTTATTTCGTTACTTGCTGGTTCTGTGGGGTCTGTAACAGAGTAAGAGCTCGATGAACGCTTCTTAGAATCACGAATGAAAATAACGATGCAAATTATCATATGGCTAAGATTGCAAGTTTTGAAGTCGGATGTCCTGGATTGACCTGTCCACAGCTAACGTGGTCATGTTACTAGTCACCAACCCAGCTTCGCCTCAGGATCTTCCTCGGTAAACTTTGGATGATAATAGTATGATCTTCATGGGGTTGTTATGAGGATTAAATAATTAATTCCAAATAAAGTGCTCAGGAAAGTTATCTGCACATAATATGCATTCAATAAGTGTAAGAGCTTATTACATTAAAAATAAACAATTTAATATTCAAAGACTTTTTATAGCCAAAATTTCAATTCTTTCTGATTTGAGAACCTGTGCTCATTCTACTAACCTTTCTGACCACCCAGAACATTATACTTTATTCAGAACACCCTTTTCTCAAAGACAAGTAATACATTAGCACAAAGAGGAAAACAATTGCTTTCTTTAATCAGAACATATGTTCATACTATTAATTTAGTACAATTCAGGCTTAAACCTCAATTTTGAGAAAATCACAGAGTATAAGAATTGCATTTAAGTTATGAATTGGTAAGTTGTAATTTTTAGAATATTAACAATTCTATTATTGTTAGAACAATAAAAATGTAACATGACCCTGGAGGTGAGTGGCTCTGTCTGCAGAGCACAGCCACCACTGGATTTCTCAGCAATGCTGCTGGCCTTCTGTCCAGTGCTTTCCTGGTGTCCTTGGTGATTAGATTGTCCTCTGGGCCCTCCCTGGAACATAATTCTCTCATAAGTTTTACGGCCTCACCTAATACATACATTTCAGGATGTCCACATCTAAGTTTTTTTTTTTTTTTTTTTTTTTTTTTTACTTTCTTTACCATCTGCCAGGTCAACACAGGTATTTTCACTGCCCTCATTTTGGGTTATCAATTTATTTTGGCTTCTAAGAAGCTACCTTAACAGCAAGGTTGCCTCATCCTCAGGCCCTTGCCAGAATGTTAAATCCATGTTTTGAAAAGTGCCTCAAGCCAATGAATTTTCTTTAGCTTAAAATTTTATAAAAGCTCTGGTTAATGTTTTAATTCTCAAGACAGATTTCCAATGAATCATCTTGAAGTGGTATCTGCAATTGCCGAGACCAGTTCAGTTGGGGAGACCCTAACCCAGTGGTGCTAGAGGAATTAAAGACACACACACAGAAATATACAGGTGTGAAGTGGGAAATCAGGGATCTCACAGCCTTTTGAGCTGAGAGCCCCGAACAGAGATTTATCCATGTATTTATTAACAGCAAGCCAGTCATTAGCATTGTTTATATATATAGTAACTAAAAGTATCCCTTATGGGAAATGAAGGGATGGGCCAAAATAAAGGATAGGTTGGGCTAGATAACTGCAGCAGGAGCATGTCCTTAAGGCACAGATCGCTTATACTATTGTTTGTGGCTTAAGAATGCCTTTGAGCAGTTTTCCGTCCTGGACTGGCCAGGTGTTCCTTGCCCTCATTCCAGTAAACCCACAATCTTCCAGCGTGGGCATTATGGCCATCATGAACATGTCACAGTGCTGCAGAGATTTTGTTTATGGTCAGTTTTGGGGCCAGTTTATGGCCAGATTTTGGGGGGCTTGTTCTCAACATGCAATGACATTGCACACACTATTCCCTGCAATCAGCTATGAGAAGCCAGCTCACTACCACTCCTCATCATCGCTAAAGGATGAGTTTGACACTAATATATTTTAAGAACTGTTGCATAAAGTTGTTAAAATTTGACTGTATTTTCCAAATCCCAACCAAAGTATTAATGTCTCTGCATTCTTATTCGCTCTGGGAATAATGAAAATAGTTTTCTCTGCACCAAAATATATTTGATGAAAACAGTTGTGACCAATTATCCTTCAGTTGCTATTCCCATTGCTCCTCTTGTTACCCCAGTTGATTGTGTTTAAAGCTGAGCTTTTTGTTGTTTCATTGATTTTGCTTCCTTTTTAAATAATTTATTGTGGGTAAGATATAACCATAAATATGTTATGATATATCTGATTTCATATATTATATCCCATTAGACAGAAATTTATCAGTCTTGCACATGAAATGGAAAAATCTAATACCAAACTTGAGGCAATGTCTTTTTCCTTACTCTGAATTATATGACTCATCACCATCAGATTAATCTTTCTAAACTGTTATGCAAACATGCTTTCTATTTTTATATGTTTTGGGGTATATAGCATAAATATGCTCACATATATATTCACATATGTAAGTATATGAAGCCTCTGTACACACTTGTATGTAAGTGCAAAGGGTAACTTTGTGACAAAATTTATTAAAATTATGTTTCTTGCAAAGTGTAAAATTTTGGTTTTTGTTTTTTTTCTGTTTAGTATCACTTTTTAAAATTGCCTATGCATTATTTCAGCCAATCCTCAGGTAACCACATAATTCATCATCCAAAGCAAGACTTCATTCAGAGTAAAAGAGGGCACTTTTAATATATTTGCTGGGAAAATGGCATGAAAATAGACCACACTGGATAAAAAAGGATGTACCTTTGGCCCATTTAATCCTCACGCGGTATTCTCATTCAGAGAAACAAGTAAAGGCAGTCAACACCAGCTGTGGGTCACACAACTTCTAATTGTTAAGTTTCAAATTCAGTTCCTGTGTTTTCAATTACTTCTTCTTGCATAACATCTCATTTGCCTGGTTCTAGTCAATACGGCCAGGAATGCTCTTTGCTCATTCTTTCATCGAGTTGACATAGACTTTCTGTGAATTTCTCTTGTGACATTTGTCTTACTTTACTTGTGATATCGATATCTGCATACTTTTCTTATCTCCATTTCTAAATTGTGTGTAAAACACCTATTTCAAATATAACATTTAACTTTTCATTGTGCCTTAATTATCTACTGTTTAAATTACCCCCCAAACTTCATGACACTAAGCAACAAATATTTATCCCCGTTTTTTCAAGAAAACTAGTACATGTTTGCAGTTGAATCATTTTCTAAGCCTGTTTTTGGGAGTTCAATGACCCCTTTTCTCACTTACAGTGCAAGCTGGTGGCTGACAGTGTTTCTGCTGATATAATTATCCCAAAAAAAGTCTCTGGCCTTTTGTGAATCTGAGTTTTATTCTGTCAGTCAAAAGCTACACCCACCAATCCTTGAAGGGTACTAGTCAGTTTTTATTTAATTTAACAATCCTATATCAACATTATGTCTTTCAGTGACCATAAATACTTCTGTCTTATCTATAAATTTATGAATCAGTTTTACAATCCTATTGTTTTTCTCATTAACTAGTTAAATAAATAGTTGACTCATCCTCTCTCAACTTGTAAGGGAATCAAGTTTTTAAGTGTTTGAAAAGCATATTTTGAGGACAGATTAAGTCTGAGAAAACAATAAGATTTATATCATCAACATAATTTTGTTGGTGATGATGGTGTATCTTTTTATTTTGAAATTATGTTTCAATAAAGTTTATAAATGATGAATAGAAATGAATGTCAGTAGAAGACAATAGGATAAATAATCTGCCTTAGACAATGCAACCTCTAGGATAAATAATTACTTAGGATAAATCTTAAGTAAGCAGGTAATTGGCTGGCTAAGCAAGTTTTCTTTTTCTCTTCACAAAATATCATAAAATTCCTCAGTTAAAAAAAACTGATAGACCTTGTTATTAGAACAGTATAGTACAGCTGGCTGGAACTTTCTGCTGGAACCTTTCGATATTTAAATATCCGATATTTAAATATTTGATATTTAAATATTCCATTTATTGGAGTGTATAGTGAAGAATTCAAGTCTCCCTGGGAGGTATTAAAGATTAATACAATTTTTTTTTTGCTCTGTGTAATTTAAAGTTCACATTAAGGAGAAACCTTATCATCTTGTTATTTAATCAAGACGGCCATTAATTGAGGAACAAGTAGATGAAATAGCTAACTTACTTATCTGGAGAGAGACCACAGTAAGAAATGAGAAATCGAATATCATCACTTCCAGACTGACTGAAGCCCCTTTTGTATTTCAGATATGCAGAGCATACAACAACTAGATTAAACTTTGATTTTCTACAAGTGTAGGCAACATTCCAAAAACACCCCACTTAATTTTATGGCATTTTCTGTGCATTGGAACAATTGCAGCAAAAACTCAGGCTCTCAAGCTCAATGACAATTAATGATATTGAAAAAAGTCACATATTATGAAATTCACTTTCACAAATGGTAATCTGATAAAACAGAAATCTCTAAAAGAGAAAGCTTTCTGCAGAACTAATTCTTACCTTAATTCTATAATATAGGGATAAAGGTGCCATCATCTACAGTTTAAGTAACTTATGTAACCATTTTATCTTCTGACCACATTCTAAAAAGTTTACTTGAGAAATTCAGAAAAATTTAAGTACACCGTTTCTGATATCCTTTATGCTTGCTTGCCCTTCAGTCATGTTCCAACTCCAGAGTGTGCATAGCCTTTAATCCAGTGTAATAAATCATGAAATGATTTTTTCTCAGCAAGACAAAAGGGACATTACTTGAAATGTTAGCATGGCATTGGAATAGTGGGGAAGGCTGATGCAATTATCTAGAAGATCTGTTTATTCCTTCTTCATTCCTCTGTACCTGAGGAAAAAAATTATTATTCATCACAGTTAGCTCTAGCATTGCATCGAGAGTGAGATTAGAAAATACTGATTTATAAGGAGTATTGTAGCTGGAATAAGAAATTCAGATAAGCAAAATGACTTAAAGCAAAATGACTTAAACATTTTTTTGTTTTGCTACTCTAGTCTGTTTCTTGCTATCTATGTTTAAGTTATATAATAATTAATATTAAGAGTTTTGCTGTTTATATCTATATCAACTCCCACCCCAAATATATAACTTTATATTCAGGTGCTGTTTCATCTTTGAAGCAAGAGAATTCTAATATGTAGACATATAAATCATGCTGTCGTATGATAAATGTGCCATAGAACATTAGGTCCCATGTCCTGGGAGGGAAATAAATAGCCTTTGAAGGGTACAGTGTTCTTATAGTCTAAAACAAATACTGAGGTGTGGAGGTCCTTATCTAGATTTTACCTTTTTTTTTTTTTTTTTTTTTTTTTTGAGACAGAGTCTCGCTCTGTTGCCCAGGCAGGAGTGCAGTGGCACAATCTCAGCTTGCTGTTGCAACCTCCACCTCCCAAGTTCGAGCGATTCTCCTGCCTCAGCCTCCTGAGTAGCTGGGATTACAGGCACCTGCCACCATGCCCAGCTAATTTTGTATTTTTAGTAGAGACAGGGTTTCACCATGTTGATCAGGCTGGTCTCAAACTCCTGATTGCATGATTCACTCACCTCAGCCTCCCAAAGTGCTGGGATTACAGATGTAAGCCACCGCGCCCGGCCTACCTTTTCAATATAAGTAAAGTTTACTGGGCTTCCTTGAAATAGATAAATTTAAATTTCTTAATTTCATTTATTTTGTAAAAGTATACCAGTCAAATAAAATACTACAGATTGGAATCCATGTGAGCAGAATGCAATACAAATCTTGCTGCTACAAGGGTGCACTCCTTTTCACACATGCTCTTGGACCTTTCCTGTCTTTCAGGCTACATGTTTTGAGATGAAGAATAATTTATTAGTTAGCAGAGCAATGCCATATTACCAATATGACTGATTTGAATTGAAAAAATCAAAGTATTTTGTATTGCCCTTAAAGTAATCTGTTGAAAGAGACAGACGGTAAAACAGGTGTAGGGGCTCATACAATAGACATATGCAGACATTCTCCGCACACTAATGACAACATAAAATGCCAACGAGAAAAAAAAAAAAAGAAAAAAACACGAACAGGATTTAAAATACCTGTGGAGCATTTTATAAATTATAGTATTTAATCCTGGTAAGCAGGAAGCTGTAATCAGTCTATTTTACAAGGTAATAACCATTGTGAGCCATTTGAATCTCCAGACAAATCATAATTCCTCTAGTACATCTTCTAATTCCTTTTCATAAGATTATCCCCAAGTTCTTTAAAGTATATTTTCTTTTTATAAAGGAGACCTGGATTAGAGTCACAGATTCCTAACTTCAACTAGGGCAACTTTCCTCCCACAGAGGGAGGGACAAGTTTAAAACATTCTTGTTAAGGTGTATTATAACTAGTCGACTTAATGTTATCCAGAAATGTTCAGAATTATATAGAGAATGGTGATATTTTTAATTAAAAAAGCATATGTTACAATTTAAAGTTCATCTGTGAAATCGATAGTTATGAAATGTTTTTCATCACATTTCAAATTTTGACCATTAAACCTTCCTATCAAGAGCTATGTATAAAAGCTCTTTTACATCTGAGCTGTTTTTAAAAGTAAACATTGGGCCAGTCGTGGTGGCTTATGCCGGTGATCCCAGCACTTTAGGAGGCTGAGGCAGGTGGATCACGAGGTCAGGAGATAAAGACCATCCTGGCTAACACGATGAAACCCCGTCTCTACTAAAAATACAAAAAATTAGTTGGGCGTGGTGGTGGGCGCCTGTAGTCCCAGCTACTCAGGAGGCTAAGGCAGGAGAATCGCTTGAATCCAGGAGGCGGAGGTTGTGGTGACCCTAGATAGCGCCACTGTACTCCAGCCTGGGTGACAGAGCAAGACTCTGTCTCAAAAAAAAAAGGAAATATTGATAAGCCAAGAGTTAAAAAAACACATTTCCTTGCAATAAAAGTATGGTAAAATGTCACTAAAATACCATAAACTCAATTTGTATATTATTAATTATAGTTTTCAAGCTAGAATTAATAAGAACCCTGGTACCTATTTTTGAATCTTAATGAGATACCCAGCAAGGTGCCAAGGTTATTCTTTGGTAAATATGGACAAGCTATGAAATATGAAAGCACCTGAATTTAAGATAAATAAATCTTAGAGGTCATTGGGTCCAACCTCTTTAATTTGCACAGGAAGTTTAAACTGGGAAAGACATCGAATATTTAAATATCCAGGCATTTTCCCAGCGCTGGAAATAAAGGCCAAACCCTTCAATAATGAATATATGTTGCAAGTCATTTTGATCTGATAGCAAATATGCTGATTCATATTTTCTATTGACTAATCCACATAACATTGCATTACATACTAATCTAAAGGAGAGGCATTCTGAATCACTTCCTTTGTACGGGAGCAAATCTGGACTTGCAAAGAGATTTGCAAATATGAGCTAGTGCTAACACTGCTAAATCTAGTACCTAGGAAGTTAGCAATGAAGAGCAGACAGATCTTGTCCCTGCCTTGTTAACAATGAAATATCAAAGCAAGTCCTCAAGGATTTTACTTGCATTAAGGGCCTTTTGGTCTTGTGATGGGGAGAAACTGAGGCAGACGCTTCTGAACTGGAAATGGGAACTCAAAGTATGATGATAGGGTCGCATGATAAAAGAGGGTTAAAACATTTTTAGTTCTTCAGAAATATGCTCTAGGGCTATAGGAAATGTTCCCACAGTTAGACAGAAGTGAGAGGGCACTACAAGGATCTAGAGGAAGGTAAAGTAAATAGCATTTATTTAGAACTTACTACATTTCAGACACTAAGCTAGATTGCTTACATTAAAATATTTTCTCGACTCCTCAAAATTCTATGAAGTAGATTATTTTTCTCTGAATGTGTGAGTTTAAGTTCCTTTGAGAAGGCCACACATAGAATACATATGTTTACTGCTGGGTAGGAAAGATTTCTACTCCAATCCTAATAGAGCCCAAATCAGCTATGCCTATACAACAGTGATAAAATGCACACTTTCTAGAGCCAGACTAGCTGGGTCCAATGCTGGCAGGCCAGTTGAATGATAGAGAAGTCACTTCCTGTAAGCATTATTTTTCTCTGCTGTAAGACAGAACTGAGAGAGTGTTTGTGGAAGGGAAACCAAGTAATGGGGGTGCAGATCTCAGACCAGTGCCAGGCACGCAGTGAGATCTCAGCCCCCGGCTCTTGCTTGTATTATACATCTTTCCAGCAGAGGGAGCAATAACCCTATAAAAGCAGGGTTCTTGAGGGACACAAAGGCCCAATCTCCTCAGAGGGACAAGGGGAAATGTTACAACTGAGGGAAACCCTGTTTCCTCTTGGAGAAAGCATTATGATGGCTCATAGCAAACAGTTTGGTTTGGAACCAACTTCAGAAGACCCAGAAAACAGGTACAAGATCTGGAGACTACAGAAATCTGTAAGAGGAACACTGATACATGGAAGGCCAGCAACCCTCACAGTGGGGACCAGAACAGCCAGTGTGAGTCAGCTGAGCAGGGCTGCCTGCAACATTTCCTCAGCTCATCACAAACTTCCCAATATGGAGGGAACTGAACTTCTGAGGCAAGGTGGGGGAATAATAATGATAATAGCTAGCACAAAGGTTATCATCTCAGAATAGTGTCCTAAGTTAGAAGGAAACTGAGTGGTTAAGTAGCCTTCCCAAGGTCTCAAAGTTGAAAGTGATGAAGCTGAGAGTCTTACTCGTTATGGGTTTCTATGGAGGTCCAGAGACACCATCTTAGCTCCCTGATGCTCTCCTGTGTTCCAGTGAAAGAGTGTCTTAGTCTCCCCAGGGATCATGGCTTTGAAAAGGAGAGTGTGACACAGAAGAGAAATCTTGTTTTTCTAATTTGCTGACTCAAGTTTCTTCAGGGTCCCTCTACAATAAAGATACACAAGATTATTCTCTATATGCCCTAACCTCTTTGTCCTTCTCCAGCCTCACCCCAAAAGTGTTTTGTTTGTTGTTTTGTATAATTATGCTTCGGAGTTATGTTTAGAAAGTTCTTCAATGGAAACAAACAAACAAAAAAGATTTGTTGATGTTTGTATCATTGAGGTTCAGTAATAGAAGCAGAAGCACTAAGAGATATATACATATATAGTAATTTTTAACAGATAGTTGACTTCTCAGAATTAAGGAAGTGGGCTTAGTAGTGTCTGTAAATGGTCACCTTTATGTCTTGTCAGAGATGTTGGAACCAGAGAGACTCCATCTTGAATAGGAGCTAGGTAAAATAAGGCTGAGACCTACTGCGCGGCATTCCCAGGAAGTTAGGTATTCTCAGTTACAGGATGAAATAGGAGGTTGGCACAAGATACAGGTCATAAAGACCTTGCTGATAAAACAGTTTGTAGTAAAGAAGCTGGCCGAAACCCACCAAAACCAAAATGGTGATGAAAGTGACCTCTGGTCATCCTCACTGCTCATTATACTCTAATTATAATGCATTTGCATGCCAAAAGGCACTCCCACCAGTGCCATGACAGTTTACAAATGCCATGGCAATGTCAAGAAGTTATCCTATATAGTCTAAAACATGGAGAGACCCTCAGTTCCAGGGTATAAGGATAAAGATTTTACCCTTTTCCCGGGAAAACTCATCAATAATTCATCCCTCGTCTAGCATATAATCAAGAAATAACTATAATTATACCAATCCAGCAGCCCATACCACTACCCTGCCTATGGAGTAACCATTCTTTTATTCCTTTACTTTCTCAATAAACTTGCTTTCACTTTACACTATGAAATCGCCCTGAATTTTTTCTTCCATGAGATCCGAGAATCTTCTTTGGGGGTCTGGATCAGGACCCCTTTGCTGTGACAGTCTGATGAGGAGCTCAAATTCCATAGATCAGACAATCAGGATGGGAAAATGGATGTGAAGTAAGACACAGAAAGAAAACACTGGCAGCCAGAAATACAAGCCTCTGAACTTGGTAGAATGGGTGTCTAAAAAAAGCTGGGACATTTGTTCAACACACACACCTACCCAGAAGTCAAAAAACCTGAATGCTTCCAAAGAAATGTGGAACAGTTGCAGGCCTGACTGCTGCCTCACAACAATAAAGTGAACCAGCAAATAAGCAATAGTGTGTGAGAATAAAAACGGCTGTTGCTGTACTTCTGCCCTTCAAATAATCCCAGAAGAATCTCTCATGTGGCCATCCTAACCAGTAACATACCAGAAGAGAATTCTGGGAAATGTAGTTCAGTCGAGTCAAAGTGACTCAAGGCAAAGTGACCACAATCAGCCTCTTTTCGATTTGGCATACATCCACATTTCATTAAACCATACTTAACCTCCAAATGAAGGTAATAACAAAGTCAGGCCTCTGCCTACCAAATATACAATATCTTGAGGATCAAAAGGTAAGCTCACCTGGGAATGCATGTCCAGAAAGGCAGTGTGAGGTTTGTGGATCAACTCCCCAGTCAAACAGCCATATTTGGTAAAAATTACTTTTAAAAAAATTAAGTCTTGAGACATTGTCCAAAGTACATACATTAAAAATGAAGAAATATTTATTCAAGAAAATCTGTTAAACTGTGGCAAGAACAGCAAGAGTGTCTGGCATTTGAGCCACGACCTGCCCATTGCTGTCCCCTCCATACCTGAGGTGATAAGAGAGCCACTTTAGGTGAATGTGGCCAAAAACACAGAGATCCCCCACCCCTCAGCTCGAGGGTTGTGCTATCTCTCCCCAGGACGGACAAGCCAGCAGCATTTATCATCTTCCATAGCTCTGCATTGGCCAAGGTAAATTCCAGATGAGTGCAAACAAAGGGTCAAGGATCTCTAAGCAGCTCCCACTCTCAGGACATAGGCTCTAGCCCAGGAACAGCAAGCTGAGAATACTGAGGTTCCAATCACCTTCACCCCAACTCACTTATTGGATAGAGGCTGCAGATCAGGAGAGGCAAGCCAAAAAGACAAGGAATGACCAACCCTAAGTGGCACACTGCTCAAAATGTAAGGCAGGGGTTCCCAGGGACAAGCACCAGTCTATGGCCTGTTAGGAACCAGGCTGTACAGCAGGAGGTGAGTAGTGGGTGAGGGAGCATTACTTTCTGAGTCCCGTCTCCTGTCAGATCCGCAGTAGCATTACATTCTCATAGGAGTTCAAATCCTATTGACAACTGCACATGAGAGGGATCTAGGTTGCACGCTCCTTATAAGAATCTAACTAATGCATTATTCTGTGAGGTGGAACAGTTTCATCTGAAAACTTCCCCATGCCATTGGTGGAAAAATTGTTTTCCACAAAACCCATCCCTGGTGCCAAAAAGGTTGGGGACTGCTGATGTAAGGGATTCCTCCAGGAAAAATGACCCACTGTCCCAACTCCCCACTCTGGAGTAGTGACTCAGAGCTTTGTACAGAGAAGAGGTGAGGCATAAGAACAGAATGCGGTGAAGGTCAGTCCAAAGGAACTGACTATATATGACAGAATATGGAAAGGTTCATCACTAAAGAAGCTTTCAAAAACAAAGATAAGGCCGGGCGCGGTGGCTCACGCCTGTAATCCCAGCACTTTGGGAGGCCGAGGTGGGCGGATCACAAGGTCAGGAGATCCAGACCATGGTGAAACCCCGTCTCTACTAAAATACAAAAAATTAGCCTGGCGCGGTGGCGGGCGCCTGTAGTCCCAGCTACTCAGGAGGCTGAGGCAGGAGAATGGCGTGAACCCGGAAGGCGGAGCTTGCAGTGAGCAGAGATCGTGCCACTGCACTCCAGCCTGGGCGACAGAGTGAGACTCCGTCTCAAAAAAATAAATAAATAAAAGAAAAACAAAGATGATCTTGGTAGTAAGCTATTATTGGGAGGCTGATTGCTCCATCAGAGGCAGAAGCTATTTGAAAGCTAGTGTACAAAAAAAAAAAACCGAAAATAAAAAGGAAAATAGTGGCAAGGTACTCTGTAAATTCATACATGGTAGTTTTGACAGAAACACTAAGGAAATCTAAAGCAAATTCATATCCAGTGTGTCTATTCCAGTAAAAATGAATGCCTTCCATAATCAAAGCAGCCCATTGCCATCAACCTTCCCCCATGTAGCTTGCTGATACCCTTGGGGAATGGTGACATATCAGTGTGATTTCACTAGATGACTGATTGGGCACTCATTAGTGGCTATGGTCATATTGACCTCAGTAAGTGGAAATACATGTATATAACCTCCATCTTACCACCATGACCACTTTATTCATCAACTGATTACATGAAGCCTGAGGCAGACTGATTCACCAAAGGAATCATTATCTTTCGTATTATAATCCTTCTATAGTGAAGTCACTCTTTGGTGACCATCCACACACAAATATCTCCAAAGCTTATGCCCATTTGACCATCCAGCAAATGCATCCATCAGACTGCATTAGCTGCAGTCTGAGTTGCTATACACCCATCCTTTTGGTCATCTCTCCTTTCAAACTAAATGGACAGCCAGGTATGAACCCTGAATTTGTGCCCACTGGAAGAACTTTCTTTCCTCACTCTCCTTCAGGGCCTTCTCAGAGGAGGGCTGTAGTGCAGCAGTCATCCCTCTTGGACTAGTTCCTGAATTTTCCTTCCTCAGGAAACTGAGCATAGGGATCTCCCCATCAATCCTCAAAGACAGGTTGAGAAAGAAAAGACACTGCTTCTGAAGTAGGAGCCGTAGGTGGCTATCAGGGGAACCCACCCCCAATATTTCAACATAGGCTCTTTCTATTTTCCATAAGTGTTGGCCAGCTGAGAAATAAAGAGAAGAAGTACAAAGAGAGGAATTTTACAGCTTGGCCTCCGGGGATGATGTCACATATCGGTAGGACCATGATGCTCACCTGAGTGGTAAAACCAGCAAGTTTTATTAAGGATTTCAAAAGGGGAGGGGGTGTACAAACAGAGAGTAGGTCACAAAGATCATATGCTTTGAAGGGCAAAAGGCAGAACAAAGATCACATGCTTTTGAGGAAACAGGACAAGGGCAAAATCAGAACTACTGATAAGGGTCTGTGTTCAGCTGTGCACATATTGTCTTGATGAACATCTTAAACAAAAGGAAACAGGGTTCAAGAGCAGAGAACCAGTCTGATCACAAATTTACCAGGGTGGAGTTTCCCAATCCTAATAAGCCCGAGGGTACTGCAGGAGACCAGGGTGTATTTCAGTCCTTATCTCAACCTCATAAGACAGACACTTCCAGAGTGGCTGTTTACAGACCTCCCCCCAGGGAATGCATTCCTTCCCCAGGGTATTAATTATTAATATTCCTTACTAGGAAAAGAATTTAGCAATATCTTCCCTACTTGCACGTCTGTTTATAGGCTCTCTGCAAGAAGAAAAATATGGCTCTATTTTGCCCAATCCCACAGGCAGTCAGACCTTATGGTTGTCATCCCTTGTTGCCTGAAAATCACTGTTATTCTATTCTTTTTCAAGGTGTACTGATTTCATATTGTTCAAACACACATTTTGCAATCAATTTGTACAGTTAACACAATTATCACAGTGATCCTGAAGTGACATACACTCTCAGCTTACAAAGATAACAGGATAAAGAGAGTAAAGACAGGCATAAGAAATTATAAAAGTATTAATTTTGGGAACTGATAAATGTCCATATTAAAATGAAATCTTCACAATTTATGTTCAGAGATTGAAGTAAAGACAGGTATAAGCAATTGTAAAAGTATTATTTGAGAACTGATACATGTCCACATTAAAATGAAATCTTCACAATTTATGTTCCTCTGCCACAGCTCCAGCCAGTACCTCCATTCGGGGTCTCTGACTTCCTGCAACAGGTGTCCAGGCAACTTTTTCACACAACTTACTTGTGCCCTCAGGGCCCAGTTCCATCTGACGATGGAGTGCTGGTGTGCATGCCTGACTTTATGGTATGATGTGTAGGATTCCACCCAGATCATGAAGGGCAGCCCAGGTCACATGGTAACTAGGCAAGCCATGGGCAGATGTTCAGTTTCTACTGAGATTCAGTAGCAAACAAAAGTTGTTCTCAGAAGAAGACCATAGTCTTTCTGCAGAGAATAGCGTGGCTTTGCTCCAAGATCCTAAGTGTTATGTTGTGTTTCACATTCAGGGGCCTGATGTAAGCTCCAATAACTTCTCTATCTGTCATTGACACTTTGAGCATCAATGGATTTGCTATGTCATGTGGTCCAAGTGCCAGAGCAGCTTGCTCAGCAGCTGGACCTGTTGCAAAGCATTCCTTTGTTCTGAGCTTCACTCAAAGTTACTGACCATCAATTAGTGTGTCAGTGCACTACACACAAATTCCAAAGATACCCATCAGGGTTTTGTTCATTTTTCTTAGTGATTGAATGAGCCATATACAGTACCTGGTTCTTCACATTGAAAGGGATACCTCAGTATGGCCCATACCACTGAATAACTGGAAATTTTGCCAAGCTAGCATACTAATTTTGTGTGAGATTTATTTCTCATCATCTGGAATGTAAGTGTCCTACTGATGTGCTCCTTCCTTTATATCTGACCCAATCAGAATTATATAATCAATATAGTGGATGAGTATGTTCTCTTGTGGAACAGAACTGTGATCAGGATTCCTGGACCAGAGATCATAACTTTTTCCTGGGGAGCTGCTATGTCCCTGAAGTAGGACAAAGTGTACTATTGGCCTTGCCAGATGAAAATACACTGTTTTTTTATAGTCTTTATGCAGGTCAGTGACTATATACCAGATAGCAGGGGATGTGTTGCCTTGCTCCAGAAATGAAACAGCAACTGCAATTGGAGTTTCCATTCAATTAAGTTTACTTAATTCACTGTCATTCTCTGAGATCCATCTGTCTTCTGCATAGGCCAGATAAGCCAGTCAACTGGTGATGTGGTGGGAATCACAACCGCTACATCTTTCAAGTCCTTGTTCATGCCACTAATGTCTGTAGTGCTTCCAGGAATGAAGTATTTCACTTAGTTTACACCCAATTCATGAAGAGGCAGTTCTGGTGACTTATCTCACTTCACAGGTCCGGGAAGCAAGTCCTTGAGTATGCCTTTTCCAATTATGCATTTCAGAAGTGGGTAAATGATGACAGAGGATGTTTGGGGACCAACTGGATCTACTGTATGAGAACCTAAGCCAAAATCCATTGATCACCTGACCTCCAAAAGTCCCTTATTTGACTGGTGGACCACAGTGACATCTTTAATTTCCAGGACTGAATGTGATTTCAGAGCCAGTGTCCAGTAATTCCCTTAAAATATGCAAAAGCCCTGGTCGATGGATGCAGGTCCCATGGAGCAATGCTGGGCGGTGATTAGCATGATATATTTCTGGCAATGTGGTAAGATCTTTCCTCAGGAGGACCCAGCTTTCCTTTCATTCAAGGGGATCTGAGTACGTAAAGTGGCTCAAGTTCGGGAAATGATTAAGAAGCTGTGGCTCTGTTTTCATAAATCAAGTTCACTGGACTTAAAGCTTTTCTGCGTATAAAATCAAGACTTCACTACCACCTACAGTTGATTCTTGTTATTCACAGTAGTTATGTTCTATAAAGTCATCATGAATACTGAATTAGCAAATACTGGACCATTCCTCTTAGGAGAAATATAGTATTAGGTTCCTGCAAACCTCTGGTCATAATTTTTTGTCAATTGATCAATGTATAACCTTTTTTATATGTGTTTCTCTTTAAAGATACTTTACCTAATGGCCAAAAGCATTACAACTCATTCCTGAGCAAAGCTTATCTAACATATGTATTTTTTTTGTAAGGCACAGCATAGCCTTCCTGCAATAAGGAACACTACACAGCATTTTAGTACTATGATGGGGGCCATTTTAAACAGCAAAATCAATCATTAACAAAAAGCCCAAAATACAGAAAATGTGCCACTACACAGAACATGAAAAGAACACTTGCTTACAGCATGAGAGCTGAGATAGGAAGACATAGCTAGGCCTTCTTTGACCTCAACTGGGAATACATGTGTCTGTGAATCAATTTTTTTGCCATTCTGCACAGATGTATGTCCACAAATGACCTCAAAAGCAGTGCTAGTGTTAATTTTGATGTTAAATAAACTTTAGCAAGTAGGTGAATTTGCAAATACATAATTAATGAATAATGAGAATTAACTCTATTTTAGTTCATGGAACACCAAAGTTAATTATTCAATGCCAAAGAGTTTTGAGCTATACTCTTCTGATTATGACTTTGGTTCTGCTATTATGATAAGCATGCCTACTTTGTCTTTGTCAATTAAGTGCTTCCATTTGTCCCCTGCCACCGTGAAACCTCATCATCCTCATTACTTCTAGGAATCCCAGTTTGATGGCAGCAGTCCCATGGTAAGATCTGGCCTACAGAGAAGAACCATCACAGAACTCTCCAATAATATATTTATCAAAGCCATGTGGAAGAGAGTATCCTCTGGACCATCCCAGGATGGTAAGCACATCCTACATGATAAATCCATTCTAGCATTTCAATTTTCATAAGGCTTAATTCCTTGTTCTTCTATGTATGAAGAAGATTTTGATATTTTAATGTTACTTAGCATAGGCTACATTTAGATCTATGTATCAGTTAAGCCACCAACAAAGTGTTTAGAACAGTTTCTAATTGCTCTCAAGCTAAGACATTAAATTTGGAATTTTTGCTAAGTAGGCTCATATCATTAAATTCATCCTGATGCAATTTATTATTTCGTCCCTAAAGTTCCTTTTCCACAGATATTCTCCAGAGTTTTGTGATTATAAACTGGAAAAATCATGCAGTTCTTTCTGTCTGTATTATACCTCTTCATAGGTTATGCTTTTACCATACCCATTGGTGTCTACTAGAACTTGAGTTTGATTCTAGGTCTAGAAGCAAGGAAAGGATGTGGAGGTACATCCTCAGAAGGATCAGCAGTACCTTGGCAAGTCAACCCACTCAGGGGAAGCCTTTACAGGTTCTTCAGACAAGGAGAGGCTGACCACCTCAAGCAAGAATAGAAGGGCTGCTTCAACTGACAAACAAGGCTTGGGGAAGTGTAGGGGATCAAGCACTCCAGCATCCTCAAATCAGTTCATATATCCCTACCCCTGTTTTCACAAACCCACTCCTTCCCTAATCAATGCCTTAACTTTAACAAGAGACCTTATGAGGTTGGGGAATCATTTGCATTGCAATTCAGTCATGATCAAGATTAAAATTTGATTTTGACTTTCACAAATCGCAGCTCTATAACTACAAAACATAGAGGAATCACAGAAGCTTTCCAGTCCCTTGTGCAGACTTTGAGCTGGAAATGTAAATTTCTGCACCTTTCATGTATTTTCCCCCCAAGGTCTCCAGCATAGTTATAAGCAACCAACCAATGTCATTATACTAATTTTTTTAGTAAAAGCTTTTATGACAGCAAATACATGATCACCAGAGCCTGGCTGTCTGTAAGTACTTGATTACAAGTATATAAAAGTGATAATTTATGTAACTGCTTTTCCATTGCATGACATAGTCTAGCCCTCTCTACCACTGGAAACATATAATGACCTTCATATGTAGTCAGATCAAAGAACTAATTTCGGAAAACCCAGAACAAAGTCAGATTAATCACTCTTAAGATTCTGTTCTTCTAGAACTGTTTCTGCTACCAAACCAGTATCAGACTTTCATTAGAGAAGCAGTATAGATATGCATATAGATACAGATAGATACTAAGCAACTTAATATGGAGATTTGACCTTATGAAATCTGGGGAGCTGATTATGCAATTGTCTTTGCATTTAATTCTAAACCTTGAAGTCCACTATGCAAGCATTTGGGAAGGAAAGATGGACCTAATGTGGTAGAAAGAAAGAACCACCTGGAAATCACAAGCATGAGCTGGAGCCCACAAGGACAAACTGAGACCTGTTAGTCCTGTTTGCGTGTTTGACCTTGGTGAAAAAAGTGTCCTGCAGAGGCAAGAGCCCACTTTCGTGGAGCTAAGCACATACACCCAGGAGTCAGAGAAACTAAAGAAGAATCTGGCAGAAGACAGAGCAATTGCCAGCCTCACTAATGCCTCACACCAATATATGAGGCATGTCAGTAACCTGTCAGTAACATATGTGACCTACGGAGTGGTTAATGTTACATCTCCAGTCTCCAAATCTCTCACAAGAATATATCTTGATCTTATCATAGCCAGAAACATGCAGGAAAGGACATTTCAGAAAATTTAGTTCATCCTTGCAAAGTCGACACATTACAAAGCCACCACAGTGTCATTGAAACTCCACTCTGAGGAATGTAACATTCAGAGCCAAATGAGATTGCTGGTGCCCATTCCTGGGAAGATAACAACAACAAAAAATGAGACAAGCTGGTTTAATTACAAAGGGAATGGGCAGGATGAAACAGGCCCCTCTGGAAGGGAGACATAAAAAAGGAACAAAGAGGGAGTCAAAAAAACAGATACTTCTAGCACTACTTCAAAGTAGTCTCTATAGTGACTAAATGTGATCTGAAAGGAAAAGTAAAGAAATGTTTACACTCTGGACTCCAGTTACATTTCTAGGCAGCTTGAGTAAGCCTGGATTCTTTCAAGTGAAGAACTGAATCTATACGCCTTTCCAGCTTGATAAATTCTAATAGCAAATTTATAATTTATGATGCAGGATTTTTCTCTCTTTAGTTCAGCTAAAATCCAGATTCTTGTCTCACAACCAGAAAGAATTAGGCACACGGACACATTGAAAGGTGAGGGGGATGGAATTTATTAAGTGAAAAGGAAAACTCTCAACAAAAAGAGGAGTGCTCCGTGCAGGTTTTCCACCTCACAAAACCTGAATACCAGGCCACCACACAGGAGCTGAAGAGGCCAAACAAGCTCCTGCCCTGGATAAGGTTTGAATTCCTGGTGGCTCCACCCCATTCTCCCAGTGCACATGTGGGCCCTTAGTCTAAGCCACTCTACATTGATTTATTTCCCTTACTGAGCATGTGTTAAGGGACAGAATTTTTCACCATGGGCATGTTTAGGCAAGCTGCCTGTGCACAATGACTTGGGCAGCATTTGGCCGTCTCCTGCCTCTATCATTAGGACACAAAATATGCTCTTCTCTCATATAAAATGCTTCCTCTTGCATGCCTTCAGAAACTTTTTTTAGCCAGAGCACTAGCTTCATGCAAAACCATCAACACTATCCAGGCAATCTTAGACCCATAGTAATTTTACTAGGACAAAGATCCCTGCTATAGTGAGGAAACCAAGTTAAAGCAATTGATCCATAGAGTCATTAGCACTCAGCTAAAATTGCCAAGATCATTATAGGACTGAGACTACAAAGGGAGTGGCCAGTGGGTGAAGAGGTGTGGAGTTCCCAAAATGGCAATTATCAGCATAGTGCTCTGATTCATTTTCAATATCTCATTACCAACTTGATAGCAAGAGAGCCTGTGTGATCAGCATGGAATGTGAAGACATTAAGAAGTGAATGTTATTATCTACAAAGTTATAGCAGCAGAAGTAATTTAGGCACACTACTTAGAAAATGTAAAGTCTATAGGTCCAAAAATTTTAAAACATAAGTCTGGTTCAAAGACTGAAAATATTGACATTCTGAAAAATAAATAAAACAAATTTGACATTCAAAATGAAACAAGAAAATATATAGTTTTGTTTGTCGGATCATTTCAATTAACTAACACTTGCTAATGGAAATAACATTTTTAGTTACATATTGTTATGTAACCTCATATGTAGATGTAGAAAAAACAACAATTTGGTGGGATACTTTTAAGACCAATTAAGGAATGAGCTATGAGTCTCATTACAGTCTTTCATTCTGAATTTAACATGCAAATAAAAAAGTAGGCACTACCAAACTTATAGCCAACCCTTTCAACTATTTAGCCACATCACCTTGATCAATACCTATAGAATAGACTTTATACTACTCAAAGTGATTTGCAAAGCAAAGACGCTTTTTCGGAGAGGAGGGGTCAATATCCTTCTTGAAACTCATAAAAGTGATTTAAAGGAGTGTTTCAAGTCCAGGTTGTCTTTCCCTTTCAACACACTGGAGCACCTTGTTAAACAGCAAGTAATGGTAAAAGAGCATTTAACAATCTGCTCCACGCACACCTCTTTTCCAGCCAAATTGCACCTATAAAGCTAAAACAGAACCTCTCTAGATTCTCAACAAACATGAACTGAATATTTTATGCTTTGTGCAATAGTTACATTGTGTTGCCATTTCTTAATTAGCACATATATGGATGCCTTTCTTTCAGCTCACATTATTATTGTTGCAGTAATTCAATAAAAGTATCCTAAGCATTTACATTGTGGAGTATTTTTGTGATTTATACCAACAGAATGGCATACACAGTGTTGTACATCTGCTTTAAAAGTCATCACTTTATTTCATATTCTCATATCCCTTTTAAGAACAAGAAATATTGTAGTTTTCAGGACATACTTTTACTTTTTATCATTTCTGTCTATCTGTGAATTTCATTCTTTCACATATTCCGTAACAATACTCAAATCAATTCTGCTGAATGGTGGCAATGTTCTTCTGAAATCTCTCATGAAAGAGTAATGAATTGCCCGCTTAATTCACTCCATTAGATTTTATTTTAAAAGTAAGCAACATTTTCCCCTGTCTGGTCACTAACTAGATTTACACTCAACCTCTTCAAAATGACTCATGAATAGTCAAAAATACAAGTCTTCTGTAGAGAAAGAAAATATATGTGTAAAGGAAAATTATTATAACATCTTTTTAGCATTGATACAGGAGGGGAGCAGGGAAGTGCTGAGAAGGAAGAATGTGGTCTCTGGCTAGGCTCCACCCCAGGCCTGTGCCCACGGACCTAGGTGAGGACAAGCACTCCTGCTTTGGCATGGAAATGTGTTTCCCAAGACCACTCTGGCCTGCCATGCCCCCATCCTGTGCCTATGAAAACCCCGAGACCCTGGCAGGTAGTGACACAAGCGGCTGGACATCGAGAGGAGTGGGTCGGCAGAAGAAGACACAAGCAACTGGGTATCGTCCTGCTTCAGTATGACATTCTTCTAAACCATTTCTAACTTCAAGGGTCAAGGAAACAGGGTTCAGTTGAACGAAATCATCATGTAAAACATGTCCTTAGACCTTCAAGTTGTTTCCCTTTACACTGTTCCACCTATTTGTAACAAAATAGAGTCCTAGGGATTTGCTTTGGCTCTGAGTCTTCTTCATTTGCATAGCCCTGCTATACCTGCTTGTCTGTCTTTGCATTTATCCTGCAACCTCTCTACTTGGCCTCCCGGAAATATGTAATAGAAGCAGCAAATAGCAACTTCAGAGAAATGATAAATAGATTTTTTTGAGTACTATTTGGTGTTTATAGCGTCAAAATTAGAAATATCAAATAAGATATTTGGGGATGATATTCGGTTAACTTTAAGGTGTTGTTTGAGTGATCAGCAGAGACACCAGAAGTAGGAGACAGAGGCTGAGCTCTGATCTGGGCCACTGGATGACTACTAGCAGAGTGAGAGGTCTTTTAGAGTACAGCATTCTAAGCACCCACATTTATTGTTTCCCAACCAGTTCCTAGAAAAATCTCTGTGAATACAAGAGAAATGGAAGGACTATAAGCCTTGTTTTAATATCGAGAAACAGAAAGTCAGACTTACCTTAATAACAGATAGGAACACATCCTTTCTTTCCCTCTACTAGAAATTTCAGAGAGGAAGAATGACAAGGACCACACAGTGAAAGGGAGAACAACATCAGAGTTGGAATACAAGAGAACAGCAGTGTGGTTCAGGTCAGCATGACTGTCAGAGTAACACGAACAGCAGATAACCCCAGTGATCAGTGATATAAATACAGAACATCAGTTATAGAAAGGCAAATTTTAAAGACTAAAAAGAAAATGGACAAAACATTCAAGATTCCATAGAAGGAATAATTATTATAATAATGATAGCTGATACTTCAAATTTGCCAAAAACTGTCCTAAATATTTTGCATATATTATTTCATTTAATATCCAAGCCATTCCTATGGGATAGGGACAGTTATTATGCACTCTATATGGATGAGGAAATTGAAGGATAATGAGCTTAAGTTTCTTACCTATAGGTGCTTATCAAAAAAAAAGTAATATGCTGAACTTTGAAAGGTGAACTTTTAGATGCAGTCTGTGCAGATTGCTGGCCACAGCAAAGGGGAGGCTTGGGTTTGCATGTCCAGGACCTCCACCTTAAATATTCAGGCACTCTTTTTGACATCATTGCTATTGTTACTTAGATGTGTCTGCTTGGTTGTGTTTTCCCATTCTGCTGTTTAAAAACTGAGTAAACACAGGTGGGTAACAGAAAATACAACTTAATCATGGTGGTCAATAATAGTACTGGCTATTTTTTATTTTGTTATTCATTCACTTATCTGTCTATTCATATATTGAACAAGATACCCCACCGTTTACTTCATTTACCCAGCATGTGTCCTAAGTGGTGAATAAATAATCCATTAGCACTTTCAGGCCTATGTGCCCACCTCCTTTCTCAGAGGAAGCCATGTACAGCCCGTAATAGTACATGTCTTGATTATTTGCTTCCCATTCACTAATTCAGTAATACAGAAAGGTCACAGTCCAGAATTCCTTTGCTACTACAATATAACTATTAACATATTTTTAGTAGTTCTTTATGTTCACAGTGAAAATATTTCAATATCAAAATAAAAGGCACAGTTCTGTTGGAACTAATATGCTGATAATTAATATTTGATAAAATGGTTTTTCCAAAACATTACTGAAATACCAGTTTGAGTCACACAAGCACACATACTCAAAAAAATTTTGAATTATCAAATATTTGCAATAAAGTGCAAATGAATAAACATCAGCATGCAAAGAGGGAAAAGCATAATTCTGTAAGACAACTGAAAATTCTGCAAATGTTAAATGCCATTCAGACTTTGTTACATATGAGACACATTCACCAAGAGATAAATCAGTTTATACATATCCCCACACAGGTACACCACCTAAAATGTACTGATCTGTGACCAAAATCAATATAGTTATATAAGTTCTATATATATGCATGCAAAATTGTTAAGCTGTTTTACCAGCAAGTGACTTAGTTGACCTGAGATGGAAATAAATCTACAATGTACTGCCTCATTTTTCTTCACACGGCCTGATTTTGAAGATGCAGAGTAAATTGAAGGTCACTCAGTGACTCATATCTAAACACCGCATGGTTAATCCTGAACATCTACTTCCTGAGAGATTGAACCAATTATGCTCTGAGCTCCACGATCGATAAAAAGTACTGGAGTCTTGAATCCATTGAAGTGTTTTAAAATTCAGCCAGTATAACCCTTCCTGCAAGTATTCTACTGCCATTTTCCCAGTGTGTGAGCTCTCCCAGGAGCTGACACAAAGTAGCTGCTCCACACTTTAAAAAGGGAGCACCAGTTGCCAGACTTGAAATTGTGGTGGGGATTACAGTAAATTCCCAAACCACCCCACAGCAGAAACAAGCAGCTGGTCTCCTATGTTAGAATAGCAAAATAAGATTGAGGAGACCGAAATTTTTATACCATAGAATCTTTTGTAGCAACTATGAGGTAACATTGATAAGACTTGAAATTAAGGATATTTGGCCATAATAGCAGCTGGGAAGAAAAGTAAACACTTGTAAGTAGAACAATGAATAGCGTGCGTGTGTGCACAAACACACACACACATATATTCAGCCTTAAAGACTGACACACTGGTCATCTACCACATGAATAGATCTAGAAGACATTAGGCTAAGTAAAATAAGCCAGATACAGACAGAAAAATATTACGTGATCTCACATGTGGAATCTAAAAAAAAAAAAATCAAACATATTGAGCTAGATAATAAAACAGTGTTACCAGAGCAGAGGAAAGAGAAAATGAGGAGATGCAGTCAAAGGATGCAAAGTAGCAAATATGTAGCAGGAAAAAATCAAAAGGTCCAATGAGGACTATGGTTAATAATGGTGAATTCCATTCAGGAATTTTGCTCAATGACTGTTCCTACCACAGTGAGAGGAAAGTGAGATGACAGATGTGTAAATTTGTTCCATTATAGTGACCATTTTAAATATACATGTAAATTTACATATATATTTATGTATATAATGGTCACTACATATGTAAAGTTGTGTGTGTATACACACACACACACACACACATATATATATCTTATAAAATCATGTCATATACCAGCAGTCATCAATCTCTTTGGCACCAGGGACCAGTTTCCTGGAAGACAGTTTTTCTGCGGACTTGGGGTGGGGGCAGGAGTATAGTTTTGGGATGAAACTGTTCCACCTCAGAGCACTAGGCATTAGTTAGCTTCTCATAAGGAGCACACAATCTAGATCTCTCACATGGGCAGTTCACAATAGGGTTCGTCTCCTGTGAGAATCTAATGCTGCTGCTGATCTGACAGGAGGAGGAGCTCAGGCAGTAGTGCTCACTTGTGGATCACCTCCTGCTGTGCGGCCCAGTTACTAACAGGCCACAGATAGTGGAGACCCCTGTTGTATACCTTAAATATACAGAAAAAAATTTACATTAAAAAAGAAAGAGATGATTGACAATTTTAGAAAGTTTTGTAAAAAGATTTAATTAGTACATTATATACAGCATGTATTGCCTTGTGGTTCAGTTATTTCTGCAGTACTGTGTTCAAAGTAGGCTGTAATCCACATGTTTTGTTACATGTAACATGCATGTTTTGTTCATTTTTGTATCCTTACAGATCTTAATGATGCTGTGAACTTGATAAATATTTAATTGAATCCTCCAAACATAAAATTTTAAGTGGTCATCTTAAACATAGCAAGGCTTGAATTTAAAGTAATATACCAAATTAAACAGTGGCCAGATGGCCATTTAAAAAATTACAAACTCATATAATGCTTCCATTCTACAGAGACTCATCAGTCATTGAATGTTATTATGGATGAGTCTTTGAATGGAATTTTGCCCACATCTTCTACCCCTCAAGTAAGTGTTTAGCTGTACCATTCCAAATAAATGAGAATCTATTTGGCTACAGAACTGCAGGGAAATAAGGCACAGTCCTCCTCAGTAAACTCTGACACTGATAATATTACCATGTATGAAACTGCTATGAATGAATGCACTGACTAGTTGACAATATGTCAATGGGAAAATTTAATCTTAAGTGTACTATTTTCACAATGCAACAAACTTTGAAGTTACTACCAAAAGTCAGAAGTCTTTAGGATATGTTAAAAATTCAGTCAAAACTTTAAAATTTTAATATGAATAGCACAAGCCTTGCTCTATAGATTGTTTGAAGGTTGCTATTACAATGCTTGAAAATCAAATATAGTGTAGAAAAATTAAAGTCTGGTTAAGGTCCATTAATTATAATGCAATGCTTCAGCCAAACAACAGCTTGGCTTTAAATCAATACCCAATTAAATACTTCCTGCAGTTCTAGTCATTAATTGCTCTCTGCAGCTTAAAAAATAACATTCTAACTACTTATAGAAAGGTAATCAAAATTGGCATGTGAAACTTAAATTTGGTTCTTTCCTCAAGAAGGAAAATGAACTTTTTCAGTGACCTATGGTCCATACATTTCAAATCCACTCAAATCTGTTGAAAATGGAATACAATAACAAGTAATAGGTGTTTGGTTATAGGATAATCGTACACAAGATAAGGCATTTCAATCTTCATGAAAGTATCATCATTGAAAAAAATACTTATTTCTTTAATATGTCCTTAGTTGGGGACATACAGAATTCTTGCTGCCTATACAATATTATTATAGACGGGAAATGTTTAAAATGTAACATCTTCTAGCTGTTGCTGGCAAGGGAACATTTACAGTTATAAAGGAAATGCTGCCTTGCTCTGGAATGAGGAATTGCTCTTCAGCTCAACTCTAAGCACAAAGTGACTCATCCTGCCAAAGGTGATTTACAATGACCCTCCTACTGATGCATCATCCAGAATGCTGGTTGTGCAGCAGGACAAATACAGAAACAGAGGAGGAAAATGTTAAATTAAGGATGTCTACATGATAAGGAGAGTTGCAGAACCTACGAGAAACACAGAAATCATCAGGATATCTAAAAAGCAAGGATAAGAGAACATAATTGAGATCAACAGCACAAACAGAAACATCATGCAGGCAGGAAGGTAGCATTGAGTTGCAAATGTGATAACTAGGAATTTAGCATGTTTTTGCAGTGAAGTTATGTCTCATCCTTACACAGCTTGTGGAAAAAAACTGTGGAAACAAGAAGAGAAACTGCAGAGCGGAGACAATGCATGTGAAAGAGGAGAAGCACCCCAGAAGAGGACCCCTTTCCTTTTCTGTCCTTCACATATACAAGTCTTAGTGTAGAGGGCTTAGAAGTATGTGTTGTGCAATGTTTGTAAAACTTTTATTTATAGAAGGTTTGAAATTATCTGTTATGATTCAGATGTGCAGATATGTAATTTTCTGTATTTCTCCCTACTGTATTCAACTTATTCTCTAAGCCTTCTTTTGAAAATGTAATGCAGGCTTCTCTAGGTAACTCAGTCACAACTGATTGGAAAAGATCTCGAGGTAATTATTTTGTTAATAGAGATACAAAACTCAGACAAGTCCTTTTCCAAACTCTGTAGCAACAATACATACACATGTTTCTCATATATTTGGCTCTTGCCTTACTCCTCCATGAGAAAGCTTTTGAGAGTGAAAAATTGCTAGCGGAGTATCACAACAGAGGCCGCGCAGGAATGTATTTTACAAGGGCTCTTCTCAGGTTTGAATGGACTGTATTACTGTTCCCACGAGTCTTTCGTGGCCACCTTGGTTCTTTATGTATCCACATCTAATGTAAAGTGGTCCCATCTTGCCTTTGCACACCTACAAGTGTCCTTGCTGGTACCCAAAGCCCCTAGCATAGCCTTGATATCTACACATTGTATTTGCTCATCTCAACCCTAGGTCTCCTATGATTTACCAGCCTTCTTTGCAAATCCACATGCTCCATTAAGGCATGAAGCAATTTCTTGATTTTCTTTATACCAGGTCTTTCAGAACTCTGAGATATAGTGGAAGACACTATCTCAAGCCCTCTTTCTGCCTGAAAAATCCAAAACCTTTGGATAAAACCCTTTGGGCATGCCATTTGGAGAGCATTATGAAGCTTTGCCTCCCGCAAGAGAACAGAGAACATGCCCCTTCTCCCTGAAATTACCAAAGATATGGAAGTGAGCTTCTCACTGAAGCCTGAATGTGTTTCTTTCTTTCTTGTTCCAATGCTTTCCTCTAGCTGAGGAAAGCTTTTATCTAATCTCTGTTTGGCAGGAAATTGTCCCGAAGCTATCCTTCCTATTTTATAGCTTATAGTAAAAATGTCATGTTCAATTCTCTATACTATTGTTCTTGATGTTTAAAGGGAAAAATCTGGAATTTAGAAAACTGTTTTCAAGTGTTTGTCCGTTGCTACTGAAAGCCCATATTTTAATAATATAATCTCAGAAATGGACTTCAAGAGCCTATTTTAAAGGGTGAGGGGTTGACTTTGACTCTTTTGTTCTCTTTGCATTTCAGCTATAACAATCCTAATGTGGTAATGTGCTGCTTGGAAATAGTCTGCAACTGCTTAGACATCTTGCTAGTAGTTGTCTGTATTATTCATTTTATACTCACAACATTGAACAAATGAGGATACCGAGGTACAGGGAGATTAAGTAACTCATGCAGGACCACACAGTTAGTGATGAAACCAGACAATGAAGCTGGGCAACTTGCATCCAGAGCCTACACTCTGCTATGCTACACCACTTAAGGCAATCTGTGCTGATCCAGAAGGGGAGGATTCATGTATGAGGAAGCGAAAAACAGAAATTCCATTTCAAAATGTCTAATTATGTTTGTGTGTGTGTGTGTATATATATATTTATTAGTGCCTAATTTAATGTGTAGTAAAATATACAGTTCCAATTCTGATTAGGGTCTCAGCCATTCACAACAAATCTTTTAGTCATACTTGGAAAATCCTGGATTAAAGACCTTTCTGATACCATCATTTATTATTTCTGGGTGTGGGGAACTTAGCCACAAGAGTGCACGGAAATGTGCAAAACTAGGGAGGCACATCCTGTTCCATAACGGTGTGTCTACCCAGTATATTTCTCTCTTGGTGCATTCCATCTTTCACTGGGGCTAATATTCTTATAAGTTAAGCTTTTCTCCTATGCCTGAAATTGTGTTTTTACTTTCACATGGATGGTTTCTCTTTGTAATTATGTGAGCAACTTATAAGCATGCTTAATAAATCACACCTTGATTCCTTGCAACTCATTGGAGAAATATGTTATCATAGTTCAAACATAATCAGGAAATGTCATACCTATTAATGCATTCATTGTGATAAGTCATGAAAATATTACAATGTTTAACTTGGAATCCAGTAAACAATATTAGAAGAAGAAGAGATTTTCTAAAGTATAATTACTATTTTTTCTCTGTATGTGCCAATAAAAGAATTGTCAGGAGAAAGAAAATGTACTGGCTTATCATGTGATTCTTATCTTTATTTAAGTCATGTTATTACTTATACACCATCCATTAATTCCCAAGAAGACTTAGTGCACTTTAATATATCAAGTTATGAAATACAAATTTATATTTCTTTCTTGATTTATATTCTTATTTTGATTTAAGATATCTTTTATCATGCAACTTTTTTGCATTTTATGTCATGTATGAAATCAATGAGAGAATGTATTCCACATATATGATATCAAAAATAAATAATACTAAATTATATTAAATATGAGTGAATGTGGAAACAAAGATAAAAGGAAAACTAGTTTGGTTTCTGAAGTACTGCCCTTCCATCTCATATCAGTGTTTAGTTAAGGTAACAGAAACTTCAGTTGGTATTTCAATTGGAGGAAATTTAATACAGGGTATAGTTACAAAAGTGTCAGAAGGCCTGGAGTAGCCAGAAGAGAAAAGTAAACTTCCTTGATTGGTATCTGCAGGAAGCCACCACCATCCTAGGCTAGAGGAGCAGAAGGGATATAGTGCCACCTACAGCCACAGTCCCCGCCCACCTGGAGCTGCTGGAGCCCCACTGCTGCTACTACTATTTGGAACCACTACTGAAACTGCCTTGCAGAAATCTCTGGCCCATTTTCCTGACAGTGTGGGAACCTTGGAGCCCAAAGCTACCTGCAGATGTCACAGAAGATGGAGAGATCAGACAGCTGGGACAGATAGAGACAGGACACTGCGCTGCCAGGACTGCTGCTACTGCTGCTTTGCCAAAACCCACAAAACCTGCGCTGCTGCTGGAAACTTGCTGCAGGAACCCACGGCTCTACATCACTTTTTGTGACTGCTGCTAAAGGAGTCACAGTATTAGCACCCCCAACCCCGACCACCGAAAACTTTAAAAGGGTGTGAGTGATACGGTTTGGCTGTGTCCCCACTCAAATCTCATATTAAATTGTAGCTCCAATAATTTCCACGTGTTGTGGGAGGGACCCTGTGGGAGATAATTGAATAGTGGGGGCAGTTTCCCCGATACTGTTCTCCTGATAATGAATACCTCTCACGAGATCTGATGATTTTATAAGGGGTTGCCCCTTTCACTCGGCTCTCATTCTTTCTTGCCTGTTACCATGTAAAATGTCCCTTGCTCTTCTGCCATGATCGTGAGGTCTTTCCAGCCATAGGGAACTGTGAGTCCATTAAATCTCTTTTTCTTTATCAATTACCCAGTCTCAGGTATGTCTTTATCAGGAGCATAAAAACAGACTAATGCAGCGGGATTTTAGCTTTTTCCTTCCTTCTACCTTCCAATCGCTTGCCAATGCCTGTCATTGTGAGAGTCTAATAGAAGCTAGCTGGCAAAGACATTTCTAGACAAAATAATTTTCAGGTGTCCAGCCCTCTCCTTTTCCTGTCATTAGTCTTTGGTAATCTCCAGATTTTGTTGTTGTTGTTGTTGTTGACACGGAATCTCGCTCTGTCGCCAAGCTGGAGCACAGTGGTGTGATCTTGGCTCACTGCAACTTCCACCTCGAGGGTTCAAACGAGTCTCCTGCCTCAGCCTCCTGAGCAGCTGGGACTACAGGCATGTGCTACCACAGTCAGCTAATTTTTGTACTTTTAGTAGAGATGGAGTTTCACCATGTTGGCCAGGATGGTCTCGGTCTTTTGACCTCCTGATCCACCTGCCTCGGCCTCCCAAAGCGCCAGGATTACAGCCACAAATTTTTTTTTAAGTTGTTTTCTGTTCTTTCTCTTCTGCTCATTTTGAAACTAGAAAATATATTTCTGTTCTTTTAGTAATTAACTGTAAAATTTGAACAGACATCCTCATATGAATATTTTCTGGCAATGCCAAAATTTGTTTAATATCTCTATCCTCCCTGAATAAGAAGCAAAACATTCTCTTCAGTGTACTCTGTCCTCCTCCTTCGTCATTACTGCTGTCTTGAACTTTAGTTCCACATTTTAAACTATCTTTTTACTATGGTAAATATACATGAAATAAAGTTTGCCATTTTAGCAATTTTTAGATACACAATTCAATGACATTATTGTATTCACAGTGCTGTGCAATCATTACTTCTATCTACTTTCAAAACTTATTTATCACTCCAAGCAGAAACTCTACCCATTGAGAAATAACTCCCCATTATATCTATCCCCAGCCCCTGGTCACTTCTTATCTACTTTCTCTCTGTATGAATTTGACCATTTTAGATATTTCATACATGGAATCATAGAATATTTGTCCTTTTGTGTCTGGCTTATTTCACTTAGAAAAATGTTATCAAAGTTTATCTATGTTGTAGTCTGTAGAACTTCATTGCTCTTTATGGTTAATTACATTTCATTCCACATATACGCCACATTTGATTTATCCACTCATCTGTCGATGGCCATTTAGGTTGCTTGTGCCTTTGGGCTATTGTGAAGTGCTGCAATGAATACTGGTATTCATGGAGGTGTAAAATGGTTCACATTTCAGTTTTGATTTGCATTTTTCTGATAACTAATGATGTTGAGCATCTTTCATGGGCTTATTGGACATTTATGTATCTTCTTTGGAGAAATGTCTATTCAACCCTGCCTGTTTTTAATTGGATTGTTTGCCTTTTTGTTGTAGGGTTGTAGTATTCTGGAATTCAAACACATATCAGACATATGATGTCTGTATTCTGGAATTTAGGCACATCGGATATATGATTTGCAAACACTTTCTTCCATTTTGTAGGTTGTCTTTTTCCTTTTTTTAACTTTTATTTTAGGTTTAGGGATACATGTACAGGTTTGTTGTATGAGTAAACAGGATGCCACAGGAATTTAGTGTACAGATTATTTCATCACCCAGCTAATAAGCATTATACTGAATAAGTAGTTTTGGATCTTCACCCTTTTCCCACCCTAAACCCTCAAGTAGGCCCCAGTGTCTGTTGTTCCTTTCTTTGTGTCCATATGTACTCAATGTTGAGCACCCAGTTATAAATGAGAACAGTGGTATTTGGTTTTGTGCTCCTGTGTTAGTTTGCTTTGAATAACGACCTACAGCTCCATCCATGTTGCTGCAAAAGAAATGATCTCCTTCTTTTTACATAGTATCCCATGGGGTGTATGTACCACATTTTCTTGTCCAGTCCACTATTGATGGGAATTTAGGTTGAGTCCATGTCCATGTCTTTGTTATTGTGGATAGTGTTGTGATGAGCATGTACATGAACGTGAATTTTTTTGTTGTTGTTTTGAGACAAAGTCTCGCTCTGTCACCCAGGATGGAATGCAATGGCCTGATCACCACAACCTCCACCTCCCAGGTTCAAGCAATTATCCTGCCTCAGCCTCCGGAGAGTAACTGGGACTACAGGCTGCCAAGCCCAGCTAATTTTTTCTTTTTCTTTTTTTTCTTTTTTTTGTATTTTAGTAGAGACAGGGTTTTACCGTATTGCCCAGGCTAGTCTTGAACTCCTAAGCTCAGGCAATCTGCCCGCCTCAGCCCCCAAAGTGCTGAGATTACAAACATGAGCCACTGCCCCCAGCCCATGCATGTGAATTTATGGTAGAAGAATTTATATTCCTTTGGGCATATACCCAGTAATAGAATTTCTGGGTTAAGTGGTAACTCTGTTTTAAGTTCTTTGAGAAATCACCAAACTGCTTTCCACAATGGCTGAACTAATTTAAATCACCACAGTGTATACGCCTTCCCTTTTCTCCACAAACTCGGCAGCATCTCTCTTATTTTTACCTTTTTTTTTTTTTTTTTTTTTTTTTTTGCTTTTTAATAATAGCCATTTTGACTGGTGTGAGATAGTATATCATTGTGGTTTTGAATTGCATTTCTCTAATGGTTAGTGATGTTGAGCATTTTTTCACATACTTATTAGCCGCATGTATGTCTTCTTTTGAAAAATATCTGTTCATGTTTTTGTACATTTTTTAATGTGGTTGTTTGTTTTTTGCTTGTAAATCTGTTTAAGTTCCTTTTAGATTTTGGATAGTTACACCTTAGTCAGATACATAGTTTGCAAAATTTTTTCTCATTCTGTGGACTGTACTTTTACTCTGTTGATAGTTTCTTTTGCTATGCAGAAGTTCTTCAGTTTAATCAGGTCCCATTTTTTAATTTTTATTTTTGTTGCAAGTACTTTTGGCATCTTTATCATGAAATCCTTGCTATGTCCTCTGTCCAGAATGATATTTCTTAGGTGACCTTCAAGGATTTTTATGCCTTTAAGTTTTACATTTAAATATTTAATCCATCTTGAGTTGATTTTTGTATATGATGTGAGGAAGGGGTCCAGTTTCAATCTTCCACATATGCCTAGCCAGTTATGCCAGCACCATTTATTGAATAGGAAGGACTTTCCCCATTGCTTGTTTTTGTCAGCTTTGTGAAAGATCAGATGGTTGCAGGTGTGCAGCATTATTTCTAGGCTCTCTATTCTGTTCCATTGGTGTATGTGTCTGTTTTTGTACCAGTACTGCACTGTTTTGGTTGCTGTTTTTTCTTTCTTGATAGTGTTCTTTAACATAAAAAAGTCTTAAATAATGATGAAGTCCAATTCATCTGTTTTTGTTGCTGTTGTTTTTGTTGCTGCTTGTGCTTTGGGTATCATATCTAAGAATCCATTGGCAAATTCATTGTCATTAAAATTTACCGGTATGCTTTTGTCTGTGAGTTCTATGGTTTTAGTTGTCATTTTTAGGTCACAATCCATTTTGAGTTCATTTTCGTCTATGCTGTGCAGTAGGGGTCCAACTTCATTCTTTTGCCTATGGAGATGCAAAATTTGTTTCATGACCATTTGTTGAAGAGACTCTTATTTTGTAGATATTTGACGAGTTTCTGTATACAAGATAACATCATCTATGGATAGATGTATGTAGAATCACAACTGATATATATGTGTCAATCTTGTAACCTGCAACTTGGCTAAATTTGTTTATTAGCTTTTCTACTTTTTTATATTAAAATCTTTATGTTTTTTATAGTTACCATATGTTACAAATTACTTTGCTTATCATATTTTTCTTGTGTCACAATTTTCTTCTCTGGGTTTACTTTTTTTCTTGAGAGAATTTTTTGTTTTGTTTTGTTTTGTTTTTTTTTTTGACACAAAGTCTCTCTCTGTCGCCCACACTGGAGTGTGGTGGCACAATCTCTGCAACCTCTGCCACCCAAGTTCAAGCGATCCTCTTGTGTCAGCCTCCCGAGTAACTGGGATTACAGGTTGCTTGTTTCTTTTCCTCTTTTCAATAGTTTTCATCAGCTTTTCATGATTCACTGGGGAGTTTCACCATCTTGGCCAGGCTGGTCTTGAACTGCTGACCTCGTGATCCACCTGATTCGGCCTCCCAAAGTGCTGGGATTACAGGCATGAGCCACCGCACCCAGCCAAGAGAATTCTTTAATTTTTTTTTTGAACAATAGCTTGGAATGAATTTCTACTTAACCAGTTAATTTCTCTCAATACATTGAAAAATATATCTCAATTATTGTCTAACATTTACTGTTAATAATATAAAGAATTATATTAGTTTAATTAGAATACCTTTTCAATTAACCTACATTTCTCTCTGGTGACTTTGTAAGATCCTCTATGTTCTGTAATTTTAGTATAAAGTACATAGATTTGTATTTACTTATTCTATTTGGTCCTTAGCTCTTTTGTTTTTCAAAAGTGAAAGAACTTTTAAATATCTTTTCCAGTAATGCTTTTCATCATTTTCTCCATTTTATCTCCTGGAAACATTACCTAGACCAGCGGTCAACAAATTTTTCCTGCAAAGGGCCAAATAGTAGATATTTTAGGTGTTGCAGACCATATAATTTCTGTTACAACTACTCAAGTCTGCCACTGTAGCAAATAGCACACATGGATGATGTGTAAATGAATGGACATGACTTTGTTCCAATAAAATTTTATTTACAAAAAATAGGCTGTGGGCTAGATTTAGCCTGTAAGCTATAATCTGCTGACCCTTAACTTAGACAAATACTTGTATCTTTTCATTTAACCTCCATGCTTACTTTTTACATATTTACGTTTTTCTTCTCTTTATCTTGCTGTGACATATTCTGAGTGAATTATTCAAAACAAGTATCCAACATCACTAATTCTCTCTATGACTGTCCAGTCTAGAAATCTCATCCAGTAGACTTTTTAATTTCAATGACTACTTCTTCATTTCCAGTATTTCTCTTTTTAGCTCATACCTGTCTTTTAATACATTCTTTGGTGGTTCCTTGTTAAATGTAACCTTTTGGCGAGGCACAGTGGCTCACACCTGTAATCCCAGCAGTTTGGGAGGCCGAGGTGGGCAGATCACTTGAGGTCAGGAGTTCAAGACCAGCTTGGCCAACATGGTGAAACTCCATCTCTACTAAAAACACAAAAAATCAGCTGGATAGCAAACCACCATGGCACATGTAGACCTATGGTAGCCCCTGAACTCCCAGCCATACTCACCAGGAGTTTAACTTCATCTTGTAGTTGGAAGAAATGAGAAGTGCTGAAAGCTTTCTCTCATGGTGTAATAAGGCGAGCTTTTATTGAGAGCTGAGGAAGAAGAAGCTTTATGTATTGTATGCATACTAAATGAAAATTCTGTCAAACTGAACTGGAGTGGGCAAGAGAGAGGAAATAGATTGTGATTCAAATGCCACACATTCGCATCTTATTCTGTTTAGTATGTTTTATTGAATAAATGTTTCTTCCTTTGCTATATACTTATAGAACTATTCCGAGACTTTAGGTGGTTGCTTGTTTCTTTTCCTCTTTTCAATAGTTTTCATCAGCTTTTCATGTTTCACTGGGGAGTGCATCCTCAGAGGTCATCACACTATCATCTTGGAATTGGATCTCTTGAATTTCAGTTTTAGAGGTAAGATAATTTAATGATGGAAGAAAGGGCTTCAAGATGGCTGACTAGAGGTATCTGATACTCGCCTCCTGTATGAAGAGGAAGCAAAAGAGTGAGTAGATAGTCACACTTCAAATAGATTCCTTAAGAGAAAACACTGGAATTCAACACAGAAGTGACAGGAAACACGTAACACAAGGAAGGAGAGAGAAGTGAGTCAGCCTGCTCGGCTGCAACTGGCTAGAATCTCAGAGAGGCTGCCTAATATGAGGAAAGGGTAAGTGAGTGACTCCCAGTGGTCCACATATACCAAATCACGCCTACAACATAAAGTAGAACATTTTCAGATAAACAATCTATGAATGCACCTCAGAGAACTATAAAAGCAGGGTAAACCCAAACCAAAACTAGTAGAAGAATTAATAAAAATTAGAGCAGAACTAAAGGATGTAGACATTTAAAAATTTTTAAATATCAATGAAACAAAAGTTGGTTTTGGAAAAGATAAGCAAAATCAATGAACCACTAGATAGTCTAACAGAAGAAGAAGAAGAAGAAGAAGAAGAAGAAGAAGAAGAAGAAGAAGAAGAAGAGGAGGAGGAGGAGGAGGAGG